>NC_080799.1:45940738-46240738 GCF_028018385.1 Neofelis nebulosa | reverse complement strand
ACCCCGAACCGGGACCCTCCACCACAACCTAAGCCTGCCTCGAACCCTAACCCTGCTATGGAGCCGCCTTCTGGCATGGGCCCTCACTACAGCCCTCAAGGGAGATCACGAGACTGGAGTCGATTCAGCCCTGGCGACGTCCCTGGACCAAACCGTAACCCTAGCTAAGGCTCCCTCCCCATGGGGACCCCATGCCAAAGTCTGACAACACCACGCGCCTGGGGTCCAGAAGCAGTGCATGCTGACTCGGCATGGAAGCTGCAAGCTCACCATGTCGTTTCCAGGCCCGTCTGCAGCTGACCGAGAGGATTCCGGAGGCCTCCTCGAACAGGGGCCGATCGACGTCTGTGGCCTTCGCAGCCAAAGACGGATCCTGACCGGAACCGTCCCTTGTGCCCTCAACTCAGCCCTTGGGGGCGACCACTGCCCTGCTGTGGGTTAGGCGCCTGGAGCCTCCTGGGACCTAACCCTAACCCTAACCCCACACCCAACGGGGACCCTCCACCGAAACCTAAGCCGGCCTCGACCCCTAACCCTGCGCTTGAGCCGCCTAGCTGCATGGGCCCTCACTTCATCCCTCGAGGGAGATCACGAGACCGGAGTCGCTTCGGCCCTGGCGACGTCCCTGGACCGAACCCTAACCCTAGCTAAGGCTCTCTCCCCAAGGGGACCCTATGCCAACGTCTGACAACACCACGCGCCTGGGGTCCGGGAGAGGTGCAGGCTGTCTCGGCATGGAACCTGGAAGCTCACCATGTCGTTTCCCAGGCCCGGCTGCAGCTGCCGGGAGGATTGCGGAGGCCTCCTCGACCAGGGGCCCAAACACGTGTGTGGCCTTGGCAGCCAAAGACGGATCCTGACCGGCAGCCTCCCTTGTGCCCTCAACTCAGCCCTTCGGGAAGACCACTGCCCTGCTGTGGGTTGGGCGCCTGGAGCCTCCTGGGACCTAACCCTAACCCTAACCGTACCCTGAACCGGGACCCTCCACCACAACCTAAGCCTGCCTCGAACCCTAACCCTGCTATGGAGCCGCCTTCCGGCATGGGCCCTCACTTCAGCCCTCGAGGGAGATCACGAGACTGGAGTCGATTCAGCCCTGGCGACGTCCCTGGACCAAACCTTAACCCTAGCTAAGGCTCCCTCCCCATGGGAACCCCATGCCAAAGTCTGACAACACCACGCGCCTGGGGTCCAGAAGCAGTGCAGGCTGACTCGGCCTGGAAGCTGCAAGCTCACCATGTCGTTTCCAGACCCGTCTGCAGCGGACCGAAAGGATTCCTGAGGCCTCCTTGAACAGGGGCCGATCGACGTCTGTGGCCTTGGCAGCCAAAGACGGATCCTGACCGGCAGCCTCCCTTGTGCCCTCAACTCAGCCCTTGGGTGCGAACACTGCCCTGCTGTGGGTTGGGCGCCTGGAGACTCCTGGGACCTAACCCTAACCCTAACGGTACCCCGAACCGGGACCCTCCACCACAACCTAAGCCTGCCTCGAACCCTAACCCTGCTATGGAGCCGCCTTCTGGCATGGGCCCTCACTTCAGCCCTCGAGGGAGATCACGAGACTGGAGTCGATTCAGCCCTGGCGACGTACCTGGACCAAACCCTAACCCTAGCTAAGGCTCCCTCCCCATGGGGACCCCATGCCAAAGTCTGACAACACGACGCGCCTGGGGTCCAGAAGCAGTGCATGCTGACTCGGCATGGAAGCTGCAAGCTCACCATGACGTTTCCAGGCCCGTCTGCAGCTGACCGAGAGGATTCCGGAGGCCTCCTTGAACAGGGGCCGATCGACGTCTGTGGCCTTGGCAGCCAAAGACGGATCCTGACCGGAACCGTCCCTTTTGCCCTCAACTCAGCCCTTGGGGGCGACCACTGCCCTGCTGTGGGTTGGGCGCCTGGAGCCTCCTGGGACATAACCCTAACCCTAACCCCACACCGAACGGGGACCCTCCACCGAAACCTAAGCCGGCCTGGACCCTAACCATGCGCTTGAGCCGCCTTGCTGCATGGGCCCTCACTTCAGCCCTCGAGGGAGATCACGAGACCGGAGTCGCTTCGGCCCTGGCGACGTCCCTGGACCGAACCCTAACCCTAGCTAAGGCTCTCTCCCCAAGAGGACCCTATGCCAACGTCTGACAACACCACGCGCCTGGCGTCCGGAAGAGGTGCAGGCTGACTCGGCATGGAACCTGGAAGCTCACCATGTCGTTTCCCAGGCCCGGCTGCAGCTGCGGAGAGGTTTGAGGAGGCCTCCTCGACCAGGGGCCCAAACACGTGTGTGGCCTTGGCAGCCAAAGACGGATCCTGACCGGCAGCCTCCCTTGTGCCCTCAACTCAGCCCTTGGGGGCGACCACTGCCATGCTGTGGGTTGGGCGCCTGGAGCCTCCTGGGACCTAACCCTAACCCTAACCTTACCCCGAACCGGGACCCTGCACCACAACCTAAGCGTTCCTCGAACCCTAACCCTGCTATGGAGCCGCCTTCTGGCATGGGCCCTCACGTCATCTCTCGAGGGAGATCATGAGACTGGAGTCGATTCAGCCCTGGCGACGTCCCTGGACCAAACCCTAACCCTAGCTAAGGCTCCCTCCCCATGGGGACCCCATGCCAAAGTCTGACAACACCACGCGCCTGGGGTCCAGAAGCGGTGCAGGCTGACTCGGCATGGAAGCTGCAAGCTCACCATGTCATTTCCAGGGCCGTCTGCAGCTGACCGAGAATTTCCGGAGGCCTTGTCGAACAGGGGACTATCGACGTCTGTGGCCTTGGCAGCCAAAGACGGATCCTGACCGGAACCGTCCCTTGTGCCCTCAACTCAGCCCTTCGGGAAGACCACTGCCCTGCTGTGGGTTCGGCGCCCGGAGCCTCCTGGGACCTAACCCTAACCCCACACCGAACGGGAACCCTCCACCGAAACCTAAGCCTGCCTCCAACCCTAACCCTGCGCTTGAGCCGCCTTGCTGCATTGGCCCTCACTTCATCCGTCGAGAGAGATCACGAGACCGGAGTCGCTTCGGCCCTGGCGACGTCCCTGGACCGAACCCTAACCCTAGCTAAGGCTCTCTCCCCAAGAGGACCCTATGCCAACGTCTGACAACACCACGCGCCTGGGGTCCGGACGAGGTGCAGGCTGACTCGGCATGGAACCTGGAAGCTCACCATGTCGTTTCCCGGGCCCGGCTGCAGCTGCCGGGAGGATTGCGGAGGCCTCCTCGACCAGTGGCCCAAACACGTGTGTGGCCTTGGCAGCCAAAGACGGATCCTGACCGGCAGCCTCCCTTGTGCCCTCAACTCAGCCCTTGGGGGCGACCACTGCCATGCTGTGGGTTGGGCGCCTGGAGCCTCCTGGGACCTAACCCTAACCCTAACCGTAACCCGAACCGGGACCATCCACCACAACCTAAGCCTGCCTCGAAACCTAACCCTACTATGGAGCCGCCTTCTGGCATGGGCCCTCACTTCAGCCCTCGAGGGAGATCACGTGACTGGAGTCGATTCAGCCCTGGCGACGTCCCTGGACCAAACCCTAACCCTAGCTAAGGCTCCCTCCCCATGGGGACCCCATGCCAAAGTCTGACCACACCACGCGCCTGGGGTCCAGAAGCGGTGCAGGCTGACTCGGCATGGAAGCTGCAAGCTCACCATGACGTTTCCAGGCCCGTCTGCAGCTGACCGAGAGGATTCCGGAGTTCTCCTCGAACAGGGGCCGATCGACGTCTGTGGCCTTGGCAGCCAAAGACGGATCCTGACCGGCAGCCTCCCTTGTGCCCTCAACTCAGCCCTTGGGGGCGACCACTGCTCTGCTGTGGGTTGGGCGCCTGGAGCCTCCTGGGACCTAACCCAAACCCTAACCGTACCCCGAAACGGGACCCTCCACCACAAGCTAAGCCTGCAACAAACCCTAACCCTGCTATGGAGCAGCCTTCTGGCATGGGCCCTCACTTCAGCCCTCGAGGGAGATCACGAGACTGGAGTCGATTCAGCCCTGGCGACGTCCCAGGACCAAACCCTAACCCTAGCTAAGGCTCCCTCCCCATGGGGACCCCATGCCAAAGTCTGACAACACCACGCGCCTGGGGTCCAGAAGCGGTGCAGGCTAACTCGGCATGGAAGCTGCAAGCTCACCATGTCGTTTCCAGGGCCGTCTGCAGCTGACCGAGAGGATTCCGGAGGCCTCGTCGAACAGGGGCCGATCGACGTCTGTGGTTTTGGCAGCCAAAGACGGATCCTGACCGGCACCGTCCCTTTTGCCCTCAACTCAGCCCTTGGGGGCGACCACTGCCCTGCTGTGGGTTGGGCGCCTGGAGCCTCCTGGGACCTAACCCTAACACTAACCGTACCCCGAACCGGGACCCTCCACCACAACCTAAGCCTGCCTCGAACCCTAACCCTGCTATGGAGCCGCATTCTGGCATGGGCCCTCACTTTAGCCCTCGAGGGAGATCACGATACTGCAGTCGATTCAGCCCTGGCGACGTCCCTGGACCAAACCCTAACCCTAGCTAAGGCTCCCTCCCCATGGGGACCCCATGCCAAAGTCTGACCACACCACGCGCCTGGGGTCCAGAAGCAGTGCATGCTGACTCGGCATGGAAGCTGCAAGCTCACCATGTCGTTTCCAGGCCCGTCTGCAGCTGACCGAGAGGATTCCGGAGTTCTCCTCGAACAGGGGCCGATCGACGTCTGTGGCCTTGGCAGCCAAAGACGGATCCTGACCGGCCCCGTCCCTTGTGCCCTCAACTCAGCCCTTGGGGGCGACCTCTGCCCTGCTGTGGGTTGGGCGCCTGGAGCCTCCTGGGACCTAACCCTAACCCTAACCCCACACCGAACGGGGATCCTCCACCGAAACCTAAGCCGGCCTTGACCCCTAACCCTGCGCTTAAGCCGCCTTGCTGCATGGGCCCTCACTTCAGCCCTCGAGGGAGATCACGAGACCGGAGTCGCTTCGGCCCTGGCGACGTCCCTGGACCGAACCCTAACCCTAGCTAAGGCTCTCTCCCCAAGAGGACCCTATGCCAACGTCTGACAACATCACGCGCCTGGGGTCCGGAAGAGGTGCAGGCTGACTCGGCATGGAACCTGGAAGCTCACCATGTGGTTTCCCAGGCCCGGCTGAAGCTGCCGAGAGGATTGCGGAGGCCTCCTCGACCAGGGGCCCAAACACGTGTGTGGCCTTGGCAGCCAAAGACGGATCCTGACCGGCAGCCTCCCTTGTGCCCTCAACTCAGCCCTTGGGGGCGACCACTGCCCTGCTGTGGGTTGGGCGCCTGGAGCCTCCTGGGACCTAACCCTAACCCTAACCGTAACCCGAACCGGGACCCTACACCACAACCTAAGCCTACCTCGAAACCTAACCCTGCTATGGAGCCGCCTTCTGGCATGGGCCCTCACTTCAGCCCTCGAGGGAGATCACGAGACTGGAGTCGATTCATCCCTGGCGACGTCCCTGGACCAAACCCTAACCCTAGCTCAGGCTCCCTCCCTATGGGGACCCCATGCCAAAGTCTGACCACACCACGCGCCTGGGGTCCAGAAGCAGTGCAGGCTGACTCGGCATGGAAGCTGCAAGATCACCATGTCATTTCCAGGCCCGTCTGCAGCTGACCGAGAGGATTCCAGAGGCCTCCTCGAACAGGGGCCGATCGACGTCTGTGGCCTTGGCAGCCAAAGACGGATCATGACCGGCAGCCTCCCTTGTGCCCTCAACTCAGCCCTTGGGGGCGACCACTGCTCTGCTGTGGGTTGGGCGCCTGGAGCCTCCTGGGACCTAACCCTAACCGTACCCCGAAACGGGACCCTCCACCACAAGCTAAGCCTGCAACAAACCCTAACCCTGCTATGGAGCAGCCTTCTGGCATGGGCCCTCACTTCAGCCCTTGAGGCAGATCACGAGACTGGAGTCGATTCAGCCCTGGCGACGTCCCAGGACCAAACCCTAACCCTAGCTAAGGCTCCCTCCCCATGGGGACCCCATGCCAAAGTCTGACAACACCACGCGCCTGGGGTCCAGAAGCGGTGCAGGCTGACTCGGCATGGAAGCTGCAAGCTCACCATGTCGATTCCAGGGCCGTCTGCAGCTGACCGAGATGATTCCGGAGGCCTCGTCGAACAGGGGACCATCGACGTCTGTGGCCTTGGCAGCCAAAGACTGATCCTGACCGGCACCGTCCCTTGTGCCCTCAACTCAGCCCTGGCGGGCGACCACTGCTCTGCTGTGGGTTGGGCGCCTGGCGCCTCCTGGGACCTAACCCTAACCCTAACCGTACCCCGAACCGGGACCCTCCACCACAACGTAAGCCTGCCTCGAACCCTAACCCTGCTATGGAGCCGCCTTCTGGCATGGGCCCTCACTTCAGCACTCGAGGGAGATCACGAGACTGGAGTCGATTCAGCCCTGGCGACGTCCCTGGACCAAACCCTAACCCTAGCTAAGGCTCCCTCCCCATGGGGACCCCATGCCAAAGTCTCACAACACCACGCGCCTGGGGTCCAGAAGCAGTGCATGCTGACTCGGCATGGAAGCTGCAAGATCACCATGTCGTTTCCAGGCCCATCTGCAGCTGACCGAGAGGATTCCGGAGGCCTCGTCGAACAGGGGCCGATCGACGTCTGTGGCCTTGGCAGCCAAAGACGGATCCTGACCTGCACCGTCCCTTGTGCCCTCAACTCAGCCCTTCGGGAAGACCATTGCCCTGCTTTGGGTTCGGCGCCTGGAGCCTCCTGGGACATAACCCTAATCCTAACCCCACACCGAACGGGGACCCTCCACCGAAAACTAAGCCGGCCTCGACCCCTAACCCTGCGCTTGATCCGCCTTGCTGCATGGGCCCTCACTTCAGCCCTCGAGGGAGATCACGAGACCGGAGTCGCTTCGGCCCTGGCGACGTCCCTGGACCGAACCCTAACCTTGCTAAGGCTCTCTCCCAAGAGGACCTTATGCCAACGTCTGACAACACCACGCGCCTGGGGTCCGGAAGAGGTGCAGGCTGACTCGGCATGGAACCTGGAAGCTCACCATGTCGTTTCCAAGGCCCGGCTGCAACTGCCGAGAGGATGGCGGAGGCCTCCTCGACCAGGGGCCCAAACAGGTGTGTGGCCTTGGCAGCCAAAGACGGATCCTGACCGGCAGCCTGCCTTGTGCCCTCAACTCAGCCCTTGGGGGCGACCACTGCCCTGCTGTGGGTTGGGCGCCTGGAGCCTCCTGGGACATAACCCTAACCCTAAGCGTAACCCGAACCGGGAACCTCCACCACAACCTAAGCCTGCCTCGAAACCTAACCCTGCTATGGAGCCGCCTTCTGGCATGGGCCCTCACTTCAGCCCTCGAGGGAGATCACGAGACTGGAGTCGATTCAGCCCTGGCGACGTCCCTGGACCAAACCCTAACCCTAGCTAAGGCTCCCTCCCCATGGGGACCCCATGCCAAAGTCTGACAACACCACGCGCCTGGGGTCCAGAAGCAGTGCATGCTGACTCGGCATGGAAGCTGCAAGCTCACCATGTCGTTTCCAGGCCCGTCTGCAGCTGACCGAGAGGATTCCGGAGGCCTCCTCGAACAGGGGCCGATCGACGTCTGTGGCCTTCGCAGCCAAAGACGGATCCTGACCGGAACCGTCCCTTGTGCCCTCAACTCAGCCCTTGGGGGCGACCACTGCCCTGCTGTGGGTTAGGCGCCTGGAGCCTCCTGGGACCTAACCCTAACCCTAACCCCACACCCAACGGGGACCCTCCACCGAAACCTAAGCCGGCCTCGACCCCTAACCCTGCGCTTGAGCCGCCTAGCTGCATCGGCCCTCACTTCATCCCTCGAGGGAGATCACGAGACCGGAGTCGCTTCGGCCCTAGCGACGTCCCTGGACCGAACCCTAACCCTAGCTAAGGCTCTCTCCCCAAGGGGACCCCATGCCAAAGTCTGACAACACCACGCGCCTAGGGTCCAGAAGCGGTGCAGACTGACTCGGCATGGAAGTTGCAAACTCACCATGTCGTTTCCAGGGCCGTCTGCAGCTGACCGAGAGGATTTCGGAGGCCTCGTCGAACAGGGGCCGATCGACGTCTGTGGCCTTGGCAGCCAAAGACGAATCCTGAACGACACCGTCCCTTGTGCCCTCAACTCAGACCTGGCGGGCGATCACTGCTCTGCTGTGGGTTGGGCGCCTGGAGCCTCCTGGGACCTAACCCTAACCCTAACCTTACCCCGAACCGGGACCCTCCACCACAACGTAAGCCTGCCTCGAATCCTAACCCTGCAATGGAGTCGCCTTCTGGCATGGGCCCTCACTTCAGCACTCGAGGGAGATCACGAGACTGGAGTCGATTCGGCCCTGGCGACGTCCCTGGACCGAACCCTAACCCTAGCTAAGGCTCCCTCCCCATGGGGACCCCATGCCAAAGTCTCACAACACCACGCGCCTGGGGTCCAGAAGCAGTGCATGCTGACTCGGCATGGAAGCTGCAAGATCACCATGTCGTTTCCAGGCCCGTCTGCAGCTGACCGAGAGGATACCGGAGGCCTCCTCGATCAGGGGCCGATCGACGTCTGTGGCCTTGGCAGCCAAAGACGGATCCTGACCGGCAGCCTCCCTTGTGCCCTAAACTCAGCCCTTGGGCGCGACCACTGCCCTGCTGTGGGTTGGGCGCCTGGAGCTTTCTGGGACCTAACCCTAACCCTAACCGTACCCCGAAACGGGACCCTCCACCATAAGCTAAGCCTGCATCAAACCCTAACCCTGCTATGGAGCCGCCTTCTGACATGGGCCCTCACTTCAGCCCTCGAGGGAGATCACGCGACTGGAGTCGATTCAGCCCTGGCGACGTCCCTGGACCAAACCCTAACCCTAGCTAAGGCTCCCTCCCCATGGGGACCCCATGCCAAAGTCTGACAACACCACGCGCCTGGGGTCCGGAAGCGGTGCAGGCTCACTCGGCATGGAAGCTGCAAGCTCACCATGTCGTTTCCAGGCCCGTCTGCAGCTGACCGAGAGGATTCCCCAGGCCTCCTCGAACAGGGGACGATCGAAGTCTGTGGCCTTGGCAGCCAAAGATGGATCCTGACCGGCACCGTCCCTTGTGCCCTCAACTCAGCCCTTGGGGGCGACCACTGCCCTGCTGTGTGTTGGGGGCCTGGAGCCTCCTGGGACCTAACCCTAACCCTAACCGTACCCCGAACCGGGACCCTCCACCACAACCTAAGCCTGCCTCGAACCCTAACCCTACTATGGAGCCGACTTCTGGCATGGGCCCTCACTTCAGCACTCGAGGGAGATCATGAGAGTGGAGTCGATTCAGCCCTGGCGACGTCCCTGGACCAAACCCTAACCCTAGCTACGGCTCCCTCCCCATGGGGACCCCATGCCAGAGTCTGACAACACCACGCGCCTGGGGCCCAGACGCGGTGCAGGCTGACTCGGCATGGAAGCTGCAAGATCACCATGTCGTTTCCAGGCCCGTCTGCAGCTGACCGAGAGGATTCCGGTGGCCACCTCGAACAGGGTCCGATCGACGTCTGTGGCCTTGGCAGCCAAAGACGGATCCTGACCGGCACCGTCCCTTGTGCCCTCAACTCAGCCCTTCGGGAAGACCACTGCCCTGCTGTGGGTTGGGCGCCTGGAGCCTCCTGGGACCTAACCCTAACCCTAACCGTACCCCGAACCGGGACCCTCCACCACAACCTAAGCCTGCCTCGAACCCTAACCCTGCTATGGAGCCGGTTTCTGGCATGGGCCATCACTTCAGCACTCTAGGGAGATCACGACACTGGAGTCCATTCAGCCTTGGCGACGTCCCAGGACGAAACCCTAACCCTAGCTAAGGCTCCCTCCCCATGGGGACCCCATGCCAAAGTCTGACAACACCACGCGCCTGGGGTCCAGAAGCAGTGCAGGCTGACTCGGCATGGAAACTGCAAGCTCACCATGTCATTTCCAGGCCCATCTGCAGCTGACCGAGAGGATTCCGGAGGCCTCCTCGAACAGGGGCCGATCGACGTCTGTGGCCTTGGCAGCCAAAGACGGATCCTGACCGGAACCGTCCCTTGTGCCCTCAACTCAGCCCTTCGGGAAGACCACTGCCCTGCTGTGGTTTCGGCGCCTGGAGCCTCCTGGGACATAACCCTAACCCTAACCCCACACCGAACGGGGACCCTCCACCGAAAACTAAGCCGGCCTCGACCCCTAACCCTGCGCTTGAGCCGCCTTGCTGCATGGGCCCTCACTTCAGCCCTCGAGGGAGATCACGATACCGGAGTCGCTTCGGCCCTGGCGACGTCCCTGGACCGAACCCTAACCCTAGCTAAGGCTCTCTCCCAAGAGGACCCTATGCCAACGTCTGACAACACCAATCGCCTGGGGTCCGGAAGAGTTGCAGGCTGACTCGGCATGGAACCTGGAAGCTCACCATGTCGTTTCCCAGGCCCGGCTGCAGCTGCCGAGAGGATGGCGGAGGCCTCCTCGACCAGGGGCCCAAACACGTGTGTGGCCTTGGCAGCCAAAGACGGATCCTGACCGGCAGCCTCCCTTGTGTCCTCAACTCAGCCCTTGGGGGCGACCACTGCCCTGCTGTGGGTTGGGCGCCTGGAGCCTCCTGGGACCTAACCCTAACCCTAAGCGTAACCCGAACCGGGAACCTCCACCACAACCGAAGCCTGCCTCGAACCCTAACCCTGCTATGGAGCCGCCTTCTAGCATGGGCCCTCACTTCAGCCCTCGAGGGAGATCACGAGACTGGAGTCGATTCAGCCCTGGCGACGTCCCTGGACCAAACCCTAACCCTAGCTAAGGCTCCCTCCCCATGGGGACCCCATGCCAAAGTCTGACCACACCACGCGCCTGGGGTCCAGAAGCAGTGCAGGCTGACTCGGCATGGAAGCTTCAATATCACCATGTCGTTTCCAGGCCCGTCTGCAGCTGACAGAGAGGATACGGGAGGCCTCCTCGATCAGGGGCCGATCGACGTCTGTGGCCTTGGCAGCCAAGGACGGATCCTGACCGGCAGCCTCCCTTGTGCCCTAAACTCAGCCCTTGGGCGCGACCACTGCCCTGCTGTGGGTTGGGCGCCTGGAGCTTCCTGGGACCTAACCCTCACCCTAACCGTAACCCGAAACGGGACTCTCCACCATAAGTTAAGCCTGCATCAAACCCTAACCCTGCTATGGAACCGCCTTCTGGCATGGGCCCTCACTTCAGCCCTCGAGGGAGATCACGAGACTGGAGTCGATTCAGCCCTGGCGACGTCCCTGGACCAAACCCTAACCCTAGCTAAGGCTCCCTCCCCATGGGGACCCCATGCCAAAGTCTGACAACACCACGCGCCTCGGGTCCAGAAGCGGTGCAGGCTGACTCGGCATGGAAGCTGCAAGATCACCATGTCGTTTCCAGGCCCGTCTGCAGCTGACCGAGAGGTTTCCCCAGGCCTCCTCGAACAGGGGACGATCGAAGTCTGTGGCCTTGGCAGCCAAAGACGGATCCTGACCGGCACCGTCCCTTGTGCCCTCAACTCAGCGCTTGGGGGCGACCACTGCCCTGCTGTGGGTTGGGCGCCTGGAGCCTCCTGGGACCTAACCCTAACCCTAACCCCATACCGAACGGGGACCCTCCAACGAAACCTAAGCCGGCCTCGACCGTAACCCTGCGCTTGAGCCGCCTTGCTGCATGGGCCCTCACTTCAACCCTCGAGGGAGATCACGAGACCGGAGTCGCTTCGGCCCTGGCGATGTCCCTGGTCCGAACCCTATCCCTAGCTAAGGCTCTCTCCCCAAGAGGACCCTATGCCAACGTCTAACAACACCACGCGCCTGGGGTCCGGAAGAGGTGCAGGCTGACTCGGCATGGAACCTGGAAGCTCACCATGTCGTTTCCCAGGCCCGGCTGCAGCTGCGGAGAGGTTTGCGGAGGCCTCCTCGACCAGGGGCCCAAACACGTGTGTGGCCTTGGCAGCCAAAGACGGATCCTGACCGGCAGCCTCCCTTGTGCCCTCAACTCAGCCCTGGGGGGCGACCACTGCCCTGCTGTGGGTTGGGCGCCTGGAAACTCCTGGGACCTAACCCTAACCCTAACGGTACCCCGAACCAGGACCCTCCACCACAACCTAAGCCTGCCTCGAACCCTAACCCTGCTATGGAGCCGCCTTCTGGCATGGGCCCTCACTACAGCCCTCGAGGGAGATCACGACACTGGAGTCGATTCAGCCCTGGCGACGTCCCAGGACCAAACCCTAACCCTAACTAAGGCTCCCTCCCCATGGGGACCCCATGCCAAAGTCTGACCACACCACGCGCCTGGGGTCCAGAAGCGGTGCATGCTGACTCGGCATGGAAGCTGCAAGCTCACCATGTCGTTTCCAGGCCTGTCTGCAGCTGACCGAGAGGATTCCGGAGGCCTCCTCGAACAGGGGCCGATCGACGTCTATGGCCTTGGCAGCCAAAGACGGATCCTGACCGGCACCGTCCCTTGTGCCCTCAACTCAGCGCTTGGGGGCGACCACTGCCCTGCTGTGGGTTGGGCGCCTGGAGCCTCCTGGGACCTAACCCTAACCCTAACCCCACACCGAACGGGGACCCTCCACCGAAACCTAAGCCGGCCTCGACCGTAACCCTGCGCTTGAGCCGCCTTGCTGCATGGGCCCTCACTTCAGCCCTCGAGGGAGATCACGAGACCGGAGTCGCTTCGGCCCTGGCGACGTCCCTGGTCCGAACCCTAACCCTAGCTAAGGCTCTCTCCCCAAGAGGACCCTATGCCAACGTCTGACAACACCACGCGCCTGGGGTCCGGAAGAGGTGCAGGCTGACTCGACATGGAACCTGGAAGCTCACCATGTCGTTTCCCAGGCCCGGCTGCAGCTGCGGAGAGGTTTGCGGAGGCCTCCTCGACCAGGGGCCCAAACACGTGTGTGGCCTTGGCAGCCAAAGACGGATCCTGACCGGCAGCCTCCCTTGTGCCCTCAACTCAGCCCTTGGGGGAGACCACTGCCCTGCTGTGTGTTGGGCGCCTGGAGCCTCCTGGGACCTAACCCTAACCCTAACCGTACCCCGAACCGGGACCCTCCACCACAACCTAAGCCTGCCTCGAACCCTAACCCTGCTATGGAGCCGCCTTCCGGCATGGGCCCTCACTTCAGCCCTCGAGGGAGATCACGAGACTGGAGTCGATTCAGCCCTGGCGACGTCCCTGGACCAAACCTTAACCCTAGCTAAGGCTCCCTCCCCATGGGGACCCCATGCCAAAGTCTGACAACACCACGCGCCTGGGGTCCAGAAGCTGTGCAGGCTGACTCGGCCTGGAAGCTGCAAGCTCACCATGTCGTTTCCAGACCCGTCTGCAGCGGACCGAAAGGATTCCTGAGGCCTCCTTGAACAGGGGCCGATCGACGTCTGTGGCCTTGGCAGCCAAAGACGGATCCTGACCGGCAGCCTCCCTTGTGCCCTCAACTCAGCCCTTGGGTGCGAACACTGCCCTGCTGTGGGTTGGGCGCCTGGAGACTCCTGGGACCTAACCCTAACCCTAACGGTACCCCGAACCGGGACCCTCCACCACAACCTAAGCCTGCCTCGAACCCTAACCCTGCTATGGAGCCGCCTTCTGGCATGGGCCCTCACTTCAGCCCTCGAGGGAGATCACGAGACTGGAGTCGATTCAGCCCTGGCGACGTACCTGGACCAAACCCTAACCCTAGCTAAGGCTCCCTCCCCATGGGGACCCCATGCCAAAGTCTGACAACACGACGCGCCTGGGGTCCAGAAGCAGTGCATGCTGACTCGGCATGGAAGCTGCAAGCTCACCATGACGTTTCCAGGCCCGTCTGCAGCTGACCGAGAGGATTCCGGAGGCCTCCTTGAACAGGGGCCGATCGACGTCTGTGGCCTTGGCAGCCAAAGACGGATCCTGACCGGAACCGTCCCTTTTGCCCTCAACTCAGCCCTTGGGGGCGACCACTGCCCTGCTGTGGGTTGGGCGCCTGGAGCCTCCTGGGACCTAACCCTAACCCTAACCCCACACCGAACGGGGACCCTCCACCGAAACCTAAGCCGGCCTGGACCCTAACCATGCGCTTGAGCCGCCTTGCTGCATGGGCCCTCACTTCAGCCCTCGAGGGAGATCACGAGACCGGAGTCGCTTCGGCCCTGGCGACGTCCCTGGACCGAACCCTAACCCTAGCTAAGGCTCTCTCCCCAAGAGGACCCTATGCCAACGTCTGACAACACCACGCGCCTGGCGTCCGGAAGAGGTGCAGGCTGACTCTGCATGGAACCTGGAAGCTCACCATGTCGTTTCCCAGGCCCGGCTGCAGCTGCGGAGAGGTTTGAGGAGGCCTCCTCGACCAGGGGCCCAAACACGTGTGTGGCCTTGGCAGCCAAAGACGGATCCTGACCGGCAGCCTCCCTTGTGCCCTCAACTCAGCCCTTGGGGGCGACCACTGCCATGCTGTGGGTTGGGCGCCTGGAGCCTCCTGGGACCTAACCCTAACCCTAACCTTACCCCGAACCGGGACCCTGCACCACAACCTAAGCGTTCCTCGAACCCTAACCCTGCTATGGAGCCGCCTTCTGGCATGGGCCCTCACGTCATCTCTCGAGGGAGATCACGAGACTGGAGTCGATTCAGCCCTGGCGACGTCCCTGGAACAAACCCTAACCCTAGCTAAGGCTCCCTCCCCATGGGGACCCCATGCCAAAGTCTGACAACACCACGCGCCTGGGGTCCAGAAGCGGTGCAGGCTGACTCGGCATGGAAGCTGCAAGCTCACCATGTCATTTCCAGGGCCGTCTGCAGCTGACCGAGAATTTCCGGAGGCCTTGTCGAACAGGGGACTATCGACGTCTGTGGCCTTGGCAGCCAAAGACGGATCCTGACCGGAACCGTCCCTTGTGCCCTCAACTCAGCCCTTCGGGAAGACCACTGCCCTGCTGTGGGTTCGGCGCCCGGAGCCTCCTGGGACCTAACCCTAACCCCACACCGAACGGGAACCCTCCACCGAAACCTAAGCCTGCCTCCAACCCTAACCCTGCGCTTGAGCCGCCTTGCTGCATGGGCCCTCACTTCATCCGTCGAGAGAGATCACGAGACCGGAGTCGCTTCGGCCCTGGCGACGTCCCTGGACCGAACCCTAACCCTAGCTAAGGCTCTCTCCCCAAGAGGACCCTATGCCAACGTCTGACAACACCACGCGCCTGGGGTCCGGACGAGGTGCAGGCTGACTCGGCATGGAACCTGGAAGCTCACCATGTCGTTTCCCGGGCCCGGCTGCAGCTGCCGGGAGGATTGCGGAGGCCTCCTCGACCAGTGGCCCAAACACGTGTGTGGCCTTGGCAGCCAAAGACGGATCCTGACCGGCAGCCTCCCTTGTGCCCTCAACTCAGCCCTTGGGGGCGACCACTGCCATGCTGTGGGTAGGGCGCCTGGAGCCTCCTGGGACCTAACCCTAACCCTAACCGTAACCCGAACCGGGACCATCCACCACAACCTAAGCCTGCCTCGAAACCTAACCCTACTATGGAGCCGCCTTCTGGCATGGGCCCTCACTTCAGCCCTCGAGGGAGATCACGTGACTGGAGTCGATTCAGCCCTGGCGACGTCCCTGGACCAAACCCTAACCCTAGCTAAGGCTCCCTCCCCATGGGGACCCCATGCCAAAGTCTGACAACACCACGCGCCTGGGGTCCAGAAGCGGTGCAGGCTGACTCGGCATGGAAGCTGCAAGCTCACCATGTCGTTTCCAGGGCCGTCTGCAGCTGACCGAGATGATTCCGGAGGCCTCGTCGAACAGGGGACCATCGACGTCTGTGGCCTTGGCAGCCAAAGACTGATCCTGACCGGCACCGTCCCTTGTGCCCTCAACTCAGCCCTGGCGGGCGACCACTGCTCTGCTGTGGGTTGGGCGCCTGGCGCCTCCTGGGACCTAACCCTAACCCTAACCGTACCCCGAACCGGGACCCTCCACCACAACGTAAGCCTGCCTCGAACCCTAACCCTGCTATGGAGCCGCCTTCTGGCATGGGCCCTCACTTCAGCCCGCCAGGGAGATCACGAGACTGGAGTCTATTCTGCCCTGGAGACGTCCCTGGACCAAACCCTAACCCTAGCTAAGGCTCTCTCCCCAAGAGGACCCTATGCCAACGTCTGACAACACCACGCGCCTGGGGTCCGGAAGAGGTGCAGGCTGACTCGGCATGGAACCTGGAAGCTCACCATGTCGTTTCCCAGGCCCGGCTGTAGCTGCGGAGAGGTTTACGGAGGCCTCCTCGACCGGGGGCCCAAACACGTGTGTGGCCTTGGCAGCCAAAGACGGATCCTGACCGGCAGCCTCCCTTGTGCCCTCAACTCAGCCCTTGGGGGCGACCACTGCCCTGCTGTGGGTTGGGCGCCTAGAGCCTCCTGGGACCTAACCCTAACCGTACCCCGAACCGGGACCCTGCACCACAACCTAAGCCTTCCTCGAACCCTAACCCTACTATGGAGCCGCCTTCTGGCATGGGCCCTCACTTCAGCACTCGAGGGAGATCACGAGACTGGAGTCGATTCAGCCCTGGCGACGTCCCTGGACCAAACCCTAACCCTAGCTAAGGCTCCCTCCCCATGGGGACCCCATGCCAAAGTCTGACAACACCACGCTCCTGGGGTCCAGAAGCGGTGCATGCTGACTCGGCATGGAAGCTGCAAGCTCACCATGTCGTTTCCAGGCCCGTCTGCAGCTGACCGAGAGGATTCCGGAGGCCTCCTCGAACAGGGGCCAATCGACGTCTGTGGCCTTGGCAGCCAAAGACGGATCCTGACCGGCAGCCTCCCTTGTGCCCTCAACTCAGCCCTTCGGGAAGACCACTGCCCTGCTGTGGGTTCAGCGCCTAGAGCCTCCTGGGACATAACCGTAACCCTAACCCCACACCGAACGGGAACCCTCCACCGAAACCTAAGCCTGCCTCGAACCCTAACCCTCCTATGGAGCCGCCTTCTGGCATGGGCCCTCACTTCAGCACTCGAGGGAGATCACGAGACTGGAGTCGATTCAGCCCTGGCGACGTCCCTGGACCAAACCCTAACCCTAGCTAAGGCTCCCTCCCCATGGGGACCCCATGCCAAAGTCTGACAACACCACGCGCCTGGGGTCCAGAAGCAGTGCAGGCTGACTCGGCATGGAAGCTGCAAGCTCACCATGTTGTTTCCAGGCCCGTCTGCAGCTGACCGAGAGGATTCCGGAGGCCTCCTCGAACAGGGGCCGATCGACGTCTGTGGCCTTGGCAGCCAAAGACGGATGCTGACCGGTACCGTCCCTTGTGCCCTCAACTCAGCCCTTGGGGTCGACCACTGCCCTGCTGTGGGTTGGGCGCCTGGAGCCTCCTGGGACCTAACCCTAACCCTAACCCCACACCGAACGGGGACTCTCCACCGAAACCTAGGCCGGCCTCGACACCTAACCCTGCGCTTAAGCCGCCTTGCTGCATGGGCCCTCACTTCAGCCCTCGAGGGAGATCACGAGACCGGAGTCGCCTCGGCCCTGGCGACGTCCCTGGACCGAACTCTAACCCTAGCTAAGGCTCTCTCCCCAAGAGGACCCTATGCCAACGTCTGACAACACCACGCGCCTGGGGTCCGGAAGAGGTGCAGGCTGACTCGGCATGGAACCTGGAAGCTCACCATGTGGTTTCCCAGGCCCGGCTGCAGCTGCCGAGAGGATTGCGGAGGCCTCCTCGACCAGGGGCCAAAACACGTGTGTGGCCTTGGCAGCCAAAAACGGATCCTGACCGGCAGCCTCCCTTGTGCCCTCAACTCAGCCCTTGGGCGCGACCACTGCCATGCTGTGGGTTGGGCGCCAGGAACCTCCTGGGACCTAACCCTAACCCTAACCGTACCCCAAAACGGGACCCTCCACCACAACCTAAGCGTTCCTCGAACCCTAACCCTGCTATGGAGCCGCCTTCTGGCATGGGCCCTCACTTCAGCCCTCGAGGGAGATCACGAGACTGGAGTCGATTCAGCCCTGGCGACATCCCTGGACCAAACCCTAACCCTAGCTAAGGCTCCCTCCCCATGGGGACCCCATGCCAAAGTCTGACAACACCACGCGCCTGGGGTCCAGAAGCAGTGCAGGCTGACTCGGCCTGGAAGCTGCAAGCTCACCATGTCGTTTCCAGACCCGTCTGCAGCTGACCGAGAGGATTCCTGAGGCCTCCTGGAACAGGGGCCGATCGACGTCTGTGGCCTTGGCAGCCAAAGACGGATCCTGACCGGCAGCCTCCCTTGTGCCCTCAACTCAGCCCTGGGGTGCGACCACTGCCCTGCTGTGTGTTGGGCGCCTGGAGACTCCTGGGACCTAACCCTAACCCTAACCGTACCCCGAACCAGGACCTCCACCGACACCTAAGCCTGCCTCGAACCCTAACCCTGCTATGGAGCCGCCTTCTGGCATGGGCCCTCACTTCAGCCCGCCAGGGAGATCACGAGACTGGAGTCTATTCTGCCCTGGAGACGTCCCTGGACCAAACCCTAACCCTAGCTAAGGCTCTCTCCCCAAGAGGACCCTATGCCAACGTCTGACAACACCACGCGCCTGGGGTCCGGAAGAGGTGCAGGCTGACTCGGCATGGAACCTGGAAGCTCACCATGTCGTTTCCCAGGCCCGGCTGTAGCTGCGGAGAGGTTTACGGAGGCCTCCTCGACCAGGGGCCCAAACACGTGTGTGGCCTTGGCAGCCAAAGACGGATCCTGACCGGCAGCCTCCCTTGTGCCCTCAACTCAGCCCTTGGGGGCGACCACTGCCCTGCTGTGGGTTGGGCGCCTGGAGCCTCCTGGGACCTAACCCTAACCCTAACCCCACACCGAACGGGGACCCTCCACCGAAACCTAAGCCGGCCTCGACCGTAACCCTGCGCTTGAGCCGCCTTGCTGCATGGGCCCTCACTTCAGCCCTCGAGGGAGATCACGAGACCGGAGTCGCTTCGGCCCTGGCGACGTCCCTGGTCCGAACCCTAACCCTAGCTAAGGCTCTCTCCCCAAGAGGACCCTATGCCAACGTCTGACAACACCACGCGCCTGGGGTCCGGAAGAGGTGCAGGCTGACTCGGCATGGAACCTGGAAGCTCACCATGTCGTTTCCCAGGCCCGGCTGCAGGTGACGGGAGGATTGCGGAGGCCTCCTCGACCAGGGGCCCAAACACGTGTGTGGCCTTGGCAGCCAAAGACGGATCCTGATCGGCAGCCTCCCTTGTGCCCTCAACTCAGCCCTTGGGGGCGACCACTGCCATGCTGTGGGTTGGGCGCCTGGAGCCTCCTAGGACCTAACCCTAACCCTAACCGTACCCCGAACCGGGACCCTGCACCACAACCTAAGCCTGCCTCGAACCCTAACCCTGCTATGGAGCCGCCTTCTGGCATGGGCCCTCACTTCAGCCCTCGAGGGAGATCACGAGACTGGAGTCGATTCAGCCCTGGCGACGTCCTTGGACCAAACCCTAACCCTAGCTAAGGCTCCCTCCCCATGGGGACCCCATGCCAAAGTCTGACAACACCACGCGCCTGGGGTCCAGAAGCAGTGCATGCTGACTCGGCATGGAAGCTGCAAGCTCACCATGTCGTTTCCAGGCCCGTCTGCAGCTGACCGAGAGGATTCCGGAGGCCTCCTCGAACAGGGGCCGATCGACGTCTGTGGCCTTGGCAGCCAAAGACGGATCCTGACCGGCACCGTCCCTTGTGCCCTCAACTCAGCCCTTCGGGAAGACCACTGCCCTGCTGTGGGTTCGGCGCCTGGAGCCTCCTGGGACCTAACCCTAACCCTAACCCCACATCGAACGGGAACCCTCCACCGAAACCGAAGCCTGCCTTGAACCCTAAACCTGCGATGGAGCCGCCTTCTGGCATGGACCCTCACTTCAGCCCTCGAGGGAGATCACGAGACTGGAGTCGATTCAGCCCTGGCGACGTCCCAGGACCAAACCCTAACCCTAGCTAAGGCTCCCTCCCCATGGGGACCCCATGCCAAAGTCTCACAACACCACGCGCCTGGGGTCCAGAAGCAGTGCATGCTGACTCGGCCTGGAAGCTGCAAGCTCACCATGTCGTTTCCAGGCCCGTCTGCAGCTGACCGAGAGTATTCCGGAGGCCTCCTCGAACAGGGGCCGATCAACGTCTGTGGCCTTGGCAGCCAAAGACGGATCCTGACCGGCACCGTCCCTTGTGCCCTCAACTCAGCCCTTCGGGAAGTCCACTGCCCTGCTGTGGGTTGGGCGCCTGGAGACTCCTGGGACCTAACCCTAACCCTAACGGTACCCCGAACCGGGACCCTCCACCACAACCGAAGCCTGCCTCGAACCCTAACCCTGCTATGGAGCCGTCTTTGGCATGGGCCCTCACTACAGCCCTCGAGGGAGATCACGAGACTGGAGTCGATTCAGCCCTGGCGACGTCCCTGGACCAAACCCTAACCCTAGCTAAGGCTCCCTCCCCATGGGGACCCCATGCCAAAGTCTGACAACACCACGCGCCTGGGGTCCAGAAGCAGTGCATGCTGACTCGGCATGGAAGCTGCAAGCTCACCATGTCGTTTCCAGGCCTGTCTGCAGCTGACCGAGAGGATTCCGGAGGCCTCCTCGAACAGGGGCCGATCGACGTCTGTGGCCTTGGCAGCCAAAGACGGATCCTGACCGGAACCGTCCCTTGTGCCCTCAACTCAGCGCTTGGGGGCGACCACTGCCCTGCTGTGGTTTGGGCGCCTGGAGCCTCCTGGGACCTAACCCTAACCCTAACCCCACACCGAACGGGGACCCTCCACCGAAACCTAAGCCGGCCTCGACCCTAACCCTGCGCTTGAGCCGCCTTGCTGTATGGGCCCTCACTTCAGCCCTCGAGGGAGATCACGAGACCGGAGTCGCTTCGGCCCTGGCGACGTCCCTGGTCCGAACCCTAACCCTAGCTAAGGCTCTCTCCCCAAGAGGACCCTATGCCAACGTCTGACAACACCACGCGCCTGGGGTCCGGAAGAGGTGCAGGCTGACACGGCATGGAACCTGGAAGCTCACCATGTCGTTTCCCAGGCCCGGCTGTAGCTGCGGAGAGGTTTGCGGAGGCCTCCTCGACCAGGGGCCCAAACACGTGTGTGGCCTTGGCAGCCAAAGACGGATCCTGACCGGCAGCCTCCCTTGTGCCCTCAACTCAGCCCTTGGGGGCGACCACTGCCCTGCTGTGGGTTGGGCGCCTGGAGCCTCCTGGGACCTAACCCTAACCCTAACCGTACCCCGAACCGGGACCCTGCACCACAACCTAAGCCTTCCTCGAACCCTAACCCTGCTATGGAGCCGCCTTCTGGCATGGGCCCTCACTTCAGCCCTCGAGGGAGATCACGAGACTGGAGTCGATTCAGCCCTGGCGACGTCCCTGGACCAAACCCTAACCCTAGCTAAGGCTCCCTCCCCATGGGGACCCCATGCCAAAATCTGACAACACCACGCTCCTGGGGTCCAGAAGCGGTGCATGCTGACTCGGCATGGAAGCTGCAAGCTCACCATGTCGTTTCCAGGCCCGTCTGCAGCTGACCGAGAGGATTCCGGAGGCCTCCTCGAACAGGGGCCAATCGACGTCTGTGGCCTTGGCAGCCAAAGACGGATCCTGACCGGCAGCCTCCCTTGTGCCCTCAACTCAGCCCTTCGGGAAGACCACTGCCCTGCTGTGGGTTCAGCGCCTAGAGCCTCCTGGGACCTAACCGTAACCCTAACCCCACACCGAACGGGAACCCTCCACCGAAACCTAAGCCTGCCTCGAACCCTAACCCT
The DNA here is from genome assembly GCF_028018385.1 of Neofelis nebulosa. Classification (NCBI taxonomy): domain Eukaryota; kingdom Metazoa; phylum Chordata; class Mammalia; order Carnivora; family Felidae; genus Neofelis; species Neofelis nebulosa. The sequence continues at coordinate 46,218,986 of NC_080799.1, read as the reverse complement.
CCTATGGAGCCGCCTTCTGGCATGGGCCCTCACTTCAGCACTCGAGGGAGATCACGAGACTGGAGTCGATTCAGCCCTGGCGACGTCCCTGGACCAAACCCTAAACCTAGCTAAGGCTCCCTCCCCATGGGGACCCCATGCCAAAGTCTGACAACACCACGCGCCTGGGGTCCAGAAGCAGTGCAGGCTGACTCGGCATGGAAGCTGCAAGCTCACCATGTTGTTTCCAGGCCCGTCTGCAGCTGACCGAGAGGATTCCGGAGGCCTCCTCGAACAGGGGCCGATCGACGTCTGTGGCCTTGGCAGCCAAAGACGGATCCTGACCGGTACCGTCCCTTGTGCCCTCAACTCAGCCCTTGGGGTCGACCACTGCCCTCCTGTGGGTTGGGCGCCTGGAGCCTCCTGGGACCTAACCCTAACCCTAACCCCACACCGAACGGGGACTCTCCACCGAAACCTAGGCCGGCCTCGACACCTAACCCTGCGCTTAAGCCGCCTTGCTGCATGGGCCCTCACTTCAGCCCTCGAGGGAGATCACGAGACCGGAGTCGCCTCGGCCCTGGCGACGTCCCTGGACCGAACTCTAACCCTAGCTAAGGCTCTCTCCCCAAGAGGACCCTATGCCAACGTCTGACAACACCACGCGCCTGGGGTCCGGAAGAGGTGCAGGCTGACTCGGCATGGAACCTGGAAGCTCACCATGTGGTTTCCCAGGCCCGGCTGCAGCTGCCGAGAGGATTGCGGAGGCCTCCTCGACCAGGGGCCAAAACACGTGTGTGGCCTTGGCAGCCAAAAACGGATCCTGACCGGCAGCCTCCCTTGTGCCCTCAACTCAGCCCTTGGGCGCGACCACTACCATGCTGTGGGTTGGGCGCCAGGAACCTCCTGGGACCTAACCCTAACCCTAACCGTACCCCAAAACGGGACCCTCCACCACAACCTAAGCGTTCCTCGAACCCTAACCCTGCTATGGAGCCGCCTTCTGGCATGGGCCCTCACTTCAGCCCTCGAGGGAGATCACGAGACTGGAGTCGATTCAGCCCTGGCGACATCCCTGGACCAAACCCTAACCCTAGCTAAGGCTCCCTCCCCATGGGGACCCCATGCCAAAGTCTGACAACACCACGCGCCTGGGGTCCAGAAGCAGTGCAGGCTGACTCGGCCTGGAAGCTGCAAGCTCACCATGTCGTTTCCAGACCCGTCTGCAGCTGACCGAGAGGATTCCTGAGGCCTCCTGGAACAGGGGCCGATCGACGTCTGTGGCCTTGGCAGCCAAAGACGGATCCTGACCGGCAGCCTCCCTTGTGCCCTCAACTCAGCCCTGGGGTGCGACCACTGCCCTGCTGTGTGTTGGGCGCCTGGAGACTCCTGGGACCTAACCCTAACCCTAACCGTACCCCGAACCAGGACCTCCACCGACACCTAAGCCTGCCTCGAACCCTAACCCTGCTATGGAGCCGCCTTCTGGCATGGGCCCTCACTTCAGCCCGCCAGGGAGATCACGAGACTGGAGTCTATTCTGCCCTGGAGACGTCCCTGGACCAAACCCTAACCCTAGCTAAGGCTCTCTCCCCAAGAGGACCCTATGCCAACGTCTGACAACACCACGCGCCTGGGGTCCGGAAGAGGTGCAGGCTGACTCGGCATGGAACCTGGAAGCTCACCATGTCGTTTCCCAGGCCCGGCTGTAGCTGCGGAGAGGTTTACGGAGGCCTCCTCGACCAGGGGCCCAAACACGTGTGTGGCCTTGGCAGCCAAAGACGGATCCTGACCGGCAGCCTCCCTTGTGCCCTCAACTCAGCCCTTGGGGTCGACCACTGCCCTGCTGTGGGTTGGGCGCCTGGAGCCTCCTGGGACCTAACCCTAACCCTAACCCCACACCGAACGGGGACTCTCCACCGAAACCTAAGCCGGCCTCGACACCTAACCCTGCGCTTGAGCCGCCTTGCTGCATGGGCCCTCACTTCAGCCCTCGAGGGAGATCACGAGACCGGAGTCGCCTCGGCCCTGGCGACGTCCCAGGACCGAACTCTAACCCTAGCTAAGGCTCTCTCCCCAAGAGGACCCTATGCCAACGTCTGACAACACCACGCGCCTGGGGTCCGGAAGAGGTGCAGGCTGACTCGGCATGGAACCTGGAAGCTCACCATGTGGTTTCCCAGGCCCGGCTGCAGCTGCCGAGAGGATTGCGGAGGCCTCCTCGACCAGGGGCCAAAACACGTGTGTGGCCTTGGCAGCCAAAAACGGATCCTGACCGGCAGCCTCCCTTGTGCCCTCAACTCAGCCCTTGGGGGCGACCACTGCCATGCTGTGGGTTGGGCGCCAGGAACCTCCTGGGACCTAACCCTAACCCTAACCGTACCCCAAAACGGGACCCTCCACCACAACCTAAGCGTTCCTCGAACCCTAACCCTGCTATGGAGCCGCCTTGTGGCATGGGCCCTCACTTCAGCCCTCGAGGGAGATCACGAGACTGGAGTCGATTCAGCCCTGGCGACGTCCCTGGACCAAACCCTAACCCTAGCTAAGGCTCCCACCCCATGGGGACCCCATGCCAAAGTCTGACAACACCACGCGCCTGGGGTCCAGAAGCAGTGCAGGCTGACTCGGCCTGGAAGCTGCAAGCTCACCATGTCGTTTCCAGACCCGTCTGCAGCTGACCGAGAGGATTCCTGAGGCCTCCTGGAACAGGGGCCGATCGACGTCTGTGGCCTTGGCAGCCAAAGACGGATCCTGACCGGCAGCCTCCCTTGTGCCCTCAACTCAGCCCTGGGGTGCGACCACTGCCCTGCTGTGTGTTGGGCGCCTGGAGACTCCTGGGACCTAACCCTAACCCTAACCGTACCCCGAACCAGGACCTCCACCGACACCTAAGCCTGCCTCGAACCCTAACCCTGCTATGGAGCCGCCTTCTGGCATGGGCCCTCACTTCAGCCCGCCAGGGAGATCACGAGACTGGAGTCTATTCTGCCCTGGAGACGTCCCTGGACCAAACCCTAACCCTAGCTAAGGCTCTCTCCCCAAGAGGACCCTATGCCAACGTCTGACAACACCACGCGCCTGGGGTCCGGAAGAGGTGCAGGCTGACTCGGCATGGAACCTGGAAGCTCACCATGTCGTTTCCCTGGCCCGGCTGTAGCTGCGGAGAGGTTTACGGAGGCCTCCTCGACCAGGGGCCCAAACACGTGTGTGGCCTTGGCAGCCAAAGACGGATCCTGACCGGCAGCCTCCCTTGTGCCCTCAACTCAGCCCTTGGGGGCGACCACTGCCCTGCTGTGGGTTTGGCGCCAGGAGCCTCCTGGGACCTAACCCTAACCGTACCCCGAACCGGGACCCTGCACCACAACCTAAGCCTTCCTCGAACCCTAACCCTACTATGGAGCCGCCTTCTGGCATGGGCCCTCACTTCAGCACTCGAGGGAGATCACGAGACTGGAGTCGATTCAGCCCTGGCGACGTCCCTGGACCAAACCCTAACCCTAGCTAAGGCTCCCTCCCCATGGGGACCCCATGCCAAAGTCTGACAACACCACGCTCCTGGGGTCCAGAAGCGGTGCATGCTGACTCGGCATGGAAGCTGCAAGCTCACCATGTCGTTTCCAGGCCCGTCTGTAGCTGACCGAGAGGATTCCGGAGGCCTCCTCGAACAGGGGCCGATCGACGTCTGTGGCCTTGGCAGCCAAAGACGGATCCTGACCGGCACCGTCCCTTGTGCCCTCAACTCAGCCCTTCGGGAAGACCACTGCCCTGCTGTGGGTTCAGCGCCTAGAGCCTCCTGGGACCTAACCGTAACCCTAACCCCACACCGAACGGGAACCCTCCATCGAAACCTAAGCCTGCCTCGAAACCTAACCCTCCTATGGAGCCGCCTTCTGGCATGGGCCCTCACTTCAGCACTCGAGGGAGATCACGAGACTGGAGTCGATTCAGCCCTGGCGACGTCCCTGGACCAAACCCTAACCCTAGCTAAGGCTCCCTCCCCATGGGGACCCCATGCCAAAGTCTGACAACACCACGCGCCTGGGGTCCAGAAGCAGTGCATGCTGACTCGGCCTGGAAGCTGCAAGCTCACCATGTCGTTTCCAGGCCCGTCTGCAGCTGACCGAGAGGATTCCGGAGGCCTCCTCGAACAGGGGCCGATCGACGTCTGTGGCCTTGGCAGCCAAAGACGGATCCTGACCGGCACCGTCCCTCGTGCCCTCAACTCAGCCCTTCGGGAAGACCACTGCCCTGCTGTGGGTTCGGCGCCTGGAGCATCCTGGGACCTAACCCTAACCCTAACCCCACACCCAACGGGGAACCTCCACTGAAACTTAAGCCGGCCTCGACCCCTAACCCTGCGCTTGAGCCGCCTTGCTGCATGGGCCCTCACTTCATCCCTCGAGGGAGATCACAAGACCGGAGTCGCCTCCGCCCTGGCGACGTCCCTGGACCGAACCCTAACCCTAGCTAAGGCTCTCTCCCCAAGAGGACCCTATGCCAACGTCTGACAACACCACGTGCCTGGGGTCCCGAAGAGGTGCAGGCTGACTCGGCATGGAACCTGGAAGCTCACCATGTCGTTTCCCAGGCCCGGCTGCAGCTGCCGGGAGGATTGCGGAGGCCTCCTCGACCAGGGGCCCAAACACGTGTGTGGCCTTGGCAGCCAAAGACGGATCCTGACCGGCAGCCTCCCTTGTGCCCTCAACTCAGCCCTTGGGGGAGACCACTGCCCTGCTGTGGGTTGGGCGCCTGGAACCTCCTGGGACCTAACCCTAACCCTAACCGTACCCCGAAACGGAACCCTCCACCACCACCTAAGCCTGCCTCGAACCCTAACCCTGCTATGGAGCCGCCTTCCGGCATGGGCCCTCACTTCAGCCCTCGAGGGAGATCACGAGACTGGAGTCGATTCAGCCCTGGCGACGTCCCTGGACCAAATCCTAACCCTAGCTAAGGCTCCCTCCCCATGGGGACCCCATGCCAAAGTCTGACAACACCACGCGCCTGGGGTCCAGAAGCAGTGCAGGCTGACACGGACTGGAAGCTGCAAGCTCACCATGTCGTTTCCAGACCCGTCTGCAGCTGACCGAGAGGATACCGGAGGCCTCCTTGAACAGGGGCCGATCGACGTCTGTGGCCTTGGCAGCCAAAGACGGATCCTGACCGGCAGCCTCCCTTGTGCCCTCAACTCAGCCCTTGGGGGCGACCACTGCCCTGCTGTGGGTTGGGCGCCTGGAGACTCCTGGGACCTAACCCTAACACTAACCGTACCCGAACCGGGACCCTCCACCACAAACGAAGCCTGCCTCGAACCCTAACCCTGCTATGGAGCCGCCTTCTAGCATGGGCCCTCACTACAGCCCTCGAGGGAGATCACGAGACTGGAGTCGATTCAGCCCTGGCGACGTCCCTGGACCAAACCCTGACCCTAGCTAAGGCTCCCTCCCCATGGGGACCCCATGCCAAAGTCTGACAACACCACGTGCCTGGGGTCCAGAAGCGGTGCAGGCTGACTCGGCATGGAAGCTGCAAGCTCACCATGTCATTTCCAGGCCCATCTGCAGCTGACCGAGAGGATTCCGGAGGCCTCCTCGAACAGGGTCCGATCGACGTCTGTGGCCTTGGCAGCCAAAGACGGATCCTGACCGGCACCGTCCCTTGTGCCCTCAACTCAGCCCTTGGGGGCGACCACTGCCCTGCTGTGGGTTGGGCGCCTGGAGCCTCCTGGGACCTAACCCTAACCATAACCGTACCCCGAAACGGGACCCTCCACCACAACCTAAGCCTGCCTCGAAACCAAACCCTGCTATGGAGGGGCCTTCTGGCATGGGCCCTCAATTTACCCCTCGAGGGAGATCACGAGACTGGAGTCGATTCAGCCCTGGCGACGTCCCTGGACCAAACCCTAACCCTAGCTAAGGCTCCCTCCCCATGGGGACCCCATGCCAAAGTCTGACCACACCACGCGCCTGGGGTCCAGAAGCGGTGCAGGTTGACTCGGCATGGAAGCTGGAAGCTCACCATGTCGTTTCCAGCCCCGTCTGCAGCTGACCGAGAGGATTCCGGAGTCCTCCTCGAAAATGGGCCGATCGACGTCTGTGGCCTTGGCAGCGAAAGACGGATCCTAACCGGCAGTCTCCCTTGTGCCCTCAACTCAGCCCTTGGGGGCGACCACTGCCCTGCTGTGGGTTGGGCGCCTGGAGCCTCCTGGGACCTAACCCTAACCCTAACCGTACCCCGAAACGGGACCCTCCACCACAACCTAAGCCTGCCTCGAAATCTAACCCTGCTATGGAGCCACCTTCTGGCATGGGCCCTCAATTTACCCCTCGAGGGAGATCACGAGACTGGAGTCGATTCAGCCCTGGCGACGTCCCTGGACCAAACCCTAACCCTAGCTAAGGCTCCCTCCCCATGGGGACCCCATGCCAAAGTCTGACCACACCACGCGCCTGGGGTCCAGAAGCGGTGCAGGTTGACTCAGCATGGAAGCTGCAAGATCACCATGTCGTTTCCAGCCCCGTCTGCAGCTGACCGAGAGGATTCCGGAGTCCTCCTCGAACAGGGGCCGATCGACGTCTGTGGCCTTGGCAGCCAAAGACGGATCCTGACCGGCAGCCTCCCTTGTGCCCTCAACTCAGCCCTTAGGGGCGACCACTGCCCTGCTTTGGGTTGGGCGCCTGGAGCCTCCTGGGACCTAACCCTAACCCTAACCGTACCCCGAAACGGGACCCTCCACCACAAGCTAAGCCTGCATCAAACCCTAACCCTGCTATGGAGCCGCCTTCTGGCATGGGCCCTCACTTCAGCCCTCGAGGGAGATCACGAGCCTGGAGTCGATTCAGCCCTGGCGACGTCCCTGGACCAAACCCTAACCCTATCTAAGGCTCCCTCCCAATGGGGACCCCATGCCAAAGTCTGACCACACCACGCGCCTGGGGTCCAGAAGCGGTGCAGGTTGACTCGGCATGGAAGCTGCAAGATCACCATGTCGTTTCCAGCCCCGTCTGCAGCTGACCGAGAGGATTCCGGAGTCCTCCTCGAACAGGGGCCGATCGACGTCTGTGGCCTTGGCAGCCAAAGACGGATCCTGACCGGCAGCCTCCCTTGTGCCCTCAACTCAGCCCTTAGGGGCGACCACTGCCCTGCTTTGGGTTGGGCGCCTGGAGCCTCCTGGGACCTAACCCTAACCCTAACCGTACCCCGAAACGGGACCCTCCACCACAAGCTAAGCCTGCATCAAACCCTAACCCTGCTATGGAGTCGCCTTCTGGCATGGGCCCTCACTTCAGCCCTCGAGGGAGATCACGAGCCTGGAGTCGATTCAGCCCTGGCGACGTCCCTGGACCAAACCCTAACCCTAGCTAAGGCTCCCTCCCCATGGGGACCCCATGCCAAAGTCTGACAACACCACGCGCCTGGGGTCCAGAAGCGGTGCAGGCTGACTCGGCATGGAAGCTGCAAACTCACCATGTCGTTTCCAGGGCCGTCTGCAGCTGACCGAGAGGATTCCGGAGGCCTCCTCGAACAGGGGCCGATCGACGTCTGTGGCCTTGGCAGCCAAAGACGGATCCTGACCGGCACCGTCCCTTGTGCCCTCAACTCAGCCCTTCGGGAAGACCACTGCCCTGCTGTGGGTTGGGCGCCTGGAGCCTCCTGGGACCTAACCGTAACCCTAACCCCACATCGAACGGGAACCCTCCACCGAAACCTAAGCCTGCCTCGAACCCTAACCCTGCGATGGAGCCGCCTTCTGGCATGGACCCTCACTTCAGCACTCGAGGTAGAACACGAGACTGGAGTCGATTCAGCCCTGGCGACGTCCCTGGACCAAACCCTAACCCTAGCTAAGGCTCCCTCCCCATGGGGACCCCATGCCAAAGTCTGACAACACCACGCGCCTGGGGTCCAGAAGCAGTGCATGCTGACTCGGCCTGGAAGCTGCAAGCTCACCATGTCGTTTCCAGGCCCGTCTGCAGCTGACCGAGAGGATTCCGGAGGCCTCGTCGAACAGGGGCCGATCGACGTCTGTGGCCTTGGCAGCCAAAGACGGATTCTGACCGGCAGCCTCCCTTGTGCCCTCAACTCAGCCCTTGGGGGCGACCACTGCCCTGCTGTGGGTTGGGCGCCTGGAGCCTCCTGGGACCTAACCCTAACCCTAACCGTACCCCGAAACGGGACCCTCCACCACAAGCTAAGCCTGCATCAAACCCTAACCCTGCTATGGAGCCGCCTTCTGGCATGGGCCCTCACTTCAGCCCTCGAGGGAGATCACGAGACTGGAGTCGATTCAGCCCTGGCGACGTCCCTGGACCAAACCCTAACCCTAGCTAAGGCTCCCTCCCCATGGGGACCCCATGCCAAAGTCTCACAACACCACGCGCCTGGGGTCCAGAAGCGGTGCAGGCTGACTCGGCATGGAAGCTGCAAACTCACCATGTCGTTTCCAGGGCCGTCTGCAGCTGACCGAGAGGATTCCGGAGGCCTCCTCGAACAGGGGCCGATCGACGTCTGTGGCCTTGGCAGCCAAAGACGGATCCTGACCGGCACCGTCCCTTGTGCCCTCAACTCAGCCCTTCGGGAAGACCACTGCCCTGCTGTGGGTTCGGCGCCTGGAGCCTCCTGGGACCTAACCCTAACCCTAACCCCACACCCAACGGGGAACCTCCACCGAAACCTAAGCCGGCCTCGACCCCTAACCCTGCGCTTGAGCCGCCTTGCTGCATGGGCCCTCACTTCATCCCTCGAGGGAGATCACGAGACCGGAGTCGCTTCGTTCCTGGCGACGTCCCTGGACCGAACCCAAACCCTAGCTAAGGCTCTCTCCCCAAGAGGACCCTATGCCAACGTCTGACAACACCACGCGCCTGGGGTCCGGAAGAGGTGCAGGCTGACTCGGCATGGAACCTGGAAGCTCACCATGTGGTTTCCCAGGCCCGGCTGCAGCTGCCGAGAGGATTGCGGAGGCCTCCTCGACCAGGGGCCAAAACACGTGTGTGGCCTTGGCAGCCAAAAACGGATCCTGACCGGCAGCCTCCCTTGTGCCCTCAACTCAGTCCTTGGGGGCGACCACTGCCATGCTGTGGGTTGGGCGCCTGGAGCCCCCTGGGACCTAACCCTAACCCTAACCGTACCCCGAACCGGGACCCTGCACCACAACCTAAGCGTTCCTCGAACCCTAACCCTGCTATGGAGCCGCCTTCTGGCATGGGCCCTCACGTCAGCCCTCGAGGGATATCACGAGACTGGAGTCGATTCAGCCCTGACGACGTCCCTGGACCAAACCCTAACCCTAGCTAAGGCTCCCTCCCCTTGGGGACCCCATGCCAAAGACTGACAACACCACGCGTCTGGGGTCCAGAAGCAGTGCAGGCTGACTCGGCATGGAAGCTGCAAGCTCACCATGTCGTTTCCAGGGCCGTCTGCAGCTGACCGAGAAGATTCCGGAGGCCTCGTCGAACAGGGGCCGATCGACGTCTGTGGCCTTGGCAGCCAAAGACGGATCCTGACCGGCACCGTCCCTTGTGCCCTCAACTCAGCCCCTCGGGAAGACCACTGCCCTGCTGTGGGTTCGGCGCCTGGAGCATCCTGGGACCTAACCCTAACCCTAACCCCACACCGAACGGGGACCCTCCACCGAAACCTAAGCCGGCCTCGACCCCTAACCCTGGGCTTAAGCCGCCTTGCTGCATGGGCCCTCACTTCAGCCCTCGAGGGAGATCACGAGACCTGAGTCGCTTCGGCCCTGGCGACATCCCTGTACCGAACCCTAACCCTAGCTAAGGCTCTCTCCCCAAGAGGACCCTATGCCAACGTCTGACAACACCACGCGCCTGGGGTCCGGAAGAGGTGCAGGCTGACTCGGCATGGAACCTGGAAGCTCACCATGTGGTTTCCCAGGCCCGGCTGAAGCTGCCGAGAGGATTGCGGAGGCCTCCTCGACCAGGGGCCCAAACACGTGTGTGGCCTTGGCAGCCAAAGACGGATCCTGACCGGCAGCCTCCCTTGTGCCCTCAACTCAGCCCTTGGGGGCGACCACTGCCCTGCTGTGGGTTGGGCGCCTGGAGCCTCCTGGGACCTAACCCTAACCCTAACCGTACCCCGGACCGGGACCCTCCACCACAACCTAAGCCTGCCTCGAACCCTAACCCTGCTATGGAGCCGCCTTCTGGCATGGGCCCTCACTTCAGCCCTCGAGGGAGATCACGAGACTGGAGTCGATTCAGCCCTGGCGACGTCCCTGGACCAAACCCTAACCCTAGCTAAGGCTCCCTCCCCATGGGGACCCCATGCCAAAGTCTGACAACACCACGCGCCTGGGGTCCAGAAGCAGTGCAGGCTGACTCGGCCTGGAAGCTGCAAGCTCACCATGTCGTTTCCAGACCCGTCTGCAGCTGACCGAGAGGATACCGGAGGCCTCCTGGAACAGGGGCCGATCAACGTCTGTGGCCTTGGCAGCCAAAGACGGATCCTGACCGGCAGCCTCCCTTGTGCCCTCAACTCAGCCCTTGGGGGCGACCACTGCCCTGCTGTGGGTTGGGCGCCTGGAGACTCCTGGGACCTAACCCTAACACTAACCGTACCCGAACCGGGACCCTCCACCACAAACGAAGCCTGCCTCGAACCCTAAACCTGCTATGGAGCCGCCTTCTAGCATGGGCCCTCACTACAGCCCTCGAGGGAGATCACGAGACTGGAGTCGATTCAGCCCTGGCGACGTCCCTGGATCAAACCCTAACCCTAGCTAAGGCTCCCTCCCCATGGGGACCCCATGCCAAAGTCTGACAACACCACGCGCCTGGGGTCCAGAAGCAGTGCAGGCTGACTCGGCATGGAAGCTGCAAGCTCACCATGTTGTTTCCAGGCCCGTCTGCAGCTGACCGAGAGGATTCCGGAGGCCTCCTCGAACAGGGGCCGATCGACGTCTGTGGCCTTGGCAGCCAAAGACGGATGCTGACCGGTACCGTCCCTTGTGCCCTCAACTCAGCCCTTGGGGGCGACCACTGCCCTGCTGTGGGTTGGGCGCCTGGAGCCTCCTGGGACTTAACCCTAACCCTAACCCCACACCGAACGGGGACTCTCCACCGAAACCTAAGCCGGCCTCGACACCTAACCCTGCGCTTGAGCCGCCTTGCTGCATGGGCCCTCACTTCAGCCCTCGAGGGAGATCACGAGACCGGAGTCGCCTCGGCCCTGGCGACGTCCCTGGACCGAACTCTAACCCTAGCTAAGGCTCTCTCCCCAAGCGGACCCTATGCCAACGTCTGACAACACCACGCGCCTGGGGTCCCGAAGAGGTGCAGGCTGACTCGGCATGGAACCTGGAAGCTCACCATGTGGTTTCCCAGGCCCGGCTGCAGCTGCCGAGAGGATTGCGGAGGCCTCCTCGACCAGGGGCCAAAACACGTGTGTGGCCTTGGCAGCCAAAAACGGATCCTGACCGGCAGCCTCCCTTGTGCCCTCAACTCAGCCCTTGGGGGCGACCACTTCCATGCTGTGGGTTGGGCGCCAGGAACCTCCTGGGACCTAACCCTAACCCTAACCGTACCCCAAAACGGGACCCTCCACCACAACCTATGCGTTCCTCGAACCCTAACCCTGCTATGGAGCCGCCTTGTGGCATGGGCCCTCACTTCAGCCCTCGAGGGAGATCACGAGACTGGAGTCGATTCAGCCCTGGCGACGTCCCTGGACCAAACCCTAACCCTAGCTAAGGCTCCCTCCCCATGGGGACCCCATGCCAAAGTCTGACAACACCACGCGCCTGGGGTCCAGAAGCAGTGCAGGCTGACTCGGCCTGGAAGCTGCAAGCTCACCATGTCGTTTCCAGACCCGTCTGCAGCTGACCGAGAGGATTCCTGAGGCCTCCTGGAACAGGGGCCGATCGACGTCTGTGGCCTTGGCAGCCAAAGACGGATCCTGACCGGCAGCCTCCCTTGTGCCCTCAACTCAGCCCTGGGGTGCGACCACTGCCCTGCTGTGTGTTGGGCGCCTGGAGACTCCTGGGACCTAACCCTAACCCTAACCGTACCCCGAACCAGGACCTCCACCGACACCTAAGCCTGCCTCGAACCCTAACCCTGCTATGGAGCCGCCTTCTGGCATGGGCCCTCACTTCAGCCCGCCAGGGAGATCACGAGACTGGAGTCTATTCTGCCCTGGAGACGTCCCTGGACCAAACCCTAACCCTAGCTAAGGCTCTCTCCCCAAGAGGACCCTATGCCAACGTCTGACAACACCACGCGCCTGGGGTCCGGAAGAGGTGCAGGCTGACTCGGCATGGAACCTGGAAGCTCACCATGTCGTTTCCCTGGCCCGGCTGTAGCTGCGGAGAGGTTTACGGAGGCCTCCTCGACCAGGGGCCCAAACACGTGTGTGGCCTTGGCAGCCAAAGACGGATCCTGACCGGCAGCCTCCCTTGTGCCCTCAACTCAGCCCTTGGGGGCGACCACTGCCCTGCTGTGGGTTTGGCGCCAGGAGCCTCCTGGGACCTAACCCTAACCGTACCCCGAACCGGGACCCTGCACCACAACCTAAGCCTTCCTCGAACCCTAACCCTACTATGGAGCCGCCTTCTGGCATGGGCCCTCACTTCAGCACTCGAGGGAGATCACGAGACTGGAGTCGATTCAGCCCTGGCGACGTCCCTGGACCAAACCCTAACCCTAGCTAAGGCTCCCTCCCCATGGGGACCCCATGCCAAAGTCTGACAACACCACGCTCCTGGGGTCCAGAAGCGGTGCATGCTGACTCGGCATGGAAGCTGCAAGCTCACCATGTCGTTTCCAGGCCCGTCTGCAGCTGACCGAGAGGATTCCGGAGGCCTCCTCGAACAGGGGCCGATCGACGTCTGTGGCCTTGGCAGCCAAAGACGGATCCTGACCGGCACCGTCCCTTGTGCCCTCAACTCAGCCCTTCGGGAAGACCACTGCCCTGCTGTGGGTTCAGCGCCTAGAGCCTCCTGGGACCTAACCGTAACCCTAACCCCACACCGAACGGGAACCCTCCACCGAAACCTAAGCCTGCCTCGAAACCTAACCCTCCTATGGAGCCGCCTTCTGGCATGGGCCCTCACTTCAGCACTCGAGGGAGATCACGAGACTGGAGTCGATTCAGCCCTGGCGACGTCCCTGGACCAAACCCTAACCCTAGCTAAGGCTCCCTCCCCATGGGGACCCCATGCCAAAGTCTGACAACACCACGCGCCTGGGGTCCAGAAGCAGTGCATGCTGACTCGGCCTGGAAGCTGCAAGCTCACCATGTCGTTTCCAGGCCCGTCTGCAGCTGACCGAGAGGATTCCGGAGGCCTCCTCGAACAGGGGCCGATCGACGTCTGTGGCCTTCGCAGCCAAAGACGGATCCTGACCGGCACCGTCCCTCGTGCCCTCAACTCAGCCCTTCGGGAAGACCACTGCCCTGCTGTGGGTTCGGCGCCTGGAGCATCCTGGGACCTAACCCTAACCCTAACCCCACACCCAACGGGGAACCTTCACTGAAACTTAAGCCGGCCTCGACCCCTAACCCTGCGCTTGAGCCGCCTTGCTGCATGGGCCCTCACTTCATCCCTCGAGGGAGATCACAAGACCGGAGTCGCCTCCGCCCTGGCGACGTCCCTGGACCGAACCCTAACCCTAGCTAAGGCTCTCTCCCCAAGAGGACCCTATGCCAACGTCTGACAACACCACGCGCCTGGGGTCCCGAAGAGGTGCAGGCTGACTCGGCATGGAACCTGGAAGCTCACCATGTCGTTTCCCAGGCCCGGCTGCAGCTGCCGGGAGGATTGCGGAGGCCTCCTCGACCAGGGGCCCAAACACGTGTGTGGCCTTGGCAGCCAAAGACGGATCCTGACCGGCATCCTCCCTTGTGCCCTCAACTCAGCCCTTGGGGGAGACCACTGCCCTGCTGTGGGTTGGGCGCCTGGAACCTCCTGGGACCTAACCCTAACCCTAACCGTACCCCGAAACGGAACCCTCCACCACCACCTAAGCCTGCCTCGAACCCTAACCCTGCTATGGAGCCGCCTTCCGGCATGGGCCCTCACTTCAGCCCTCGAGGGAGATCACGAGACTGGAGTCGATTCAGCCCTGGCGACGTCCCTGGACCAAATCCTAACCCTAGCTAAGGCTCCCTCCCCATGGGGACCCCATGCCAAAGTCTGACAACACCACGCGCCTGGGGTCCAGAAGCAGTGCAGGCTGACACGGACTGGAAGCTGCAAGCTCACCATGTCGTTTCCAGACCCGTCTGCAGCTGACCGAGAGGATACCGGAGGCCTCCTGGAACAGGGGCCGATCGACGTCTGTGGCCTTGGCAGCCAAAGACGGATCCTGACCGGCAGCCTCCCTTGTGCCCTCAACTCAGCCCTTGGGGGCGACCACTGCCCTGCTGTGGGTTGGGCGCCTGGAGACTCCTGGGACCTAACCCTAACACTAACCGTACCCGAACCGGGACCCTCCACCACAAACGAAGCCTGCCTCGAACCCTAACCCTGCTATGGAGCCGCCTTCTAGCATGGGCCCTCACTACAGCCCTCGAGGGAGATCACGAGACTGGAGTCGATTCAGCCCTGGCGACGTCCCTGGACCAAACCCTAACCCTAGCTAAGGCTCCCTCCCCATGGGGACCCCATGCCAAAGTCTGACAACACCACGTGCCTGGGGTCCAGAAGCGGTGCAGGCTGACTCGGCATGGAAGCTGCAAGCTCACCATGTCATTTCCAGGCCCATCTGCAGCTGACCGAGAGGATTCCGGAGGCCTCCTCGAACAGGGTCCGATCGACGTCTGTGGCCTTGGCAGCCAAAGACGGATCCTGACCGGCACCGTCCCTTGTGCCCTCAACTCAGCCCTTGGGGGCGACCACTGCCCTGCTGTGGGTTGGGCGCCTGGAGCCTCCTGGGACCTAACCCTAACCATAACCGTACCCCGAAACGGGACCCTCCACCACAACCTAAGCCTGCCTCGAAACCTAACCCTGCTATGGAGCCGCCTTCTGGCATGGGCCCTCAATTTACCCCTCGAGGGAGATCACGAGACTGGAGTCGATTCAGCCCTGGCGACGTCCCTGGACCAAACCCTAACCCTAGCTAAGGCTCCCTCCCCATGGGGACCCCATGCCAAAGTCTGACCACACCACGCGCCTGGGGTCCAGAAGCGGTGCAGGTTGACTCGGCATGGAAGCTGGAAGCTCACCATGTCGTTTCCAGCCCCGTCTGCAGCTGACCGAGAGGATTCCGGAGTCCTCCTCGAAAATGGGCCGATCGACGTCTGTGGCCTTGGCAGCGAAAGACGGATCCTAACCGGCAGTCTCCCTTGTGCCCTCAACTCAGCCCTTGGGGGCGACCACTGCCCTGCTGTGGGTTGGGCGCCTGGAGCCTCCTGGGACCTAACCCTAACCCTAACCGTACCCCGAAACGGGACCCTCCACCACAACCTAAGCCTGCCTCGAAATCTAACCCTGCTATGGAGCCACCTTCTGGCATGGGCCCTCAATTTACCCCTCGAGGGAGATCACGAGACTGGAGTCGATTCAGCCCTGGCGACGTCCCTGGAACAAACCCTAACCCTAGCTAAGGCTCCCTCCCCATGGGGACCCCATGCCAAAGTCTGACCACACCACGCGCCTGGGGTCCAGAAGCGGTGCAGGTTGACTCAGCATGGAAGCTGCAAGATCACCATGTCGTTTCCAGCCCCGTCTGCAGCTGACCGAGAGGATTCCGGAGTCCTCCTCGAACAGGGGCCGATCGACGTCTGTGGCCTTGGCAGCCAAAGACGGATCCTGACCGGCAGCCTCCCTTGTGCCCTCAACTCAGCCCTTAGGGGCGACCACTGCCCTGCTTTGGGTTGGGCGCCTGGAGCCTCCTGGGACCTAACCCTAACCCTAACCGTACCCCGAAACGGGACCCTCCACCACAAGCTAAGCCTGCATCAAACCCTAACCCTGCTATGGAGCCGCCTTCTGGCATGGGCCCTCACTTCAGCCCTCGAGGGAGATCACGAGCCTGGAGTCGATTCAGCCCTGGCGACGTCCCTGGACCAAACCCTAACCCTATCTAAGGCTCCCTCCCAATGGGGACCCCATGCCAAAGTCTGACCACACCACGCGCCTGGGGTCCAGAAGCGGTGCAGGTTGACTCGGCATGGAAGCTGCAAGATCACCATGTCGTTTCCAGCCCCGTCTGCAGCTGACCGAGAGGATTCCGGAGTCCTCCTCGAACAGGGGCCGATCGACGTCTGTGGCCTTGGCAGCCAAAGACGGATCCTGACCGGCAGCCTCCCTTGTGCCCTCAACTCAGCCCTTAGGGGCGACCACTGCCCTGCTTTGGGTTGGGCGCCTGGAGCCTCCTGGGACCTAACCCTAACCCTAACCGTACCCCGAAACGGGACCCTCCACCACAAGCTAAGCCTGCATCAAACCCTAACCCTGCTATGGAGTCGCCTTCTGGCATGGGCCCTCACTTCAGCCCTCGAGGGAGATCACGAGCCTGGAGTCGATTCAGCCCTGGCGACGTCCCTGGACCAAACCCTAACCCTAGCTAAGGCTCCCTCCCCATGGGGACCCCATGCCAAAGTCTCACAACACCACGCGCCTGGGGTCCAGAAGCAGTGCAGGCTGACTCGGCATGGAAGCTGCAAACTCACCATGTCGTTTCCAGGGCCGTCTGCAGCTGACCGAGAGGATTCCGGAGGCCTCCTCGAACAGGGGCCGATCGACGTCTGTGGCCTTGGCAGCCAAAGACGGATCCTGACCGGCACCGTCCCTTGTGCCCTCAACTCAGCCCTTCGGGAAGACCACTGCCCTGCTGTGGGTTGGGCGCCTGGAGCCTCCTGGGACCTAACCGTAACCCTAACCCCACATCGAACGGGAACCCTCCACCGAAACCTAAGCCTGCCTCGAACCCTAACCCTGCGATGGAGCCGCCTTCTGGCATGGACCCTCACTTCAGCACTCGAGGTAGAACACGAGACTGGAGTCGATTCAGCCCTGGCGACGTCCCTGGACCAAACCCTAACCCTAGCTAAGGCTCCCTCCCCATGGGGACCCCATGCCAAAGTCTGACAACACCACGCGCCTGGGGTCCAGAAGCAGTGCATGCTGACTCGGCCTGGAAGCTGCAAGCTCACCATGTCGTTTCCAGGCCCGTCTGCAGCTGACCGAGAGGATTCCGGAGGCCTCGTTGAACAGGGGCCGATCGACGTCTGTGGCCTTGGCAGCCAAAGACGGATTCTGACCGGCAGCCTCCCTTGTGCCCTCAACTCAGCCCTTGGGGGCGACCACTGCCCTGCTGTGGGTTGGGCGCCTGGAGCCTCCTGGGACCTAACCCTAACCCTAACCGTACCCCGAAACGGGACCCTCCACCACAAGCTAAGCCTGCATCAAACCCTAACCCTGCTATGGAGCCGCCTTCTGGCATGGGCCCTCACTTCAGCCCTCGAGGGAGATCACGAGACTGGAGTCGATTCAGCCCTGGCGACGTCCCTGGACCAAACCCTAACCCTAGCTAAGGCTCCCTCCCCATTGGGACCACATGCCAAAGTCTCACAACACCACGCGCCTGGGGTCCAGAAGCGGTGCAGGCTGACTCGGCATGGAAGCTGCAAACTCACCATGTCGTTTCCAGGGCCGTCTGCAGCTGACCGAGAGGATTCCGGAGGCCTCCTCGAACAGGGGCCGATCGACGTCTGTGGCCTTGGCAGCCAAAGACGGATCCTGACCGGCACCGTCCCTTGTGCCCTCAACTCAGCCCTTCGGGAAGACCACTGCCCTGCTGTGGGTTCGGCGCCTGGAGCCTCCTGGGACCTAACCCTAACCCTAACCCCACACCCAACGGGGAACCTCCACCGAAACCTAAGCCGGCCTCGACCCCTAACCCTGCGCTTGAGCCGCCTTGCTGCATGGGCCCTCACTTCATCCCTCGAGGGAGATCACGAGACCGGAGTCGCTTCGTTCCTGGCGACGTCCCTGGACCGAACCCAAACCCTAGCTAAGGCTCTCTCCCCAAGAGGACCCTATGCCAACGTCTGACAACACCACGCGCCTGGGGTCCGGAAGAGGTGCAGGCTGACTCGGCATGGAACCTGGAAGCTCACCATGTGGTTTCCCAGGCCCGGCTGCAGCTGCCGAGAGGATTGCGGAGGCCTCCTCGACCAGGGGCCAAAACACGTGTGTGGCCTTGGCAGCCAAAAACGGATCCTGACCGGCAGCCTCCTTTGTGCCCTCAACTCAGTCCTTGGGGGCGACCACTGCCATGCTGTGGGTTGGGCGCCTGGAGCCCCCTGGGACCTAACCCTAACCCTAACCGTACCCCGAACCGGGACCCTGCACCACAACCTAAGCGTTCCTCGAACCCTAACCCTGCTATGGAGCCGCCTTCTGGCATGGGCCCTCACGTCAGCCCTCGAGGGATATCACGAGACTGGAGTCGATTCAGCCCTGACGACGTCCCTGGACCAAACCCTAACCCTAGCTAAGGCTCCCTCCCCTTGGGGACCCCATGCCAAAGACTGACAACACCACGCGTCTGGGGTCCAGAAGCAGTGCAGGCTGACTCGGCATGGAAGCTGCAAGCTCACCATGTCGTTTCCAGGGCCGTCTGCAGCTGACCGAGAAGATTCCGGAGGCCTCGTCGAACAGGGGCCGATCGACGTCTGTGGCCTTGGCAGCCAAAGACGGATCCTGACCGGCACCGTCCCTTGTGCCCTCAACTCAGCCCCTCGGGAAGACCACTGCCCTGCTGTGGGTTCGGCGCCTGGAGCATCCTGGGACCTAACCCTAACCCTAACCCCACACCGAATGGGGACCCTCCACCGAAACCTAAGCCGGCCTCGACCCCTAACCCTGGGCTTAAGCCGCCTTGCTGCATGGGCCCTCACTTCAGCCCTCGAGGGAGATCACGAGACCTGAGTCGCTTCGGCCCTGGCGACATCCCTGTACCGAACCCTAACCCTAGCTAAGGCTCTCTCCCCAAGAGGACCCTATGCCAACGTCTGACAACACCACGCGCCTGGGGTCCGGAAGAGGTGCAGGCTGACTCGGCATGGAACCTGGAAGCTCACCATGTGGTTTCCCAGGCCCGGCTGAAGCTGCCGAGAGGATTGCGGAGGCCTCCTCGACCAGGGGCCCAAACACGTGTGTGGCCTTGGCAGCCAAAGACGGATCCTGACCGGCAGCCTCCCTTGTGCCCTCAACTCAGCCCTTGGAGGCGACCACTGCCCTGCTGTGGGTTGGGCGCCTGGAGCCTCCTGGGACCTAACCCTAACCCTAACCGTACCCCGGACCGGGACCCTCCACCACAACCTAAGCCTGCCTCGAACCCTAACCCTGCTATGGAGCCGCCTTCTGGCATGGGCCCTCACTTCAGCCCTCGAGGGAGATCACGAGACTGGAGTCGATTCAGCCCTGGCGACGTCCCTGGACCAAACCCTAACCCTAGCTAAGGCTCCCTCCCCATGGGGACCCCATGCCAAAGTCTGACAACACCACGCGCCTGGGGTCCAGAAGCAGTGCAGGCTGACTCGGCCTGGAAGCTGCAAGCTCACCATGTCGTTTCCAGACCCGTCTGCAGCTGACCGAGAGGATACCGGAGGCCTCCTGGAACAGGGGCCGATCAACGTCTGTGGCCTTGGCAGCCAAAGACGGATCCTGACCGGCAGCCTCCCTTGTGCCCTCAACTCAGCCCTTGGGGGCGACCACTGCCCTGCTGTGGGTTGGGCGCCTGGAGACTCCTGGGACCTAACCCTAACACTAACCGTACCCGAACCGGGACCCTCCACCACAAACGAAGCCTGCCTCGAACCCTAACCCTGCTATGGAGCCGCCTTCTAGCATGGGCCCTCACTACAGCCCTCGAGGGAGATCACGAGACTGGAGTCGATTCAGCCCTGGCGACGTCCCTGGATCAAACCCTAACCCTAGCTAAGGCTCCCTCCCCGTGGGGACCCCATGCCAAAGTCTGACAACACCACGTGCCTGGGGTCCAGAAGCGGTGCAGGCTGACTCGGCATGGAAGCTGCAAGCTCACCATGTCGTTTCCAGGCCCATCTGCAGCTGACCGAGAGGATTCCGGAGGCCTCCTCGAACAGGGTCCGATCGACGTCTGTGGCCTTGGCAGCCAAAGACGGATCCTGACCGGCACCGTCCCTTGTGCCCTCAACTCAGCCCTTGGGGGCGACCGCTGCCCTGCTGTGGGTTGGGCGCCTGGAGCCTCCTGGGACCTAACCCTAACCCTAACCGTACCCCGAAACGGGACCCTCCACCACAACCTAAGCCTGCCTCGAAACCTAACCCTGCTATGGAGCCGCCTTCTGGCATGGGCCCTCAATTTACCCCTCGAGGGAGATCACGAGACTGGAGTCGATTCAGCCCTGGCGACGTCCCTGGACCAAACCCTAACCCTAGCTAAGGCTCCCTCCCCATGGGGACCCCATGCCAAAGTCTGACCACACCACGCGCCTGGGGTCCAGAAGCGGTGCAGGTTGACTCGGCATGGAAGCTGGAAGCTCACCATGTCGTTTCCAGCCCCGTCTGCAGCTGACCGAGAGGATTCCGGAGTCCTCCTCGAACAGGGGCCGATCGACGTCTGTGGCCTTGGCAGCCAAAGACGGATCCTGACCGGCAGTCTCCCTTGTGCCCTCAACTCAGCCCTTGGGGGCGACCACTGCCCTGCTGTGGGTTTGGCGCCTGGAGCCTCCTGGGACTTAACCCTAACCCTAACTGTACCCCGAAACGGGACCCTCCACCACAACCTAAGCCTCCCTCGAAATCTAACCCTGCTATGGAGCCACCTTCTGGCATGGGCCCTCAATTTACCCCTCGAGGGAGATCACGAGACTGGAGTCGATTCAGCCCTGGCGACGTCCCTGGACCAAACCCTAACCCTAGCTAAGGCTCCCTCCCCATGGGGACCCCATGCCAAAGTCTGACAACACCACGCGCCTGGGGTCCAGAAGCAGTGCATGCTGACTCGGCCTGGAAGCTGCAAGCTCACCATGTCGTTTCCAGGCCCGTCTGCAGCTGACCGAGAGGATTCCGGAGGCCTCGTCCAATAGGGGCCGATCGACGTCTGTGGCCTTGGCAGCCAAAGACGGATTCTGACCGGCAGCCTCCCTTGTGCCCTCAACTCAGCCCTTGGGGGCGACCACTGCCCTGCTGCGGGTTGGGCGCCTGGAGCCTCCTGGGACCTAACCCTAACCCTAACCGTACCCCGAAACGGGACCCTCCACCACAAGCTAAGCCTGCATCAAACCCTAACCCTGCTATGGAGCCGCCTTCTGGCATGGGCCCTCACTTCAGCCCTCGAGGGAGATCACGAGACTGGAGTCGATTCAGCCCTGGCGACGTCCCTGGACCAAACCCTAACCCTAGCTAAGGCTCCCTCCCCATGGGGACCCCATGCCAAAGTCTCACAACACCACGCGCCTGGGGTCCAGAAGCGGTGCAGGCTGACTCGGCATGGAAGCTGCAAACTCACCATGTCGTTTCCAGGGCCGTCTGCAGCTGACCGAGAGGATTCCGGAGGCCTCCTCGAACAGGGGCCGATCGACGTCTGTGGCCTTGGCAGCCAAAGACGGATCCTGACCGGCACCGTCCCTTGTGCCCTCAACTCAGCCCTTCGGGAAGACCACTGCCCTGCTGTGGGTTCGGCGCCTGGAGCCTCCTGGGACCTAACCCTAACCCTAACCCCACACCCAACGGGGAACCTCCACCGAAACCTAAGCCGGCCTCGACCCCTAACCCTGCGCTTGAGCCGCCTTGCTGCATGGGCCCTCACTTCATCCCTCGAGGGAGATCACGAGACCGGAGTCGCTTCGTTCCTGGCGACGTCCCTGGACCGAACCCTAACCCTAGCTAAGGCTCTCTCCCCAAGAGGACCCTATGCCAACGTCTGACAACACCACGCGCCTGGGGTCCGGAAGAGGTGCAGGCTGACTCGGCATGGAACCTGGAAGCTCACCATGTGGTTTCCCAGGCCCGGCTGCAGCTGCCGAGAGGATTGCGGAGGCCTCCTCGACCAGGGGCCAAAACACGTGTGTGGCCTTGGCAGCCAAAAACGGATCCTGACCGGCAGCCTCCCTTGTGCCCTCAACCCAGCCCTTGGGGGCGACCACTGCCATGCTGTGGGTTGGGCGCCTGGAGCCTCCTGGGACCTAACCCTAACCCTAACCGTACCCCGAAACGGGACCCTCCACCACAACCTAAGCCTGCCTCGAAATCTAACCCTGCTATGGAGCCACCTTCTGGCATGGGCCCTCAATTTACCCCTCGAGGGAGATCACGAGACTGGAGTCGATTCAGCCCTGGCGACGTCCCTGGACCAAACCCTAACCCTAGCTAAGGCTCCCTCCCCATCGGGACCCCATGCCAAAGTCTGACCACACCACGCGCCTGGGGTCCAGAAGCGGTGCAGGTTGACTCAGCATGGAAGCTGGAAGCTCACCATGTCGTTTCCAGCCCCGTCTGCAGCTGACCGAGAGTATTCCGGAGTCCTCCTCGAACAGGGGCCGATCGACGTCTGTGGCCTTGGCAGCCAAAGACGGATCCTGACCGGCAGCCTCCCTTGTGCCCTCAACTCAGCCCTTAGGGGCGACCACTGCCCTGCTTTGGGTTGGGCGCCTGGAGCCTCCTGGGACCTAACCCTAACCCTAACCCCACACCGAACGGGAACCCTCCACCGAAACCTAAGCCTGCCTCGAATCCTAACCCTGCTATGGAGTCGCCTTCTGGCATGGGCCCTCAGTTCCGCACACGTGGGAGATCACGAGACTGGAGTCGATTCAGCCCTGGCGACGTCGCTGGACCAAACCCTAACCCTAGCTAAGGCTCCCTCCCCATGGGGACCCCATGTCAAAGTCTGACAACACCACGCGCCTGGGGTCCAGAAGCAGTGCAGGCTGACTCGGCATGGAAGCAGCAAGCTCACCATGTCGTTTCCAGGCCCATCTGCAGCTGACCGAGAGGATTCCGGAGGCCTCCTCGAACAGGGGCCGATCGACGTCTGTGGCCTTGGCAGCCAAAGACAGATCCTGAACGGCACCGTCCCTTGTGCCCTCAACTCAGCCCTTGGGCGCGACCACTGCCCTGCTGTGTGTTGGGCGCCTGGAGCCTCCTGGGACCTAACCCTAACCCTAACCGTACCCCGAAACGGGACCCTCCACCACAAGCTAAGCCTGCATCAAACCCTAACCCTGCTATGGAGCCGCCTTCTGGCATGGGCCCTCACTTCAGCCCCCGAGGGAGATCACGAGACTGGAGTCGATTCAGCCCTGGCGACGTCCCTGGACCAAACCCTAACCCTAGCTAAGGCTCCCTCCCCATGGGGACCCCATGCCAAAGTCTGACAACACCACGCGCCTGGGGTCCAGAAGCGGTGCAGGCTGACTCGGCATGGAAGCTGCAAGATCACCATTTCGTTTCCAGGCCCGTCTGCAGCTGACCGA
Source organism: Neofelis nebulosa (assembly GCF_028018385.1). Classification (NCBI taxonomy): domain Eukaryota; kingdom Metazoa; phylum Chordata; class Mammalia; order Carnivora; family Felidae; genus Neofelis; species Neofelis nebulosa. The sequence goes on along the minus strand of NC_080799.1, from coordinate 46,195,571 downwards.
GAGGATTCCCCAGGCCTTCTCGAACAGGGGACGATCGAAGTCTGTGGCCTTGGCAGCCAAAGACGGATCCTGACCGGCACCGTCCCTTGTGCCCTTAACTCAGCCCTTGGGGGCGACCACTGCCCTGCTGTGGGTTGGGCGCCTGGAGCCTCCTGGGACCTAACCCTAACCCAAAACGTACCCCGAACCGGGACCCTCTACCACAACCTAAGCCTGCCTCGAACCCTAACCATGCTATGGAGCCGCCTTCTGGCATGGGCCCTCACTTCAGCCCTCGAGGGAGATCACGAGACTGGAGTCGATTCAGCCCTGGCGACGTCCCTGGACCAAACCCTAAGCCTAGCTAAGGCTCCCTCCCCATGGGGAACCCATGCCAAAGTCTGACAACACCACGCGCCTGGGTTCCAGAAGCGGTGCAGGCTGACTCGGCATGGAAGCCCGAAGATCACCATGTCGTTTCCAGGCCCGTCTGCAGCTGACCGAGAGGATTCCGGAGGCCTCCTCGAACAGGGGCCGATCGACGTCTGTGGCCTTGGCAGCCAAAGACGGATCCTGACCGGCACCGTCCCTTGTGCCCTCAACTCAGCCCTTCGGGAAGACCACTGCCCTGCTGTGGGTTGGGCGCCTGGGGCCTCCTGGGACTTAACCCTAACCCTAACCCCACACCGAATGGGGACCCTCCACCGAAACCTAAGCCGGCCTCGACCCCTAACCCTGCGCTTGAGCCGCCTTGCTGCATGGGCCCTCACTTCAGCCCTCGAGGGAGATCACGAGACCGGAGTCGCTTCGGCCCTGGCGACGTCCCTGGACCGAACCCTAACCCTAGCTAAGACTCTCTCCCCAAGAGGACCCTATGCCAACGTCTGACAACACCACGCGCCTGGGGTCCGGAAGAGGTGCAGGCTGACTCGGCATGGAACCTGGAAGCTCACCATGTCGTTTCCCAGGCCCGGCTGCAGCTGCCGAGAGGATGGCGGAGGCCTCCTCGACCAGGGGCCCAAACACGTGTGTGGCCTTGGCAGCCAAAGACGGATCCTGACCGGCAGCCTCCCTTGTGCCCTCAACTCAGCCCTTCGGGGCGACCACTGCCCTGCTGTGGGTTGGGCGCCTGGAGCCTCCTGGGACTTAACCCTAACCCTAACCGTAACCCGAACCGGGAAACACCACCACAACCTAAGCCTGCCTCGAAACCTAACCCTGCTATGGAGCCGCCTTCTGGCATGGGCCCTCACTTCAGCCCTCGAGGGAGATCACGAGACTGGAGTCGATTCAGCCCTGGCGACGTCCCTGGACCAAACCCTAACCCAAGCTAAGGCTCCCTCCCCATGGGGACCCCATGCCAAAGTCTGACAACACCACGCGCCTGGGGTCCAGAAGCAGTGCAGGCTGACTCGGCATGGAAGCTGCAAGATCACCATGTCTTTTCCAGGCCCGTCTGCAGCAGACCGAGAGGATACCGGAGGCCTCCTCGATCAGGGGCCGATCGACGTCTGTGGCCTTGGCAGCCAAAGACGGATCCTGACCTGCAGCCTCCCTTGTGCCCTAAACTCAGCCCTTTGGCGCGACCACTGCCCTACTGTGCCTTCAAGTCAGCCCTTGGGGGCGACTCTGCCCTGCTTGGGTTGGGCGCCTGGGGCCTCCTGGGACCTAACCCTAACCCTAACCCCACACCGAACGGGGACCCTCCACGGAAACCTAAGCCGGCCTCGACCCCTAACCCTGCGCTTGAGCCGCCTTGCTGCATGGGCCCTCACTTCAGCCCTCGAGGGAGATCACGAGACCAGAGTCGATTCAGCCCTGGCGACGTCCCTGGAACAAACCCTAACCCTAGCTAAGGCTCCCTCCCCATGGGGACCCCATGGCAAAGTGTGACAACACCACGCGCCTGGGGTCCAGAAGCGGTGCAGGCTGACTCGGCATGGAAGCTGCAAGCTCACCATGTCGTTTCCAGGGCCGTCGGCAGCTGACCGAGAGGATTCCGGAGGCCTCGTCGAACAGGGGCCGATCGACGTCTGTGGCCTTGGCAGCCCAAGACGGATCCTGACGGGCACCGTCCCCTGTGCCCTCAACTCAGCCCTTGGGGGCGACCACTGCTCTGCTGTGTGTTGGGCGCCTGGAGCCTCCTGGGACCTAACCCTAACCCTAACCGTACCCCGAACCGGGACCCTCCACCACAACTTAAGCCTGCCTCGAACCCTAACCCTGCTATGGAGCCGCCTTCTGGCATGGGCCCTCACTTCAGCACACGAGGGAGATCACGAGACTGGAGTCGATTCAGCCCTGGCGACGTCCCTGGACCAAACCCTAACCCTAACTAAGGCTCCCTCCCCATGGGGACCCCATGCCAAACTCTGACAACACCACGCGCCTGGGGTCCAGAAGCAGTGCATGCTGACTCGGCATGGAAGCTGCAAGCTCGCCATGTCGTTTCCAGGCCCGTCTGCAGCTGACCGAGAGGATTCCGGAGGCCTCCTCGAACAGTGGCCGATCGACGTCTATGGCGTTGGCAGCCAAAGACGGATCCTGACCGGCACCATCCCTTGTGCCCTCAACTCAGCCCTTCGGGAAGACCACTGCCCTGCTGTGGGTTCGGCGCCTGGAGCCTCCTGGGACCTAACCCTAACCCTAACCCCACACCGATCGGGGACCCTCCACCGAAACCTAAGCCGGCCTCGACCCCTTACCCTGCGCTTGAGCCGCCTTGCTGCATGGGCCTCACTTCATCCCTCGAGGGAGATCACGAGACCGGAGTCGCTTCGGCCCTGGCGACGTCCCTGGTCCGAACCCTACCCTAGCTAAGGCTCTCTCCCCAAGAGGACCCTATGCCAACGTCTGACAACACCATGCGCCTGGGGTCCGGAAGAGGTGCAGGCTGACTCAGCATGGAACCTGGAAGCTCACCATGTGGTTTCCCAGGCCCGGCTGCAGCTGCCGAGAGGATTGCGGAGGCCTCCTCGACCAGGGGCTCAAACACGTGTGTGCCCTTGGCAGCCAAAGACGGATCCTGACCGGCAGCCTCCCTGGTGCCCTCAACTCAGTCCTTGGGGGCGACCACTGCCATGCTGTGGGTTGGGCGCCTGGAACCTCCTGGGACCTAACCCTAACCCTAACGGTACCCCGAAACGGGACCCTCTACCACAACCTAAGCGTTCCTCGAACCCTAACCCTGCTATGGAGCCGCCTTCTGGCATGGGCCCTCACTTCAGCCCTCGAGGGAGATCACGAGACTGGAGTCGATTCAGCCCTGGCGACGTCCCTGGACCAAACCCTAACCCTAGCTAAGGCTCCCTCCCCATGGGGACCCATGCCAAAGTCTGACAACACCACGCGCCTGGGGTCCAGAAGCAGTGCAGGCTGACTCGGCCTGGAAGCTGCAAGCTCACCATGTCGTTTCCAGACGCGTCTGCAGCTGACCGAGAGGATTCCTGAGGCCTCCTGGAACAGGGGCCGATCGACGTCTGTGGCCTTGGCAGCCAAAGACGGATCCTGACCGGCAGCCTCCCTTGTGCCCTCAACTCAGCCCTTGGGGGCGACCTCTGCCCTGCTGTGGGTTGGGCGCCTGGAGACTCCTGGGACCTAACCCTAACCCTAACGGTACCCCGAACCGGGACCCTCCACCACAACCTAAGCCTGCCTCGAACCCTAACCCTGCTATGGAGCCGCCTTCTGGCATGGGCCCTCACTTCAGCACTCGAGGGAGATCACGAGACTGGAGTCGATTCAGCCCTGGCGACGTCCCTGGACCAAACCCTAACCCTAGCTAAGGCTCCCTCCCCATGGGGACCTCATGCCAAACTCTGACAAGACCACGCCCCTGGGTCCAGAAGCAGGGCATGCTGACTCGGCATGGAAGCTGCAAGCTCACCATGTCGTTTCCAGGTCCGTCTGCAGCTGACCGAGAGGATTCCGGAGGCCTCCTCGAACAGGGGCCGATCGAAGTCTGTGGCCTTGGCAGCCAAAGACGGATCCTGACCGGCACCGTCCCTTGTGCCTTCAACTCAGCCCTTGGGGGCGACTCTGCCCTGCTGTGGGTTGGGCGCCTGGGGCCTCCTGGGACCTAACCCTAACCCTAACCCCACACCGAACGGGGACCCTCCACCGAAACCTAAGCCGGCCTCGACCCCTAACCCTGCGCTTGAGCCGCCTTGCTGCATGGGCCCTCACTTCAGCCCTCGAGGGAGATCACGAGACCGGAGTCGATTCAGCCCTGGCGACGTCCCTGGACCAAACCCTAACCCTAGCTAAGGCTCCCTCCCCATGGGGACCCCATGGCAAAGTGTGACAACACCACGCGCCTGGGGTCCAGAAGCGGTGCAGGCTGACTCGGCACGGAAGCCCGAAGATCACCATGTCGTTTCCAGGGCCGTCTGCAGCTGACCGAGAGGATTCCGGAGGCCTCGTCGAACAGGGGCCGATCGACGTCTGTGGCCTTGGCAGCCCAAGACGGATCCTGACGGGCACCGTCCCTTGTGCCCTCAACTCAGCCCTTGGGGGCGACCACTGCCCTGCTGTGGGTTGGGCGCCTGGAGCCTCCTGGGACCTAACCCTAACCCTAACCGTACCCCGAACCGGGACCCTCCACCACAACTTAAGCCTGCCTCGAACCCTAACCCTGCTATGGAGCCGCCTTCTGGCATGGGCCCTCACTTCAGCACACGAGGGAGATCACGAGACTGGAGTCGCTTCGGCCCTGGCGACGTCCCTGGACCGAACCCTAACCCTAGCTAAGGCTCTCTCCCCAAGAGGACCCTATGCCAACGTCTGACAACACCACGCGCCTGGGGTCCGGAAGAGGTGCAGGCTGACTCGGCATGGAACCTGGAAGCTCACCATGTCGTTTCCCAGGCCCGGCTGCAGCTGCCGAGAGGATGGCGGAGGCCTCCTCGACCAGGGGCCCAAAAACGTGTGTGGCCTTGGCAGCCAAAGACGGATCCTGACCGGCAGCCTCCCTTGTGCCCGCAACTCAGCCCTTCGGGAAGACGAGTGCCCTGCTGTGGGTTGGGCGCCTGGAGCCTCCTGGGACCTAACCCTAACCCTAACCGTACCCCGAAACGGGACCCTCCACCACAACCTAAGCCTGCCTCGAAATCTAACCCTGCTATGGAGCCACCTTCTGGCATGGGCCCTCAATTTACCCCTCGAGGGAGATCACGAGACTGGAGTCGATTCAGCCCTGGCGACGTCCCTGGAACAAACCCTAACCCTAGCTAAGTCTCCCTCCCCATCGGGACCCCATGCCAAAGTCTGACCACACCACGCGCCTGGGGTCCAGAAGCGGTGCAGGTTGACTCAGCATGGAAGCTGCAAGATCACCATGTCGTTTCCAGACCCGTCTGCAGCTGACCGAGAGGATTCCGGAGTCCTCCTCGAACAGGGGCCGATCATCGTCTGTGGCCTTGGCAGCCAAAGACGGATCCTGACCGGCAGCCTCCCTTGTGCCCTCAACTCAGCCCTTAGGGGCGACCACTGCCCTGCTTTGGGTTGGGCACCTGGAGCCTCCTGGGACCTAACCCTAACCCTAACCCCACACCGAACGGGAACCCTCCACCGAAACCTAAGCCTGCCTCGAATCCTAACCCTGCTATGGAGTCGCCTTCTGGCATGGGCCCTCAGTTCCGCACACGTGGGAGATCACGAGACTGGAGTCGATTCAGCCCTGGCGACGTCGCTGGACCAAACCCTAACCCTAGCTAAGGCTCCCTCCCCATGGGGACCCCATGTCAAAGTCTGACAACACCACGCGCCTGGGGTCCAGAAGCAGTGCAGGCTGACTCGGCATGGAAGCAGCAAGCTCACCATGTCGTTTCCAGGCCCATCTGCAGCTGACCGAGAGGATTCCGGAGGCCTCCTCGAACAGGGGCCGATCGACGTCTGTGGCCTTGGCAGCCAAAGACAGATACTGAACGGCACCGTCCCTTGTGCCCTCAACTCAGCCCTTGGGCGCGACCACTGCCCTGCTGTGGGTTGGGAGCCTGGAGCCTCCTGGGACCTAACCCTAACCCTAACCGTACCCCGAAACGGGACACTCCACCACAAGCTAAGCCTGCATCAAACCCTAACCCTGCTATGGAGCCGCCTTCTGGCATGGGCCCTCACTTCAGCCCCCGAGGGAGATCACGAGACTGGAGTCGATTCAGCCCTGGCGACGTCCCTGGACCAAACCCTAACCCTAGCTAAGGCTCCCTCCCCATGGGGACCCCATGCCAAAGTCTGACAACACCACGCGCCTGGGGTCCAGAAGCGGTGCAGGCTGACTCGGCATGGAATCTGCAAGATCACCATGTCGTTTCCAGGCCCGTCTGCAGCTGACCGAGAGGATTCCCCAGGCCTCCTCGAACAGGGGACGATCGAAGTCTGTGGCCTTGGCAGCCAAAGACGGATCCTGACCGGCACCGTCCCTTGTGCCCTTAACTCAGCCCTTGGGGGCGACCACTGCCCTGCTGTGGGTTGGGCGCCTGGAGCCTCCTGGGACCTAACCCTAACCCAAAACGTACCCCGAACCGGGACCCTCTACCACAACCTAAGCCTGCCTCGAACCCTAACCATGCTATGGAGCCGCCTTCTGGCATGGGCCCTCACTTCAGCCCTCGAGGGAGATCACGAGACTGGAGTCGATTCAGCCCTGGCGACGTCCCTGGACCAAACCCTAAGCCTAGCTAAGGCTCCCTCCCCATGGGGAACCCATGCCAAAGTCTGACAACACCACGCGCCTGGGTTCCAGAAGCGGTGCAGGCTGACTCGGCATGGAAGCCCGAAGATCACCATGTCGTTTCCAGGCCCGTCTGCAGCTGACCGAGAGGATTCCGGAGGCCTCCTCGAACAGGGGCCGATCGACGTCTGTGGCCTTGGCAGCCAAAGACGGATCCTGACCGGCACCGTCCCTTGTGCCCTCAACTCAGCCCTTCGGGAAGACCACTGCCCTGCTGTGGGTTGGGCGCCTGGGGCCTCCTGGGACTTAACCCTAACCCTAACCCCACACCGAACGGGGACCCTCCACCGAAACCTAAGCCGGCCTCGACCCCTAACCCTGCGCTTGAGCCGCCTTGCTGCATGGGCCCTCACTTCAGCCCTCGAGGGAGATCACGAGACCGGAGTCGCTTCGGCCCTGGCGACGTCCCTGGACCGAACCCTAACCCTAGCTAAGACTCTCTCCCCAGGGGACCCTATGCCAACGTCTGACAACACCACGCGCCTGGGGTCCGGAAGAGGTGCAGGCTGACTCGGCATGGAACCTGGAAGCTCACCATGTCGTTTCCCAGGCCCGGCTGCAGCTGCCGAGAGGATGGCGGAGGCCTCCTCGACCAGGGGCCCAAACACGTGTGTGGCCTTGGCAGCCAAAGACGGATCCTGACCGGCAGCCTCCCTTGTGCCCTCAACTCAGCCCTTCGGGGCGACCACTGCCCTGCTGTGGGTTGGGCGCCTGGAGCCTCCTGGGACTTAACCCTAACCCTAACCGTAACCCGAACCGGGAAACTCCACCACAACCTAAGCCTGCCTCGAACCCTAACCCTGCTATGGAGCCGCCTTGTGGCATGGGCCCTCACTTCAGCCCTCGAGGGAGATCACGAGACTGGAGTCGATTCAGCCCTGGCGACGTCCCTGGACCAAACCCTAACCCAAGCTAAGGCTCCCTCCCCATGGGGACCCCATGCCAAAGTCTGACAACACCACGCGCCTGGGGTCCAGAAGCAGTGCAGGCTGACTCGGCATGGAAGCTGCAAGATCACCATGTCTTTTCCAGGCCCGTCTGCAGCAGACCGAGAGGATACCGGAGGCCTCCTCGATCAGGGGCCGATCGACGTCTGTGGCCTTGGCAGCCAAAGACGGATCCTGACCTGCAGCCTCCCTTGTGCCCTAAACTCAGCCCTTTGGCGCGACCACTGCCCTACTGTGCCTTCAACTCAGCCCTTGGGGGCGACTCTGCCCTGCTGTGGGTTGGGCGCCTGGGGCCTCCTGGGACCTAACCCTAACCCTAACCCCACACCGAACGGGGACCCTCCACGGAAACCTAAGCCGGCCTCGACCCCTAACCCTGCGCTTGAGCCGCCTTGCTGCATGGGCCCTCACTTCAGCCCTCGAGGGAGATCACGAGACCAGAGTCGATTCAGCCCTGGCGACGTCCCTGGAACAAACCCTAACCCTAGCTAAGGCTCCCTCCCCATGGGGACCCCATGGCAAAGTGTGACAACACCACGCGCCTGGGGTCCAGAAGCGGTGCAGGCTGACTCGGCATGGAAGCTGCAAGCTCACCATGTCGTTTCCAGGGACGTCGGCAGCTGACCGAGAGGATTCCGGAGGCCTCGTCGAACAGGGGACGATCGACGTCTGTGGCCTTGGCAGCCCAAGACGGATCCTGACGGGCACCGTCCCCTGTGCCCTCAACTCAGCCCTTGGGGGCGACCACTGCTCTGCTGTGTGTTGGGCGCCTGGAGCCTCCTGGGACCTAACCCTAACCCTAACCGTACCCCGAACCGGGACCCTCCACCACAACTTAAGCCTGCCTCGAACCCTAACCCTGCTATGGAGCCACCTTCTGGCATGGGCCCTCACTTCAGCACACGAGGGAGATCACGAGACTGGAGTCGATTCAGCCCTGGCGACGTCCCTGGACCAAACCCTAACCCTAACTAAGGCTCCCTCCCCATGGGGACCCCATGCCAAACTCTGACAACACCACGCGCCTGGGGTCCAGAAGCAGTGCATGCTGACTCGGCATGGAAGCTGCAAGCTCACCATGTCGTTTCCAGGTCCGTCTGCAGCTGACCGAGAGGATTCCGGAGGCCTCCTCGAACAGTGGCCGATCGACGTCTATGGCGTTGGCAGCCAAAGACGGATCCTGACCGGCACCATCCCTTGTGCCCTCAACTCAGCCCTTCGGGAAGACCACTGCCCTGCTGTGGGTTCGGCGCCTGGAGCCTCCTGGGACCTAACCCTAACCCTAACCCCACACCGATCGGGGACCCTCCACCGAAACCTAAGCCGGCCTCGACCCCTTACCCTGCGCTTGAGCCGCCTTGCTGCATGGGCCTCACTTCATCCCTCGAGGGAGATCACGAGACCGGAGTCGCTTCGGCCCTGGCGACGTCCCTGGTCCGAACCCTACCCTAGCTAAGGCTCTCTCCCCAAGAGGACCCTATGCCAACGTCTGACAACACCATGCGCCTGGGGTCCGGAAGAGGTGCAGGCTGACTCAGCATGGAACCTGGAAGCTCACCATGTGGTTTCCCAGGCCCGGCTGCAGCTGCCGAGAGGATTGCGGAGGCCTCCTCGACCAGGGGCTCAAACACGTGTGTGCCCTTGGTAGCCAAAGACGGATCCTGACCGGCAGCCTCCCTGGTGCCCTCAACTCAGTCCTTGGGGGCGACCACTGCCATGCTGTGGGTTGGGCGCCTGGAACCTCCTGGGACCTAACCCTAACCCTAACCGTACCCCGAAACGGGACCCTCTACCACAACCTAAGCGTTCCTCGAACCCTAACCCTGCTATGGAGCCGCCTTCTGGCATGGGCCCTCACTTCAGCCCTCGAGGGAGATCACGAGACTGGAGTCGATTCAGCCCTGGCGCCGTCCCTGGACCAAACCCTAACCCTAGCTAAGGCTCCCTCCCCATGGGGACCCCATGCCAAAGTCTGACAACACCACGCGCCTGTGGTCCAGAAGCAGTGCAGGCTGACTCGGCCTGGAAGCTGCAAGCTCACCATGTCGTTTCCAGACCCGTCTGCAGCTGACCGAGAGGATTCCTGAGGCCTCCTGGAACAGGGGCCGATCGACGTCTGTGGCCTTGGCAGCCAAAGACGGATCCTGACCGGCAGCCTCCCTTGTGCCCTCAACTCAGCCCTTGGGGGCGACCTCTGCCCTGCTGTGGGTTGGGCGCCTGGAGACTCCTGGGACCTAACCCTAACCCTAACGGTACCCCGAACCGGGACCCTCCACCACAACCTAAGCCTGCCTCGAACCCTAACCCTGCTATGGAGCCGCCTTCTGGCATGGGCCCTCACATCAGCACTCGAGGGAGATCACGAGACTGGAGTCGATTCAGCCCTGGCGACGTCCCTGGACCAAACCCTAACCCTAGCTAAGGCTCCCTCCCCATGGGGACCTCATGCCAAACTCTGACAAGACCACGCCCCTGGGTCCAGAAGCAGGGCATGCTGACTCGGCATGGAAGCTGCAAGCTCACCATGTCGTTTCCAGGTCCGTCTGCAGCTGACCGAGAGGATTCCGGAGGCCTCCTCGAACAGGGGCCGATCGAAGTCTGTGGCCTTGGCAGCCAAAGACGGATCCTGACCGGCACCGTCCCTTGTGCCTTCAACTCAGCCCTTGGGGGCGACTCTGCCCTGCTGTGGGTTGGGCGCCTGGGGCCTCCTGGGACCTAACCCTAACCCTAACCCCACACCGAACGGGGACCCTCCACCGAAACCTAAGCCGGCCTCGACCCCTAACCCTGCGCTTGAGCCGCCTTGCTGCATGGGCCCTCACTTCAGCCCTCGAGGGAGATCACGAGACCAGAGTCGATTCAGCCCTGGCGACGTCCCTGGACCAAACCCTAACCCTAGCTAAGGCTCCCTCCCCATGGGGACCCCATGGCAAAGTGTGACAACACCACGCGCCTGGGGTCCAGAAGCGGTGCAGGCTGACTTGGCATGGAAGCTGCAAGCTCACCATGTCGTTTCCAGGGCCGTCTGCAGCTGACCGAGAGGATTCCGGAGGCCTCGTCGAACAGGGGCCGATCGACGTCTGTGGCCTTGGCAGCCCAAGACGGATCCTGACGGGCACCGTCCCTTGTGCCCTCAACTCAGCCCTTGGGGGCGACCGCTGCTCTGCTGTGGGTTGGGCGCCTGGAGCCTCCTGGGACCTAACCCTAACCCTAACCGTACCCCGAACCGGGACCCTCCACCACAACTTAAGCCTGCCTCGAACCCTAACCCTGCTATGGAGCCGCCTTCTGGCATGGGCCCTCACTTCAGCACACGAGGGAGATCACGAGACTGGAGTCGATTCAGCCCTGGCGACGTCCCTGGACCAAACCCTAACCCTAGCTAAGGCTCCCTCCCCATGGGGACCCCATGCCAAACTCTGACAACACCACGCGCCTGGGGTCCAGAAGCAGTGCATGCTGACTCGGCATGGAAGCTGCAAGCTCACCATGTCGTTTCCAGGCCCGTCTGAAGCTGACCGAGAGTATTCCGGAGGCCTCCTCGAACAGTTGCCGATCGACGTCTGTGGCGTTGGCAGCCAAAGACGGATCCTGACCGGCACCGTCCCTTGTGCCCTCAACTCAGCCCTTCAGGAAGACCACTGCCCTGCTGTGGGTTCGGCGCCTGGAGCCTCCTGGGACCTAACCCTAACCCTAACCCCACACCGAACGGGGACCCTCCACCGAAACCTAAGCCGGCCTCGACCCCTTACCCTGCGCTTGAGACGCCTTGCTGCATGGGCCCTCACTTCATCCCTCGAGGGAGATCACGAGACCGGAGTCGCTTCGGCCCTGGCGACGTCCCTGGACCGAACCCTAACCCTCGCTAAGGCTCTCTCCCCAAGAGGACCCTATGCCAACGTCTGACAACACCATGCGCCTGGGGTCCGGAAGAGGTGCAGGCTGACTCAGCATGGAACCTGGAAGCTCACCATGTGGTTTCCCAGGCCCGGCTGCAGCTGCCGAGAGGATTGCGGAGGCCTCCTCGACCAGGGGCTCAAACACGTGTGTGCCCTTGGCAGCCAAAGACGGATCCTGACCGGCAGCCTCCCTGGTGCCCTCAACTCAGTCCTTGGGGGCGACCACTGCCATGCTGTGGGTTGGGCGCCTGGAACCTCCTGGGACCTAACCCTAACCCTAACCGTACCCCGAAACGGGACCCTCTACCACAACCTAAGCGTTCCTCGAACCCTAACCCTGCTATGGAGCCGCCTTCTGGCATGGGCCCTCATTTCAGCCCTCGAGGGAGATCACGAGACTGGAGTCGATTCAGCCCTGGCGACGTCCCTGGACCAAACCCTAACCCTAGCTAAGGCTCCCTCCCCATGGGGACCCCATGCCAAAGTCTGACAACACCACGCGCCTGGGGTCCAGAAGCAGTGCAGGCTGACTCGGCCTGGAAGCTGCAAGCTCACCATGTCGTTTCCAGACCCGTCTGCAGCTGACCGAGAGGATTCCTGAGGCCTCCTGGAACAGGGGCCGATCGACGTCTGTGGCCTTGGCAGCCAAAGACGGATCCTGACCGGCAGCCTCCCTTGTGCCCTCAACTCAGCCCTTGGGGGCGACCTCTGCCCTGCTGTGGGTTGGGCGCCTGGAGACTCCTGGGACCTAACCCTAACCCTAACGGTACCCCGAACCGGGACCCTCCACCACAACCTAAGCCTGCCTCGAACCCTAACCCTGCTATGGAGCCGCCTTCTGGCATGGGCCCTCACTTCAGCACTCGAGGGAGATCACGAGACTGGAGTCGATTCAGCCCTGGCGACGTCCCTGGACCAAACCCTAACCCTAGCTAAGGCTCCCTCCCCATGGGGACCTCATGCCAAACTCTGACAAGACCACGCCCCTGGGTCCAGAAGCAGGGCATGCTGACTCGGCATGGAAGCTGCAAGCTCACCATGTCGTTTCCAGGTCCGTCTGCAGCTGACCGAGAGGATTCCGGAGGCCTCCTCGAACAGGGGCCGATCGAAGTCTGTGGCCTTGGCAGCCAAAGACGGATCCTGACCGGCACCGTCCCTTGTGCCTTCAACTCAGCCCTTGGGGGCGACTCTGCCCTGCTGTGGGTTGGGCGCCTGGGGCCTCCTGGGACCTAACCCTAACCCTAACCCCACACCGAACGGGGACCCTCCACCGAAACCTAAGCCGGCCTCGACCCCTAACCCTGCGCTTGAGCCGCCTTGCTGCATGGGCCCTCACTTCAGCCCTCGAGGGAGATCACGAGACCGGAGTCGATTCAGCCCTGGCGACGTCCCTGGACCAAACCCTAACCCTAGCTAAGGCTCCCTCCCCATGGGGACCCCATGGCAAAGTGTGACAACACCACGCGCCTGGGGTCCAGAAGCGGTGCAGGCTGACTCGGCATGGAAGCTGCAAGCTCACCATGTCGTTTCCAGGGCCGTCTGCAGCTGACCGAGAGGATTCCGGAGGCCTCGTCGAACAGGGGCCGATCGACGTCTGTGGCCTTGGCAGCCCAAGACGGATCCTGACGGGCACCGTCCCTTGTGCCCTCAACTCAGCCCTTGGGGGCGACCACTGCTCTGCTGTGGGTTGGGCGCCTGGAGCCTCCTGGGACCTAACCCTAACCCTAACCGTACCCCGAACCGGGACCCTCCACCACAACTTAAGCCTGCCTCGAACCCTAACCCTGCTATGGAGCCGCCTTCTGGCATGGGCCCTCACTTCAGCACACGAGGGAGATCACGAGACTGGAGTCGATTCAGCCCTGGCGACGTCCCTGGACCAAACCCTAACCCTAGCTAAGGCTCCCTCCCCATGGGGACCCCATGCCAAACTCTGACAACACCACGCGCCTGGGGTCCAGAAGCAGTGCATGCTGACTCGGCATGGAAGCTGCAAGCTCACCATGTCGTTTCCAGGCCCGTCTGAAGCTGACCGAGAGTATTCCGGAGGCCTCCTCGAACAGTGGCCGATCGACGTCTGTGGCGTTGGCAGCCAAAGACGGATCCTGACCGGCACCGTCCCTTGTGCCCTCAACTCAGCCCTTCAGGAAGACCACTGCCCTGCTGTGGGTTCGGCGCCTGGAGCCTCCTGGGACCTAACCCTAACCCTAACCCCACACCGAACGGGGACCCTCCACCGAAACCTAAGCCGGCCTCGACCCCTTACCCTGCGCTTGAGACGCCTTGCTGCATGGGCCCTCACTTCATCCCTCGAGGGAGATCACGAGACCGGAGTCGCTTCGGCCCTGGCGACGTCCCTGGACCGAACCCTAACCCTCGCTAAGGCTCTCTCCCCAAGAGGACCCTATGCCAACGTCTGACAACACCATGCGCCTGGGGTCCGGAAGAGGTGCAGGCTGACTCAGCATGGAACCTGGAAGCTCACCATGTGGTTTCCCAGGCCCGGCTGCAGCTGCCGAGAGGATTGCGGAGGCCTCCTCGACCAGGGGCTCAAACACGTGTGTGCCCTTGGCAGCCAAAGACGGATCCTGACCGGCAGCCTCCCTGGTGCCCTCAACTCAGTCCTTGGGGGCGACCACTGCCATGCTGTGGGTTGGGCGCCTGGAACCTCCTGGGACCTAACCCTAACCCTAACCGTACCCCGAAACGGGACCCTCTACCACAACCTAAGCGTTCCTCGAACCCTAACCCTGCTATGGAGCCGCCTTCTGGCATGGGCCCTCATTTCAGCCCTCGAGGGAGATCACGAGACTGGAGTCGATTCAGCCCTGGCGACGTCCCTGGACCAAACCCTAACCCTAGCTAAGGCTCCCTCCCCATGGGGACGCCATGCCAAACTCTGACAACACCACGCGCCTGGGGTCCAGAAGCAGTGCAGGCTGACTCGGCCTGGAAGCTGCAAGCTCACCATGTCGTTTCCAGACCCGTCTGCAGCTGACCGAGAGGATTCCTGAGGCCTCCTGGAACAGGGGCCGATCGACGTCTGTGGCCTTGGCAGCCAAAGACGGATCCTGACCGGCAGCCTCCCTTGTGCCCTCAACTCAGCCCTTGGGGGCGACCGCTGCCCTGCTGTGGGTTGGGCGCCTGGAGACTCCTGGGACCTAACCCTAACCCTAACCGTACCCCGAAACGGGACCCTCCACCACAACCTAAGCCTGCCTCGAACCCTAACCCTGCTTTGGAGCCGCCTTCTGGCATGGGCCCTCACTTCAGCACTCGAGGGAGATCACGAGACTGGAGTCGATTCAGCCCTGGCGACGTCCCTGGACCAAACCCTAACCCTAGCTAAGGCTCCCTCCCCATGGGGACCTCATGCCAAACTCTGACAAGACCACGCCCCTGGGTCCAGAAGCAGGGCATGCTGACTCGGCATGGAAGCTGCAAGCTCACCATGTCGTTTCCAGGTCCGTCTGCAGCTGACCGAGAGGATTCCGGAGGCCTCCTCGAACAGGGGCCGATCGAAGTCTGTGGCCTTGGCAGCCAAAGACGGATCCTGACCGGCACCGTCCCTTGTGCCTTCAACTCAGCCCTTGGGGGCGACTCTGCCCTGCTGTGGGTTGGGCGCCTGGGGCCTCCTGGGACCTAACCCTAACCCTAACCCCACACCGAACGGGGACCCTCCACCGAAACCTAAGCCGGCCTCGACCCCTAACCCTGCGCTTGAGCCGCCTTGCTGCATGGGCCCTCACTTCAGCCCTCGAGGGAGATCACGAGACCGGAGTCGCTTCGGCCCTGGCGACGTCCCTGGACCGAACCCTAACCCTAGCTAAGGCTCTCTCCCCAAGAGGACCCTATGCCAACGTCTGACAACACCACGCGCCTGGGGTCCGGAAGAGGTGCAGGCTGACTCGGCATGGAACCTGGAAGCTCACCATGTCGTTTCCCAGGCCCGGCTGCAGCTGCCGAGAGGATGGCGGAGGCCTCCTCGACCAGGGGCCCAAACACGTGTGTGGCCTTGGCAGCCAAAGACGGATCCTGACCGGCAGCCTCCCTTGTGCCCGCAACTCAGCCCTTCGGGAAGACGAGTGCCCTGCTGTGGGTTGGGCGCCTGGAGCCTCCTGGGACCTAACCCTAACCCTAACCGTACCCCGAAACGGGACCCTCCACCACAACCTAAGCCTGCCTCGAACCCTAACCCTGCTATGGAGCCGCCTTCTGGCATGGGCCCTCACTTCAGCACTCGAGGGAGATCACGAGACTGGAGTCGATTCTGCCTTGGCGACGTCCCAGGACCAAACCCTAACCCTAGCTAAGGCTCGCTCCCCATGGGGACCCCATGCCAAAGTCTGACAACACCACGCGCCTGGGGTCCAGAAGCAGTGCAGGCTGACTCAGCATGGAAACTGCAAGCTCACCATGTCGTTTCCAGGCCCATCTGCAGCTGACCGAGAGGATTCCGGAGGCCTCCTCGAACAGGGGCCGATCGACGTCTGTGGCCTTGGCAGCCAAAGATGGATCCTGACCGGCACCGTCCCTTGTGCCCTCAACTCAGCCCTTGGGGGCGACCACTGCCCTGCTGTGGGTTGGGCGCCTGGAGCCTCCCTGGACCTAACCCTAAACCTAACCCCACACCGAACGGGGACCCTCCACCGAAACCTAAGCCGGCCTCGACCCTAACCCTGCGCTTGAGCCGCCTTGCTGCATGGGCCCTCACTTCATCTCTCGAGGGAGATCACGAGACCGGAGTCGCTTCGGCCCTGGCGATGTCCCTGGACCGAACCCTAACCCTCGCTAAGGCTCTCTCCCCAAGAGGACCCTATGCCAACGTCTGACAACACCACGCGCCTGGGGTCCGGAAGAGGTGCAGGCTGACTCGGCCTTCAACCTGGAAGCTCACCATGTTGTTTCCCAGGCCCGGCTGCTGCTGTCGAGAGGATTCCGGAGGCCTGCTCGACCAGGCGCCCAATCACGTGTGTGTCCTTGGCAGCCAAAGACGGATCCTGACCAGCAGCCTCCCTTGTGCCCTCAACTTATCCCTTCGGGGCGACCACTGCCCTGCTGTGAGTTGGGCGCCTGGAACCTCCTGGGACCTAACCCTAATCCTATCCCCAAACCGAACGGAACCCTCCACCGAAAACTAAGCCAGCCTCAACCCCTAATCCTGCACTTGAGCCGCAATGCTGCATGGGCCCTCACTTCAGCCCTCGAGGGAGATCATGAGACCGGAGTCGTTTCGGCCCTGGCCACGTCCCTGGACCGAACCCTAACCCTCGCTAAGGCTCTCTCCCCAAGAGGACCCAATGCCAACGTCTGACAACAACACGCCCCTGGGGTCCGGAAGAGGTGCAGGCTGACTCGGCATGGAAGCTGCAAGCTCACCATGTCGTTTCCCAGGCCCGTCTGCAGCTGACCGAGACGATTCCGGAGGCCTCCTCGAACAGGGGGCGATCGACGTCTGTGGCCTTGGCAGCGAAAGACGGATGCTGACCGGCACCGCCCCTTGTGCCCTCAACTCAGCCCTTCGGGAAGACCACTGCCCTGCTGTGGGTTCGGCGCCTGGAGCCTCCTGGGTCCTAACCCTAACCCTAACCTTATCCCGAACCGGGAAGCTCCACCGCAACCTAAGCCTGCCTCGAACCCTACCCTGCACTTGAGCCACCTTGATATTTGTGCCCTCACTTCAGTCCTCGATGGAGATTACGAGACCTGAGTCGCTTAGGCCCTGGTCACGACCCTGGACCGAACCCTAACCCTAACTAACTCTCTCCCCATGGGGATCCAATCCAATGTCTGACAACACCACGTCCCTGTGGTCCACAAGCAATGCATGGTCACTCGTAATGGAACCTGAAGGCTCACCATGTCGTATCCCAGGCACGTTTGCATCTGCCCTAGAATATTCCTGAGGCCTCCCGACCAGGGTCCCATCGACGTGTGTGGCCTTGGCATCCAAAGACTGATCCTGACCGGCACCTCCGTTGTGCACTCCACTTAGCCCTTTGGGGAGACCACTGCCTTGCTGATGTTTTGGCGCCGGGGCCTCCTGGGACTTAACTTTAACAATACTTTTGCCCAGAGACAAGACCCTCCACCGAAAACTATGCCGGGCTCGAACCCTAACCCTACAGTTGAGCTGCCCCTTCGCATTGGCCCTCACTTCATCCGAGGGAGATCATGACACTGGAGTCGCTTTGGGTATGGCGACGTTCCTGGACCGGACACTAACCATAGCTAAGGCTCTCCTCCATGGGGACCCAGTACCAAAGTCTAACAACACCACGTGCCTGAGGTCCACAAGCTGTGCAGGCACACTTGCCATTGAACCTGGAAGCTCACCATGTCCTTTCCCAAGTGCGGCTGCAACAGCCCGACAGATTTCCTGAGGGCTCCCCGACCAGGGGCCCATCTACTTGTGTGGTGTTGGCCGCCAAAGACTGATCCTGACCTGCACCCTCCCTTGTGCCCTCAACTCAGCCCTTCCGGGAGACCACTGCCCTGCCGTGGTTTCGGGGCATGGAGCCTCATTGGACCTTCCCCTAACCCTAACCCTACCCCAAAACTCGACCCTCCACTGAAACCTAAGGGGGCCTCGAACTCTAACCCTACATTTGAGTCGCCTGGTCGCAAGGGCCCTCACTTCGGCGATCGAAGGAGATCATGATTCCAGAATCACTTTGGCCAATGCGACGTCCTTGCTCTGAAGCATAACCCTAGCTAAGGCTCCGTCCCTATTGGGACCCAATAACCAAGTCCAACAACATCATACACCTGGGGTCCACAAGCGGTGGAGGCTCATTCTGCATGGAACCTGGAAGCTCACCATGTTGTTTCCGTGGCCCGGCTGCATCTGCCCTAGAATATTCCTGAGGCCTCCCGACCAGGGTCCCATCGACGTGTGTGGCCTTGGCATCCAAAGACTGATCCTGACCGGCACCTCCGTTGTGCACTCCACTTAGCCCTTTGGGGAGACCACTGCCTTGCTGATGTTTTGGCGCCGGGGCCTCCTGGGACTTAACTTTAACAATACTTTTGCCCAGAGACAAGACCCTCCACCGAAAACTATGCCGGGCTCGAACCCTAACCCTACAGTTGAGCTGCCCCTTCGCATTGGCCCTCACTTCATCCGAGGGAGATCATGACACTGGAGTCGCTTTGGGTATGGCGACGTTCCTGGACCGGACACTAACCATAGCTAAGGCTCTCCTCCATGGGGACCCAGTACCAAAGTCTAACAACACCACGTGCCTGAGGTCCACAAGCTGTGCAGGCACACTTGCCATTGAACCTGGAAGCTCACCATGTCCTTTCCCAAGTGCGGCTGCAGCAGCCCGACAGATTTCCTGAGGGCTCCCCGACCAGGGGCCCATCTACTTGTGTGGTGTTGGCCGCCAAAAACTGATCCTGACCGGCACCCTCTCTTGTGCCCTCAAATGAGCCCATCGGGGAGACCAGTCCCCTGCTCTGGGTTCGGCGCCTGAAGACTCCAGGGCCTAACCCTAACCCTACCCACAAAAGGGACCTCCAGTGAAACATAAGGGGTCCTCCTAACCTAACCCTCCACTTGAGCCGCACCGTCACACATACCCTCACTTCTCCCCTCAAGGGAGTTCACGAGATCGGAGACACCTCAGCCCTAGCGACGTCCCTGGACCAAACCCTAACCCTAGCTAAGGTTCTCTCCCCATGGGGAACCAAGACCAAAGGTTGACAACACCACGCGCCTGGGGTTCACAAGCGGAACAGGCTAACTCGGCATGGAACCTGGAAGCTCACCATGTTGTTTCCCAGGTCCGGCTGCAGCTACACAAGAGGATACCTGAGGCCTCCCCGACCAGGGGCCATCGACGTGTGTGGCCTTGGCAGCCAAAGACTGATCCTGAAAGGCACTCTCCGTTGTGCACTCCATTCAGCCCTTTGGGGAGACAACTGCCCTGCTGAGTGTTTGGCGCCTGGAACCTCCTGGGTCCTAACCCTAAGTCTAACGTGCCCCAACCCGGAACCCTCCACCAAAACCTAAGGGTGCCTCGAACCCTAAACCTACACTTGAGCCGCCCCATCACATGTTCCCTCACTTCAGCCCTCGTGGGAGATCACGAGACCGGAGTCGCTTCGGCCCTGGTGACGACCCTGGACTGAACTCTAACCCTAGTTAAGGCTCTCTCCCCATGGGGACCCAATACCAAAGTCTGACAACACCACGATCCTGGGGTCCACAAGCGGTACAGGCTCATTTGGCATGGAACCTGGAAGCTCACCATACATTTCCCAGGCCCGGCTGCAGCTGCCCGAAAGAATTCCTGAGGCCTCCCTGACCAGGGTCCCATCCACGTGTGTGGTCCTGGCAGCCTTAGACTGATCCTGACCAGCACCCTCCCTTGTGTCCTCAACTTAGACCTTCAGGGAGACCACTGACTTGCTGTGTGTTAGGCTCCTGGAGCTCCTGGGATCTAAACTTAACCCTAACCGTACCCTTGTCGGAACCCTCCACCGAAACCTCAGCCGTCCTCGAAACTTAACCCTCCACTTGAGCCGGCCCGTCGCATGGGCACTCATTTCAGTCCTTGAGACAGATCGCCGGACCAGTGTGGCTTCGGCCCTGGTGACGTCCCTTGACCGAAACCTAACCCTAGCTAAGGCTGTCTCCCCATGGGGACCCAAACCCAACGTCTGACAACACCACACGTCTGGGGTCCAGAAGGTTTGCAGTGTCACTCGGTATGGTATCTGGAAGCTCACCATATCTTTTCCCATGCCGGTTACAGCTGCCAGAGAGGATTTCTGAGGCTTCCTCGACCAGGCGCTCATAGAGTTGTGTTGCCTGGAAGAACAGAGTCTGATCCTGCCCGGCACCCTCCCTTGTGTCCTGAACTCAGTCCTTCGGGGAGAACACTGCACTGCTCTGGCTTCAGCACCTGGCGCCTCCTGGGACCTAACCCCAACCCTACCCTTAATCGGACCCTCCACCAAATCCTAAGCCGGCCTTGAACCCTAACCCTTCGTTTTAACCCCCCCCTCACATGGGCCCTCACTTCATCTCTCAAGGGAGATCACAAGACTGGAATCGCTTCGGCTCTGGCTACGTCCCTGGTCCAAACACTAACCCTAGCTAAGGCTCTCTCCCCTTGGGGACCCAGTTCCAAGGTCTGGCAACACCATGTGCCTGGGGTTCCAGAAGCGGGGCAGTGTCACTCGGCATGGTGCCTGGAACCTCACAATGAGGTTTTGCAGGCCCGGCTGCAGTTGTCTGACAGAATTCCTGAGGCCTAACCGACCAGTGGCCCATAGAGTTCCGTGGCCTTGGAAGCCAAAGACTGAACCTTACCGGCCCTCTCCCCTGTGCCCTCAACTTAGCCCAATCGGGAGACCACTGCCCTGCTGTGGGTTCAGTACCTGGAGCCTCTTGGGTCCTAAACCAAACTCTACCCCTAACCTGAAACCTCAACCGAATCCTAACCCGATCTTGAAACCTAATCAAACACTTGACCCCCGCTGTCTCCTGGTCCTTTACTTCATTCCTCTAGGGAGATCAAGAGACTGGAGTTGCTTTGGCCCTGGCAACGTCCTGGACCGAACCTTAACCCTAGCTCAGACTCTCTCCCAATGGGGATGTAAGTAACAAACCATAAATCGTCTATGAGAAAAATTGAAGAAACCCAAAGAAATGGAAAACATTCCATGCTCACGAATTAGAAGAACAAACTTTGTGAAGATGTCAATACTACCAAACCAATCGACACACTCAATGCAATCCCTATCAAAATAACACGAGCTTTCTCCACAGAGCTAGAACAACCCTAAAATGTGTAAGGATCCAGAAAAGATACCAAAAGCCAAAGTCATGTTGAAAAAGAAAACAAAGGTGGAAACATAACTATTTTGGATTTGTGGTGTATTAGAAAGCTGCATTCATCAAGACAGTATGTACAGGCACAGAAACGGAGACAGACGTCAATGGAACAGAATATGGAACCCAGAAATTATACCCTCCAACATATGGTGTTTAATCTTTGTTAACACAGAAAGAATATCCAATGGAATAAGAGTCTCTTCAGCAAATGGTACTAGGAATACTGGACAGTGAGAATGATGAACCTGGACACTTGTCTTAAACGACACACATACACACTCACACACACACACACACACACACACACACACACACACCTCAAAATGGATGAATGATCTAAATGTAAGTCAGGAACCATCAAAATCCTAGAGGAGATGACAGGCAATGTACCTCCTTGATCTTGGCCGCAGCAACTTCTCGCTTGTCATGTCTCCAGAAGCAAGGGCAATAAAAACCACAATGAACTATTGGGTCCTGAGGATAAAAAGCTTCTGCACAGCAGGGGACAAAATCAGCCAAACTACAAAGCAACTGAATGAAATGGGAGAAGATATTTGCAGGTGACATATCAGATAAAGGGTTAGTATCCAAAATCTATACAAAAACGTATCACACTCAACAGCCAGAAACCAAATAATCCAGTGAAAAAATGGGCAAAAGACATGAAGAGACACTTTAAGAACGATGACATCCAGATTGGTCACGCATGAAAAGATGCTCAATCTCACTCGTCATCACTGAAATACAAATCAAAACCACAATGAGATATCTCCTCACCCCTATCAGAATGGCTAAAATTAACATCTCTGGAAACGACAGATGTTGGCAAGGATGCAGGCAAAGGGAACCCTTTTGCAATGCTGGTGGGAATGCAAAGTGGTGTAGCCATTCTGGAAAATAGTATGGAGATTCGTCACAAAAACAAAACATAGAACTACACTAGGACCCAGCAATTGCACTACTAGGTATTTATCCAAAAGATACATTAACGCTGACTCGAAGTGGCACATGTACTCCAGTATTTATAGCAGCATTATCAACAATAGCTAAGTTATGCAAAGAGCCCAAATGACCACTGACAGATGAATGGATAAAGAAGATATGGCATATTCATACAATGGACTATTACTCGGCGATCAAAAAGAATGAAATCTCGCTATTTGCAACAACGTGGATGGAACCGGACTTTATTAAGCTAAGCAAAATGTGTCAGAGAAAGACACACATCCTATGATTTCTCTCTTATATCGAATTTAAAAAAAAACTGATGAACATAGTGAAAGGAAAGCAAAAATAAGATACAAACAGAGAGGGAGTCAAATGATAAGAGACTGTTAAATAGAGGGAAGAATCTCAGGGTTCCTGGAGGGTTACTGAATAGGGGTATGGGCTCAATGGGTGATGGGCATTAGGGGTGGACCTTGGGATGAGTATTGGGTATATTTTGCACTTGATGGATCACTAAATTCTACTGCTGAAACTGTATTCCTCTATAAGGTAACTAACTTGGGCTTAAATTTAAAAAAAAGAAATATTAAAAATAAGTAAAGAAATGTACCACCAGGCAAAAGAAAAGGATATTTAAATCGGGCTCTTGAGTGGAAATGAAAGACTAAAAGTGTTACAAGCAAGAAAGGATCAGAGAAAACATCAAGAAACAATGACAAAACAACTAGTAGAATGGGACCAAATATATACCTATCAATAATCACTCGGAATATAAATGGACTAAATGCTCCAATCAAAAGACATTGGATAGGGCGTCAGAATGGACAAAACCATCAAACAAACAAACAAACAAACAAAAAACAATGTCTATCTAGATGCTGCCTACAAAGACTTATTTGGACTTAAGTCTCCTGCAGATTTGAAGTGAGGGAATGAAGAAATATTTATCATGCCAATAATGTCAAAAGAAAGCCAGTAGCAATACTTATATCAGGAAAAATAAACTTTAAAACCGAGACTCTACTTTGGTACCCTTTGGGTAAATACCTAATAGTGACATTGCATGCACCCAATATTTATAGCAGAATTATCAACAGTAGCCAAACTATGGAGAAAGCCCAAGTATCCATCAACTGAGGAAGGTGTAAAGAAGCTGTGGTGTGTGTGTGTGTGTGTATATATACGTATGTATATGCATATGTACATATATGCATGTTCATATATACATACATATGTATATACAACGAAATATAACTCAGCTTCAAGAAGAATGAAATCTTGCCATTTGCAACGATGTGGATGGAGCTCGAATGTATTATGCTAAGTGAAATATGTCAATCAGAGGAAGACACATATATGGTTTCACTCATGTGGAATTTAAGAAACAAAACACATGAAAACTAGGGAAGGAGGTAGGAAAAGAGATGTGTGGTAACAAACCACATGAGTCTCTTAATGTTAGAGAAAAAAAAGTGAAAGTTGATGGAGGGAGATGGGTCAGCGCAGGGCTAGATGGAGGATGAGTATTAAGGAGAGCACTTGTTGTGATGAGCACTGGATGTTGTATGTAAAGGATGAATCACCGAATTCTACTCCTAAATCCGAGAATGCACTGTATGTCAACTAAGACTTAAATTAAAATAAATACATACATACATACATACATACATACATACATACATACATAAAGCTATAACAAGAGATGAAGACAGAAACGATCTCATACTAAAGGGGACAGCCAAACAAGAAGATCCAATGATTGTAAATTTTGATGCACCCAAGATGCGATCACCAAGTATATAAAACATTTAGCAACAACCATAAAGGAACTCATTTATAATAATATGATGATAGTAGAGGACTTTAAGACATCACTCCCATCAATGGACAGAACCTATAAACAGAAAGTTAACAAGGAAACAATGGCTTTGAATGACACACTGGACCAGATGGGTTTAACAGATATATTCAGAACACTCCATACTAAAATGGCAGAGTACACAATCTTTTCAAGCATACATGGGGCGTTCTCCAGAATTGATCACATTCTAGGTCACAAATCAGGCCTCAAGAGGTACCCAACGACAGAGATCAGACCAAGCATCTTTTCTAACCACAAAGCTAGGAAACTTGAAGTCAACCACAAAAAAAGGGCTGGGGGGGGGGGGAAGGCCACGAATAAAGGGAGGTTAAATAACATGCTACTAAATGAATGGGTCAGACAGGAAATCAATGAGAAAATACACTGAAACAAATGAAAATGAAAATGAAAATACACTGGTAAAACCCTTTGGAATGCGGCAAAAGCAGTCTATGATGGAAGTATATAGCAATACAAGCCTACCTTAAAGAGCAAGAAAAATCTCAAACAATCCTAACTTACACCTAAAGGAATGAGAAAAAAGAGCAGCAGAAGGAAGGAAATAATAGAGTTTAGGGCAGAAATAAGGAATATAGAAACCAAAAAGACACTAGACCAAATCAATGAAACCAGGGGCTGGTTCTTTGAAAACAGTAATCAACTTGAAAACCTCCTAGGCAGACTCTTCACAAAGAATACAGAAAGGACTCAAATAAATAAAATCACAAATAAGAAAGGAGAAATAACAGTCAACACCACAAAAATACAATTAGAAGATAATATTATGAACAACTACATGCAACATATTGGACACTCTGAGAAAAATAGACAAATTCCTAGAAACACACAAACTACCAAAACTGAAACAGGAAGATATCTAAAATCTGAAAACAGAAAGATACCACATCAGTAATTAAAAAAATCTCCCCCCAACACAAGAGTTCATGGCCAGATGGCTTCATTGATGAATTCTACCATCCATTTAAGGAAGAGGTAATATGTATTCTCCTCGAATTATTACAAAAAATAAAAAAAAGAAGGAAAACTTACAAATTCATCGTATGAGGCCATCATTACCCTGATACCAAAACCAGATGAATCCTCCACTAAAACCGAAAACTGCAGCAGCACCTGTGTGGGTCAGTCGGTTTACTGTCAACTCTTTTTTTTAATTTTTTTTATTATTTTTTTTATTTATTATTTTTTTAAATTTTTTTTTCAACGTTTTTTATTTATTTTTGGGACAGAGAGAGACAGAGCATGAACGGGGGAGGGGCAGAGAGAGAGGGAGACACAGAATCGGAAACAGGCTCCAGGCTCCGAGCCATCAGCCCAGAGCCTGACGCGGGGCTCGAACTCACGGACCGCGAGATCGTGACCTGGCTGAAGTCGGACGCTTAACCGACAGCGCCACCCAGGCGCCCCTGTCAACTCTTAATTTTGGATTAGGACATTATCTTGCGGTGCGTGGGTTCGAGTCCCATGTTGGGCCCTGCCATGACAGTGTGGGGCATGGCCAGGATTCTCTCCCTCCCTGTCTCTCTGCCCCTCCCTCACTTTTATGTACTCTATCTAAGGAAAGAAATAAACATTTAAAACAATGTTTAAAAATTTTTAAATAAAACTGCAGAGCAATAGCCTGATGACTATGTATGCCGAAATTCTCATTAAAATACCTTCAAATTAAAGTCAACAATACATTAAAGGAATCATATACCATAATCAAGTGGGATATATTCCTGGGCTGCAAGGGTGGTTCCACATTCACAGATCAATCAACATGATGCACCACAGTAATAGAAGAAAGGATAAGAACAATAGGATGCTTTCAACAGATGCAGGAAAACTATTTGATAAAATGCCACATCCATTCATGATAAAAACCCTCAGCAAAGTACATTGAGACTCAACCTACCTGCACATAATAAAGGTCATCTAGGAAAAACCCACAGCTCATCTCATCCTCAATGGGTACAAATTGAAAGGTTTTCTTCCAAAGTCAGGGACAAGATAGGAATGACCCCTCTCACCACTGTTATCCCACATAGTACGGGAAACCCTAACCAGAGCACTCAGACAACAAAAAGAAATAAGAGGCATCCAAATCTGCAAGGAAGAAGTAGCACTTTCGCTATTTGGAACTGACATGATGTGTTCTATAAAAAGCATGAAAGATTCCCTTAAAAATTGCTAGAATTGATATATGAATTTGACAAGTCACAATCTACAGAAATCAAGGAACATAGATGTATTGAATTTCTAACACAAATCATGAATTAACACCGAGAGAAAGTAAGGGATCAATCCCATTGACAGGCTCACAAATACCACAAGAAACCAGGAATAAACCTAACCAAAGAGGTGAAAGACCTGTACTCTAAAGGCTATGAAACACTGATGAAATAAATGGAAGAGGACACAAAGAAATGGACATACATTTCATGTTCATGGATGGGAAGCACAAAATACTGTTAAAATGTCTACACTCCTCAAAACAATCTACACATATAATGAAATCCCTATCACACTAACAAAAACATTTGTCACAGAACAAGAACAAATAATCTCAAAATTCGTATGGAATGACAAAAGTCCCCAAACAGCCAAAACAAACTTGTAGAAGAAAAGCAAAGCTGGAGACATCACAATTCCAGACTTTAGGTTACATTACAAAGCTATACTGATCAGAACAGTATGATCAGTATGTCAGTACTGAACAGTACTGACAAAACAACAACAAAAAATAACAACAGCAACAAACTCATACGCATAGATCAATAGCATGGAAACCCAGAAATAAACTCACACCTCTATGGTCAACTAATTCTCAACAAAGCAGGAAAGAACATCTAATGGAAAAAAAGATAGTCTTGGGACACATGGGTGGCCCAGTCACGAAACCGTGTGATGGTGGATTCAGCTCAGGTCATGATCTCAGGGCAGTGCAGAGCATGCGTGGGATTCTCTCTCTCCATTTCTCTCTGCCCCTCTTCTGCATGCTCGCTCGCTCTCTCTCTCTCTCTCTCTCTCTCTCTCAAAAATAAATACATAAATTTAAAAAAAGGCTCCTCAACATATGGTTTTGGAAAAACTGGACAGCAATCTGCAAAGCAAAACAAAACAACGGACCACTTTCTTACAACATACACAAAAATAAATCCAACATGGACAAAGACCTATACGTGAAACCCGAAACCATAAAAATCCCAGAGGATAACACGGGTAGTATCTTATTTGACATTGCCTGTACAAACGTCTTTGTAGATATATCTCTAGACGTAAGGGAAACACAAGCAAAAATAATGAGACTTTATAAAAATTAAAACCTTCTGTCACCAAGGAAATAATCAACAAAACTAAAACATCAACAGAATGATATTTGCAAACGACATCGGATAAAGGGTTAGTGTCCAAAATATATACAGTTATACAGCACCCAAAAAATGAGAAATCTGATTAAAAATGGGCAGAAGACAAAAATGGACATTTCCCGAAGGAAGACATATACATGGCCAAGAGACACATGAAAAAATGCTCAACAATACTGATCTTCAGGGAAATACAATTCAAAAGTACATTGAGATAACACATCACATCTGTCACATTGACGAAAATCAATGAAGGATGAAACAGCAGGTGTTGCCAAGGATGTGGGGAAAGAATAACCCTCTTGCACTGTGGGTAAGAATGCAAACTGGTGCAGCCACTCTGGAAAACAACATGGAGATGTCAAAAAAAAAAAAAACTGGAAATAGAAGTACCTTACAATCCAGCGATTTCACTACAAAGTATTTCCACAAAGAATACAAAATCTTCAAAGGGATACATGCACCGTGATGTTTACAGCAGCATTTTTTACAAAAGCCAAATTACGGAAACTATCCAAACATCCATCAACTGATGAATAAATTGAGATGTGGTATATGGAATGTAATATTATTTAGCCATAAAAACATGAAATCTTGTCATTTGCCACGAGGTGGATGGAAAGAGAGAATGTTATGCTGGGTGAAATAAGCCTGTCAGAGACAGACAAATACCCAATGATTTCACTAACACATGGCAAGAAAACAAAACAAAGGTGGGGGGGAGGAGGAGACAAACGGACTCTTAACTAGGAAACAAACTGAGGAGTTCCACAGCGAGGTGAGGGAATGGGTGAAGCAGCTGATGGGGATTAAGAAGTGCACCTGGGAAGAGCACCGGGTGACCTGTGGAAGTGTTGCTCTATATTGGACACCTGCAACTAATATTACACTATTTCTTCACTCACTGGAATTTAAATTAAAAGATAACATAAGGTTAATGAGACTTACCTACCAGGTTTTCTGTAGTTTTTCAATCGCTTCACTAGGTTGGAAAAATAACCATGAAATTTTTAAAAAAGCATGTATGATGTGCGGGACAGTTTGTGCCCTTACCTCCGTCTCTGGTTCCAGCAGGACTCGGAACATGGGTCCCAGCTCATTCTTCTAGAAGGTCGTGAGACGAGCATTTCATGTATCCACGTTCTAATTGAATGCAGCTCCCGTGCTTCTGAATTTCTGTTAGGGTTACTTCCCGGAAACAAGCCTGAATCTGGAACAAACCATCGACTTCATCTATGAGGTGATGTCATGGGACCCCGCAATCCACAAGTCCTTTAGTAAAATACGTCTTGTTCCAAAACTGTCCGGGAAGGGGTGGAATGAAACACGGGAACAGCCCAGAAATTGCAAAGGCCTGTGCAGCTCAGCAACCAGCTTGACCAGGGAAGCCACCCGGCGCCCCCTCCTCAGCACTCAGTACAACAAGGCAGCTTCTCTCTGGCGACTCAGGAGATGCCAAGTTGCTATAAAGCTCCCAAGGTCTCCCCTGGGGCGGGTGGCAGAACCTGCTGGAAATGCAGCTCTGCTCTCTGTCCTGAGGCAGCAGCAGAGGCCTGAGTCCTCTGAGAGCAATCTAAGCCCTTCCTGCTCTGAGGTGCCCTGGGACAGAAAAGCAGATGGTGCGCCCTCTGCTGGCTATCACTGCCCAGCAGAGGAACCCGCCCCTTGGGGGTCTGTGGTTCTTGGGCTCTCTCTGCTGGCCACCATGGGAATTCCTTCAATGTGGAAGGCCCTGGTTGCTCAGCTGAGAGACTGAAGGTGCTCTGGGCAACTAAGCCTGTTCTCCTCCTTGGGAAGGTTTTAGTGACAGGGCCTGGGACACAAAATCTTTTCCTTCTCTTTCTTGTGAGTGAAGAATGAAACCGAATTTATTAACGTAACGACATCATTTGTAATGTTTTAAGCAATATTCACAGAAAAATAGACCACCGATTTACACATGCTGAACAAGAGGTAATTTTGTTTACCACCAAAATACTTAGGTTAGATAAAGAATGGACACCTTTGAGAGAGAGAGAGAGAGACCGGCGTCCAGCTATGGAGTGAATGAGTCCTAGGGATACAAGGGACAGCCAATGGAATGGAGTCAATCCCGTCATAATATTGTTGCATGCTTTCACATGATAGCTACACTTGTGGTTGAGTACAACATAATGTATAGACATATGGAATGACTGAAATGTATGCCTAAAACTAACACAACAAGTGTGTGAACAATCTTTCAATTAAAAATAGACATCCTTTACACTATCTTTAATTTCTTCTTCTCTGCCACTAAACTATCCTTCCTGGGGCGCTTGGGTGGCTTAGTCGGTTAAGCGTCCGACTTTGACTCAAGTCATGATTTTTCAGTCCATGAGTTTGAGCCCCACATCAGGCTCTGTTCTGAGAGCTCAGAGCCTCGAGCCTGCCTCATATTCGGTGTCTCCCACTCTATCCCCCTCCCCAGCTCGGGTTCTCTCAAAAAAAGAAACATTAAAAATGAAAAATCATTCCTCATTTAGAATCTGCGAATTTCCATTTATACCAGATTCTCTAACATCACCTTCTTGATGTTGAAAGCTTATCTGAAAAGTCACTAATAATATCTTAGATGAAACATATGTGACAAGATCAGAATGCAACTTCCAGGGAGCTACACATCTGTTGTGAATTTACAGTGCGTATCCTTGGCTAATATTTCCAATGAAATGTGCTTTAGGGATACGGATGGATGAAATAACGTCCATCAGTCATATAGGTCAATTTCCTATAGGACTATTATGCCTTCAATTACTAATTGCCATCTCTTCAGAATTAAAAGAAAGCTGGGTCAAGAAAATGTCTTTGAATTTAATGTAAGAGAAGACTATGGTGTTTTAAAGGGTCCACCTACCTTCTCGATTCCTCAGATTGGTTGGGGAGAGAAGGATAGCAACCTATGATTTGGAT
This sequence comes from Neofelis nebulosa, assembly GCF_028018385.1. Taxonomy (NCBI): domain Eukaryota; kingdom Metazoa; phylum Chordata; class Mammalia; order Carnivora; family Felidae; genus Neofelis; species Neofelis nebulosa. The sequence continues at coordinate 46,165,061 of NC_080799.1, read as the reverse complement.
GCACACCGCTAGTCCCAGAGGGAGGATATGTATCTTATTGACAAATAATTTTTTTTTTAATCAATATTACTAGTCCACCTCTGCCTGGTCCAGACTTCAGGACCTGGGGGCAACACAATGCCTGATGCCTGGGTTCAGAACTTGAGGAAGGCCAGCTGGTGGGGGAGGGGGGAAATCCAACAGAGCCTGGGGCAGTGAGGGAGATGGCCCTGGGACACCTCCCCACAGGGCAGGCTATGGAGTTTACCTGCCAAAGAGCAGCACACTCTCCCTCAAGACATCCCTCTCCATGACAGAACGTGAGGCTGAACCTCACAATTCCAGAAGAAATGAGGGCTACCCATCTTTTCAATTCCAATGGCCTCTGCAGAACTTGGACCCAGGGATGTTGGAGTCTTGGGGCCACGGAACTCTGATGCCCATGATAGAAGCCCTTTCTGCCCCAGCACTCAGAGCCACTTCATACATCCCCTCTCCCCTGGCCCATCTAACCCTGTCCACATACCCAGACCAGGTCTCTACTTTCCTTCTCGTACTTCCTCTTTGTCTCTGTTTCTCTCTAACCACATCTCTCTCTATTTCTTCCTTTCACTCTCTAGGGAGCGGTGTATTATACGGTGCCAAACTTTGTTGTTATACATGGGAATATCCAATTCTCCCAGCACCAGTTATTCAAAAGACTACTCTTCTCCACTGTGTATTATTGACTCCCTTGTCGAATGCTAGGTGACTGTGATGCATGGGTTTAGTTTGGGCTCTCAATTTCTGTTCCATTGTCTTGTGTGTGTGCTTATTCCAGTGACATAATTGATTTCTTTGTGTTAGAATGACGCTTGAAAGCAAGAAGTGTGATGCCTCCTGTTTTGTTCTTTGTTGCGTTGGCTACTTGGGGTCTTTTTGTGGTTCCAAATAAATTTTAGGATATGATTTTCTAATTGCATAAAAATTGCATAGGAGTCTTGATAGAGATTGCACTGAATCTCTAGATGGCTTTGGGTAATATGGACATTGTATCTGTATTAATTCCTCCAAAAGATGGACATGGGATGGATTTTCACTGACTTGTGTGTTCTCCCCTTTCTTTCACCCAAATTGAATTTCTTCCATTCCTGCACACAGGTTTTATAGTTTTCTGTAAAGAGAGTTTCATTTCCTTGGCTAAATGTATTGCTATAATTTTTATTGTTTTTGATTCTCTTGTAAATGGGATTGTTTTCTTTACTTCTTCTTAGATAATTGGGTTAGTGTATAGGAATGATACAGAATTTGATATGGTGACTTTCTAGTTTGGAACTTCACTGCATTTCTTGGTTAGATATTAACAGGTTATTTTACATTACATTTTTTAATTCAGTCCTTTACCTTGTTTAAAAAAAACATGTTATTTGGAAATAGCTGACACACTATGTTACATTAGTTTCAGATGAACAACATAGTGATTGGACAAATGCATACATTCTGCTACGCTAACACAGGTGTAGCTATCATCTGTCACCATGCATCACTACTCCAGTACCATTCTCTATGTCCCCTATGCTATATCTTCTAGCTGTGATTCATTCATTGCATCACCAGAAGCCTGCATCACGCAATCCCCTTCACATATCTAGGGCATCCTTGTCTTGTGCCTGATCTTAGTGGAAAATCTTTCACAATTTCACTACTGAGTATGATATTAACTGTGGGCTTCACATACATGGCCTTTCTTATGTTGAGATATGTTCCTTCTACACAGAATCTTAAAGAGATTTTTAGCACAAATGGATACCAAATTTTCTCAGAACGGTTTTTCTGTGTCTATTGACATCATCACATGAGTTTTCTTTTTCTTTTTTAACATGTACTTATTTAGTTTAGTTTAAATGTATTTATGTATTTCTTTAGTATTTATTTTTTCAAGTTTTTATTTAAATTCCACTTGGTTAACATACAGTGTAATGTTAGCGTCAGGTATAGAAGGTAGTCATCCATCACTTACATACAACACCCAGTGATCCTCACTACTAGTGCCTTCCTTAGCCCGTCACCCATTTAAACCATCCCCTTACCCACCTCCCTTATAGTAACCCTCCGTTTGTTATTTATAATTAAGAATCTTGTTTCTGGTTGATTTTCTTTCATTCAATTATGTGAGGGGTCCTACTGATTGATTTGCATTTCTGAAACATCCTTCCTTTGCAGGGAAAAAAATCCTTCATCACGGTCAATGATCCTTTTAATGTGCTGCTGAATTTGGTTTGCCTGTCCATTATTGGGAATCATTCATCTATATTCATCACGGAGATACTGGCTTATAGATTTCTGTTCAGGTAATATCCTTCTCTGGCTTCCTACCAGGGTAATTCCAGTGTCATGAAATGAGTTTGGTGGTGTTCATTCCTTTTCAGTCTGAGAGAGGACTGCTGTTAGTTCTTCTACAAACATTTGGTCAAATTCACCAGTGAATCCACCTGGTCCTGGGCTTTTCTTCCCTGGGAGAACTTCGATTACTGATTCAATTTACTTGCATTGGTTATCTTCTTGTATTGATACAGTCTTCCTTTAATGGGTCTGTGCAAACCTTCTATTTCTTCCTGGTACAGTCTTGGTAGGTTGTGTGTTTCTAAGAACCTATCCATTTCTTCTAGGCAGGCGGTTTGCTGGCATCTAATTTGGCCATAGTCCCCTCTTTGTCTCCTTTATGTTTCTTCGGTATAAGGCGTAATGTCTTCTCTTTTATTCATAATTATTTTGAACTGCGTACTCTCTGTGTCTTAGCATAGTCTATGTGTAGTCTTGACAATTTTGTTTCACTCTTCTGAAAACCCCTGTTGGTCTTCTTCATATTTTCTCTTGACTTCATGGTCTCAGTTTCATTGGTTTGCACTCTCGTATGGATTACTTTCTCCCTTTTGAGTACACTGTACATAGATTGTTGTTTTTTTCTAGTTCTTTGAAGTTAAAGGTAGGTTGTTCATTTGACTCCCAAATCTATCCTCCACGCATGCAAATCCAGTGGCTCATCAGAGAACCTTCAATAGGTCTTTTCTGTCCTATTTCTCATTTTCAGAACTCCGAGAAATTAGAATCAGAAAATTTATTTGAAGACACAATAGATGAAAACTTCCCTAGTGCGGGGAAAGAGACAGATCCAGAAGCAGGAGGCACAAAGAACCCCCAATATATTCAACGGAAGCAGATCCACACCAAGTCATATAGTAATGAAAACCCAAAATAGCGTGACAAAGAAAAATTTTCAAAGCAGGAAAACAAAAGATGGCATTTACCTACAAGGGAAACCCCATAAGGTTATCACTGGATGTTTTTCAGAAGAAACTTTGAAACTGTAAGTGACCAGCATGGTATGGTAAAGTTGCTGAATGGAAAACATCTGCAGCCAAAGAGAGTCTATCCAGCAAACTATCATTCAAATGGGAGGAGAGATCAAGAGGTTCCCAAATAAATACTCAGCGAGCTCAACACCAACAAACCACCCCTGCAAGAAATGTTAAAGGGGACTCTTTAAGTGGAAAAGAAACACCGAAAGTGACCATAGTAAAGTGCGAAATGCAGAAGCAATAAAAAGGTGTATATCTGTAAAACATCAGTCAAGGTATTCATGATATTAAAGGTTTTGAAAGAGGAACACTACATAGCTATAACACGGGGAGGAGAGGAGTAAAGAACCGGTTCAAACTTAAGCAACTATCAACTTAATATAGACTTCTATATGCAGAAGTGGTTAGGTACAAACCTCATAATAACCACAGAACAAACACCACTAATACATATGCAGAGTATAAAGACAAGCAATTTCAACTGTGAAATTGTGATGAAACCCAGCAAACCAAAAAAAGAGAAAGAGAAGAAAGGATCAGAAAAATTCAGAAACAACCAACATCAAGTAGTAATAGGACACATACATGTCTATCAATTACTTGGAATGGTAACAAAACAAATGATCAAATCAAAGGCACTGGGTGCCAGAGAGGGGCAACTGGATGGCTCAATCGCTTGAAATTTAGACTCTTGATTTCGACTTAGGCTATGATCCCAGGATCATGGGATTGAGCCCCAATTGAGCTCTGCACTGAGCATGTAACTTGGGGAGGATTAATTCTCATTCTTATTCTCTCTCTCCCTCTTTCTCTCTTTGTCTCTCTCTTCCCCCATTCCCCCCACCCCGCCCTACCATGCCTGTGCTCACTCTCTTCATAATAAAAAGCACTGGGTGATAGAATGATTACAATATAGGACCCATCTATTTCCTACCTAGAAAAGACTAGTTAAGGAACAAAAGCATCAAAAGAAAACTGCAGTAGCTCTACCTATATCAAACAAAATAGATTTAAAAATAAAACGGTAACAAGAGACAAAGAAGACACTATACTAATAAAAGGTACCATCCAGCAAAAAGATGGAACAATTGTAAACATACAAGCATTCAACCTGAGAGCATCCAAATACACAAAACAGTCCAAAACTAAAGTAAAGAATCGATAGTCATACCATCATAGTAGGGCACTTTAACACCCCAATGACATCAATGGAGAGATCATTCCATCAGAAAATCAACAAGAAAGTAGTGACTTTGAATGATAGAGTAGACCAGATGGACTTAACCGATATATTTTAGACATTCCATCCTAAAACAGCACAATACACATTCTTTTCATGTGCACATGGAACATTCCCACACTCGATAAAAAATTAGGTCATAAAACAAGCCAAAACAAAATCAAACTGATCGACGTCATACCATGTGTCTTTTCAGACTAGAATGCTATGAAAGTAGAAGACTACAACAAGAAACAAAAATCTGGAAAAGGCACAAAACATGGAAGTTAAATAACATGCTACTAAACAATCAATGGTTCAACCAAAAATCAAAGACAAAATCCAAAATGGCATGGAAACAAAAGACAATGAAAACACAGCAATCCAAACTTCTGTAAAGCAGGAAAACTGGTTCTAACAGGGAATTTTACAGCAATACATGTCTGCCTCAAGAAAAAGAAAACCCTGAAATAAACTCCATGAGCTTATAATTATAAAAGCCAGACAGAGGACAACAAACACAACCCCCAAAGAGAAGAATGATGAAAATAATTAAAGGCAGAGGAGAAATAAATGATATAAAGATTAAAAGGATGCACCCCAAGGACCAAAATTGGATGAGGCAGTAAGTGAAATCCTACCACACCGAGAGAGGGCAGGGTGATGGCGTGAAACACTCCACACCCAAGCTGGAGAGGGGCGAGGCAAAAACAATCTCCAGTGCAGGAAGACAGGGGCGATATAATGAACACAATCCCTCAGGATGGAGGGCGGTGTCCACACATGAACATCCTCCCACTACATTTGGGAGTGCAAACATGACCTACTTCTTGCTGTAGTCCTAACGCTAACACTAACCCAAATCCCACACCTAAACCTAGCAGCTAACGCAAACCATGGTACTAACTCTAAACCCTGCCCTTATCCCTAGGTCTAAACCCAACCCTAACCCAACCGAACTGTAAAAGTAAACATATCCCGTACTAACCCTAACCATCTTACCAGAATCCTACAACTCTAATCCTAAAACCCTAACCCTAATGCTCTAACTCTACCTGCTAACACTAAAATTATAAACCCAAACACTAACACTAACCCTAACCATAAAATCCTAACACTAACCCAAACGCTAACCCCTGATCCAATCCCCTAACCCGTAAGCGAACCAAAGTCCTAGACCTAGATCTCACCTTATCCCTAAAACTAAGGCAAACCCTAACACTAACGCTAACACCTAACCCTAACCCTACCATCTAACCCTAACCCTAACTCTCAAACCCAAACAATAACCCTAAACCTAAGCCTAATCCAAGTCCAAAGCTAACACCTAAACCTAACTCTAACTCAAAACCCTAACCCCTAACCATAACCCTAAACACTAACCATAACCCTAAACCCCACCCTAAAGCATAAACCTAATTCTAGCCCCTAACACTAACACCTAACACCAACCCTAACCGTAACCCTGACCCCTAACACCGAACCCAATCCCAAACCCTAAGCCAACACACACGACACACAGGAATGGTGTCACCTCGGCACTGGTGAAGTCCCTGAACAGAACATTAACCCTAGTTAAGGATCTCTCTGGATGGGGACCCAATACCTATCTCTGAGAACACCACAAACAAATGGCCCAAAGCGGTGCAGACTTACTTGGCATGGAACATCAAACATCATCATGACATTTCCAATGCCCTCATGATGCTGCACAAGGGGGTTGATGAAGCCCAACTGAAGATGCCACACACAGCTGGCCCTGGCTCACAAAGACTAAGCCTGAACAGCCCGCTCCAATGAGGCCTACACTCAATCCTCTGGGAAGACCACTACCCTGCAAGAGTTTCAGCGCTTGGAGCTTCGTGGGACCTAACCCTAACCTTAACTGTGACCCTCACATACCGCTCAAACTAAACCTCACCCCAACTCAAACCTAACCCTACACATGACCCGCACCCACACATGGACCCTCATCCAGACTTCCAGGGTGATCATGGCAATGGTGTCGCTTCGGCCCTGGCAACGTCCCTGGACCAAAACTTAACCTTGGCTAAAGCTTTCTCCTAATGGGGACCCAATTCCTAAGTCTGAGGACATGACGGACATGGGCCCCAGAAGCGGAAGAGGATTACTCAGCATGGAACCTGGAATATCACAATTTCATTTCCAAAGACTAGAAGGAGCTCCACAGGGGACTTCTTGAGGTCTAACCGAGGAGTGACCCTGGCACCCAAAACTCAGCCTGACTGGGACCCTCCTTAGACCCCTCTACTCAGCCCTGCGGGGGGACAACTGCCCTACTGGGGGTATAGTGCCACGAACCTCCTGTGCCCAAGCCCTAATCTTAACAGTGACCCACAGTATATACGTGAACCTAAACCTCACCTCATCTTTAACACTCACCCAAAACCTGACTCGCACCATGCATGTGCCCACACATCATCGATACAGGGAGATCACAGGACTGGTGTCACTTCAGCCCTGGAGATTTCCCTGGCACAAAACCCAAACGGAGCTGAGGCTATCTCCACATGGGGACTGAATACCACAGTGTGACAAGAGCACACACACTGGGTTGAGAAGCGGTGCAAGATAATTCTGTGTGAAACGTGGAACATCACCATGTCATTTCCAAAGCATGGCTTCTGATGCACAGGAGGAATCTTGAGGCCTACATCCTGAGTGCAAAAATAGATGTCTGGCCTTGGACGCAAAGACTAATGCTGATCAGTACCCTTCTGCACACCAGTCAGCCCTTCGGGGAGACAACTGCACTACTGTACAATAAGGGCTTGGAAATGTTTGGGTAATACTGTTACCCCTAAACAGAACTGTAAACTGAACCCTAAACCTAAACCTAATACAAACTCTCACACTAACTCTACACCAGACCGACAACCGCCCAAGTGCCCACATTTTAGCCCTCCAAGGAACTCATGTGAATGGTGTTACTTTGGCCCTGGTGATGTACCTAGACTGAACACAAACCCTAACTGAGGCTCTCTCCCCATTAGGGACTTAACACCAAAGTCTGACAACACTGCGTGCCTGGGGTCCAGAAGCAGTGCAGGATGCCTCAGCATAGACCAGGAACCTCACCATATCCTTTGACACAACCGGCAACAGCTTGCCGAGAGGATTCCTGAGGCCTACCCGACCAGGGGCCCATAGAGTTGTGTGGCCTTGAAAGCCAAAGACTAGTGCTGACTGGGACCCTCCCGTCTGCAATCAAATCACCATTCGGGGAGACAACTACCCTGCTGTGTGTTCAGCATCTGGAGCCGCACAGGAGTTAACAAAAACACTAAACCTACAGAACCCTAACCAGAACCCTAAACCAAATATAATCCTATATAGGACACTAACCCTACATTCCCCAAGTAACATGGGCCCAGAAATGAGCCCTCCAGGGAGATCACAAGACTGGAATCGCTTCGGCCGTGGTGACATCCTTGGACCGAATCCTAACCCTAGCTAAGGCTCCCTCCCCATGGGGACCCCATGCCAAAGTCTGACAACACCACGCGCCTGGGGTCCAGAAACAGTGCAGGCTGACTCGGCCTGGAAGCTGCAAGCTCACCATGTCGTTTCCAGACCCGTCTGCAGCTGACAGAGAGGAAATCTGAGGCCTCCTGGAACAGGGGCTGATCGACGTCTGTGGCCTTGGCAGCCAAAGACGGATCCTGACCGACAGCCTCCCTTGTGCCCTCAACTCGGCCCTTGGGTGCGACCACTGCCCTGCTGTGGGTTGGTTGCCTGGAGACTCCTGGGACCTAACGCTAACCCTAACCGTACCCGGAACCGGGACCCTCCACCACAACCGAAGCCTGCCTCGAACCCTAACCCTGCTATGGAGCCGCCTTCTGACATGGGCCCTCACTTCAGCCCTCGAGGGAGATCACGAGACTGGAGTCGATTCAGCCCTGGCGACGTCCCTGGACCAAACCCTAACCCTAGCTAAGGCTCCCTCCCCATGAGGACCCCATGCCAAAGTCTGACAACACCACGCGCCTGGGGTCCAGAAGCAGTGCATGCTGACTCGGCATGAAGCTGCAAGCTCACCATGTCGTTTCCAGGCCCGTCTGCAGCTGACCGAGAGGATTCCGGAGGCCTCCTCGAACAGGGGCCGATCGACGTCTGTGGCCTTGGCAGCCAAAGACGGATCCTGACCGGCACCGTCCCTTGTGCCCTCAACTCAGCCCTTCGGGAAGACCACTGCCCTGCTGTGGGTTCGGCGACTGGAGCCTCCTGGGACCTAACCATAACCCTAACCCCACACCGAACGGGAACCCTCCACTGAAACCTAAGTCTCCCTCGAACCCTAACCCTGCTATGGAGCCGCCTTCTGGCATGGGCCCTCACTTCAGCACTCGAGGGAGATCACGAGACTGGAGTCGATTCAGCCCTGGCGACGTCCCTGGACCAAACCCTAACCCTAGCTAAGGCTCCCTCCCCATGGGGACCCCATGCCAAAGTCTAACAACACCACACGCCTGGGGTCCAGAAGCAGTGCATGCTGACTCGGCATGGAAGCTGCAAGCTCACCATGTCGTTTCCAGGCCCGTCTGCAGCTAACCGAGAGGATTCCGGAGGCCTCCTCGAACAGGGGCCGATCGACGTCTGTGGCCTTGGCAGCCAAAGACGGATCCTGACCGGAACCGTCCCTTGTGCCCTCAACTCAGCCCTTCGGGAAGACCACTGCCCTGCTGTGGGTTCGGCGCCTGGAGCCTCCTGGGACCTAACCCTAACCCTAACCCCACACCCAACGGGGACCCTCCACCGAAACCTAAGCCGGCGTCGACCCCTAACCCTGCGCTTGAGCCGCCTTGCTGCATGGGCCCTCACTTCATCCCTCGAGGGAGATCACGAGACCGGAGTCGCTTCGACCCTGGCGACGTCCCTGGACCGAACCCTAACCCTAGCTAAGGCTCTCTCCCCAAGAGGACCCTATGCCAACGTCTGACAACACCACGCGCCTGGGGTCCGGAAGAGGTGCAGGCTGACTCGGCCTGGAAGCTGCAAGCTCACCATGTCGTTTCCAGACCCGTCTGCAGCTGACAGAGAGGAAATCTGAGGCCTCCTGGAACAGGGGCTGATCGACGTCTGTGGCCTTGGCAGCCAAAGACGGATCCTGACCGACAGCCTCCCTTGTGCCCTCAACTCGGCCCTTGGGTGCGACCACTGCCCTGCTGTGGGTTGGTTGCCTGGAGACTCCTGGGACCTAACGCTAACCCTAACCGTACCCGGAACCGGGACCCTCCACCACAACCGAAGCCTGCCTCGAACCCTAACCCTGCTATGGAGCCGCCTTCTGACATGGGCCCTCACTTCAGCCCTCGAGGGAGATCACGAGACTGGAGTCGATTCAGCCCTGGCGACGTCCCTGGACCAAACCCTAACCCTAGCTAAGGCTCCCTCCCCATGAGGACCCCATGCCAAAGTCTGACAACACCACGCGCCTGGGGTCCAGAAGCAGTGCATGCTGACTCGGCATGAAGCTGCAAGCTCACCATGTCGTTTCCAGGCCCGTCTGCAGCTGACCGAGAGGATTCCGGAGGCCTCCTCGAACAGGGGCCGATCGACGTCTGTGGCCTTGGCAGCCAAAGACGGATCCTGACCGGCACCGTCCCTTGTGCCCTCAACTCAGCCCTTCGGGAAGACCACTGCCCTGCTGTGGGTTCGGCGACTGGAGCCTCCTGGGACCTAACCATAACCCTAACCCCACACCGAACGGGAACCCTCCACTGAAACCTAAGTCTCCCTCGAACCCTAACCCTGCTATGGAGCCGCCTTCTGGCATGGGCCCTCACTTCAGCACTCGAGGGAGATCACGAGACTGGAGTCGATTCAGCCCTGGCGACGTCCCTGGACCAAACCCTAACCCTAGCTAAGGCTCCCTCCCCATGGGGACCCCATGCCAAAGTCTAACAACACCACACGCCTGGGGTCCAGAAGCAGTGCATGCTGACTCGGCATGGAAGCTGCAAGCTCACCATGTCGTTTCCAGGCCCGTCTGCAGCTAACCGAGAGGATTCCGGAGGCCTCCTCGAACAGGGGCCGATCGACGTCTGTGGCCTTGGCAGCCAAAGACGGATCCTGACCGGAACCGTCCCTTGTGCCCTCAACTCAGCCCTTCGGGAAGACCACTGCCCTGCTGTGGGTTCGGCGCCTGGAGCCTCCTGGGACCTAACCCTAACCCTAACCCCACACCCAACGGGGACCCTCCACCGAAACCTAAGCCGGCGTCGACCCCTAACCCTGCGCTTGAGCCGCCTTGCTGCATGGGCCCTCACTTCATCCCTCGAGGGAGATCACGAGACCGGAGTCGCTTCGACCCTGGCGACGTCCCTGGACCGAACCCTAACCCTAGCTAAGGCTCTCTCCCCAAGAGGACCCTATGCCAACGTCTGACAACACCACGCGCCTGGGGTCCGGAAGAGGTGCAGGCTGACTCGGCATGGAACCTGGAAGCTCACCATGTCGTTTCCCAGGCCCAGGCTGCAGCTGCCGGGAGGATTGCGGAGGCCTCCTAGACCAGGGGCCCAAACACGTGTGTGGCCTTGGCAGCCAAAGACGGATCCTGACCGGAAGCCTCCCTTGTGCCCTCAACTCAGCCCTTGGGGGCGACCACTGCCCTGCTGTGGGTTGGGCGCCTGGAGCCTCCTGGGACCTAACCCTAACCCTAACCGTACCCCGAACCGGGACCCTCCACCACAACCGAAGCCTGCCTCGAACCCTAACCCTGCTATGGAGCCGCCTTCTGGCATGGGCCCTCACTTCAGCCCTCGAGGGAGATCACGAGACTGGAGTCGATTCAGCCCTGGCGACGTCCCTGGACCAAACCCTAACCCTAGCTAAGGCTCCCTCCCCATGGGGACCCCATGCCAAAGTCTGACAACACCACGCGCCTGGGGTCGAGAAGCAGTGCAGGCTGACTCAGCCTGGAAGCTGCAAGCTCACCATGTCGTTTCCAGACCCGTCTGCAGCTGACCGAGAGGATTCCGGAGGCCTCCTCGAACAGGGGCCGATCGACGTCTGTGGCCTTGGCAGCCGAAGACGGATCCTGACCGGCAGCCTCCCTTGTGCCCTCAACTCAGCCCTTGGGTGCGACCACTGCCCTGCTGTGGGTTGGGTGCCTGGAGACTCCTGGGACCTAACTCTAACCCTAACCGTACCCCGAACCGGGACCCTCCACCACAACCGAAGCCTGCCTCGAACCCTAACCCGGCTATGGAGCCGCCTTCTGGCATGGGCCCTCACTTCAGCCCTCGAGGGAGATCACGAGACTGGAGTCGATTCAGCCCTGGCGACGTCCCTGGACCAAACCCTAACCCTAGCTAAGGCTCGCTCCCCATGGGGACCCCATGCCAAAGTCTGACAACACCACGCGCCTGGGGTCCAGAAGCAGTGAATGCTGACTCGGCATGGAAGCTGCAAGCTCACCATGTCGTTTCCAGGCCCGTCTGCAGCTGACCGAGAGGATTCCGGAGGCCTCCTCGAACAGGGGCCGATCGACGTCTGTGGCCTTGGCAGCCAAAGACGGATCCTGACCGGCACCGTCCCTTGTGCCCTCAACTCAGCCCTTGGGGGCGACCACTGCCCTGCTGTGGGTTGGGCGCCTGGAGACTCCTGGGACCTAACCCTAACCCTAACCGTACCCCGAACCGGGACCCTCCGCCACAACCTAAGCCTGCCTCGAACCCTAACCCTGCGCTTGAGCCGCCTTGCTGCATGGGCGCTCACTTCAGCCCTCGAGGGAGATCACGAGACCGGAGTCGCTTCGGCCCTGGCGACGTCCCTGGACCGAACCCTAACCCTAGCTAAGGCTCTCTCCCCAAGAGGACCCTATGCCAACGTCTGACAACACCACGCGCCTGGGGTCCGGAAGAGGTGCAGGCTGACTCGGCATGGAAGCTGCAAGCTCACCATGTCGTTTCCCAGGCCCGGCTGCAGCTGCTGAGAGGTTTGCGGAGGCCTCCTCGACCAGGGGCCCAAACACGTGTGTGGCCTTGGCAGCCAAAGACGGATCCTGACCGGCAGCCTCCCTTGTGCCCTCAACTCAGCCCTTGGGGGCGACCACTGCCCTGCTGTGGGTTGGGCGCCTGGAGCCTCCTGGGACCTAACCCTAACCCTAACCGTACCCCGAACCGGGACCCTGCACCACAACCTAAGCGTTCCTCGAACCCTAACCCTGCTATGGAGCCGCCTTCTGGCATGGGCCCTCACTTCAGCCCTCGAGGGAGATCACGAGACTGGAGTCGATTCAGCCCTGGCGACGTCCCTGGACCAAACCCTAAGCCTAGCTAAGGCTCCCTCCCCATGGGGACGCCATGCCAAACTCTGACAACACCACGCGCCTGGGGTCCAGAAGCAGTGCATGCTGACTCGGCATGGAAGCTGCAAGCTCACCATGTCGTTTCCAGGCCCGTCTGCAGCTGACCGAGAGGATTCCGGAGGCCTCCTCGAACAGGGGCCGATCGACGTCTGTGGCCTTGGCAGCCAAAGACGGATCCTGACCGGCACCGTCCCTTGTGCCCTCAACTCAGCCCTTCGGGAAGACCACTGCCCTGCTGTGTGTTCGGCGCCTGGAGCCTCCTGGGACCTAACCGTAACCCTAACCCCACACCTAACGGGAACCCTCCACCGAAACCTAAGCCTGCCTCGAACCCTAACCCTGCTATGGAGCCGCCTTCTAGAATGGGCCCTCACTTCACCACTCGAGGGAGATCACGAGACTGGAGTCGATTCAGCCCTGGCGACGTCCCTGGACCAAACCCTAACCCTAGCTAAGGCTCCCTCCCCATGGGGACCCCATGCCAAAGTCTGACAACACCACGCGCCTGGGGTCCAGAAGCAGTGCAGGCTGACTCGGACTGGAAGCTGCAAGCTCACCATGTCGTTTCCAGACCCGTCTGCAGCTGACCGAGAGGATTCCGGAGGCCTCCTCGAACAGGGGCCGATCGATGTCTGTGGCCTTGGCAGCCGAAGACGGATCCTGACCGGCAGCCTCCCTTGTGCCCTCAACTCAGCCCTTGGGTGCGACCACTGCCCTGCTGTGGGTTGGGTGCCTGGAGACTCCTGGGACCTAACCCTAACCCTAACCGTACCCCGAACCGGGACCCTCCACCACAACCGAAGCCTGCCTCGAACCCTAACCCTGCTATGGAGACGCCTTCTGGCATGGGCCCTCACTTCAGCCCTCGAGGGAGATCACGAGACTGGAGTCGATTCAGCCCTGGCGACGTCCCTGGACCAAACCCTAACCCTAGCTAAGGCTCCCTCCCCATGGGGACCCCATGCCAAGGTCTGACAACACCACGCGCCTGGGGTCCAGAAGCAGTGCATGCTGACTCGTCATGGAACCTGGAAGCTCACCATGTCGTTTCCAGGCCCGTCTGCAGCTGACCGAGAGGATTCCGGAGGCCTCCTCGAACAGGGGCCGATCGACGTCTGTGGCCTTGGCAGCCAAAGACGGATCCTGACCGGAACCGTCCCTTGTGCCCTCAACTCAGCCCTTGGGGGCGACCACTGCCATGCTGTGGGTTGGGCGCCTGGAGACTCCTGGGACCTAACCCTAACCCTAACCGTACCCCGAACCGGGACCCTCCGCCACAACCTAAGCCTGCCTCGAACCCTAACCCTGCGCTTGAGCCGCCTTGCTGCATGGGCGCTCACTTCAGCCCTCGAGGGAGATCACGAGACCGGAGTCGCTTCGGCCCTGGCGACGTCCCTGGACCGAACCCTAACCCTAGCTAAGGCTCTCTCCCCAAGAGGACCCTATGCCAACGTCTGACAACACCACGCGCCTGGGGTCCGGAACAGGTGCAGGCTGACTCGGCATGGAACCTGGAAGCTCACCATGTCGTTTCCCAGGCCCGGCTGCAGCTGCCGGGAGGATTGCGGAGGCCTCCTCGACCAGGGGCCCAAACACGTGTGTGGCCTTGGCAGCCAAACACGGATCCTGACCGGCACCGTCCCTTGTGCCCTCAACTCAGCCCTTCGGGAAGACCAGTGCCCTGCTGTGGGTCGGGCGCCTGGGAGCTCCTGGGAACTAACCCTAATCCCACACCGAACGGGGACACTCCACCGAAACCTAAGCCGGCCTCGAACTCTAACCATGCTATGGAGCCGCTTTCTGGCATGGGCCCCCACTTCAGCCCTCGAGGGAGATCACGAGACTGGAGTCGATTCAGCCCTGGCGACGTCCATGGACCAAACCCTAACCCTTGCCAAGGCTCCCTCCCCATGGGGACCCCATGCCAAAGTCTGAAATCACCACGCGCCTGGGGTCCAGAAGCAGTGCAGGCTGACTCGGCCTGGAAGCTGCAAGCTCACCATGTCGTTTCCAGACACGTCTGCAGCTGACCGAGAGGATTCCTGAGGCCTCCTAGAACAGGGGCCTATCGACGTCTGTGGCCTTGGCAGCCAAAGACGGATCCTGACCGGCAGCCTCCCTTGTGCCCTCAACTCAGCCCTTGGGGGCGACCACTGCCCTGCTGTGGGTTGGGCGCCTGGAGCCTCCTGGGACATAACCCTAACCCTAAGCGTAACCCGAACCGGGAACCTCCACCACAACCTAAGCCTGCCTCGAAACCTAACCCTGCTATGGAGCCGCCTTCTGGCATGGGCCCTCACTTCAGCCCTCGAGGGAGATCACGAGACTGGAGTCGATTCAGGCCTGGCGACGTCCCTGGACCAAACCCTAACCCTAGCTAAGGCTCCCTCCCCATGGGGACCCCATGCCAAAGTCTGACAACACCACGCGCCTGGGGTCCAGAAGCAGTGCAGGCTGACTCGGCCTGGAAGCTGCAAGCTCACCATGTCGTTTCCAGGCCCGTCTGCAGCTGACCGAGAGGATTCCGGAGGCCTCCTCGAACAGGGGCCGATCGACGTCTGTGGCCTTCGCAGCCAAAGACGGATCCTGACCGGCACCGTCCCTTGTGCCCTCAACTCAGCCCTTGGGGGCGACCACTGCCCTGCTGTGGGTTCGGCGCCTGGAGCCTCCTGGGACCTAACCCTAACCCTAACCCCACACCCAACGGGGACCCTCCACCGAAACCTAAGCCGGCCTCGACCCCTAACCCTGCGCTTGAGCCGCCTAGCTGCATGGGCCCTCACTTCATCCCTCGAGGGAGATCACGAGACCGGAGTCGCTTCGGCCCTGGCGACGTCCCTGGACCGAACCCTAACCCTAGCTAAGGCTCTCTCCCCAAGGGGACCCTATGCCAACGTCTGACAACACCACGCGCCTGGGGTCCGGAAGAGGTGCAGGCTGACTCGGCATGGAACCTGGAAGCTCACCATGTCGTTTCCCAGGCCCGGCTGCAGCTGCAGGGAGGATTGCGGAGGCCTCCTCGACCAGGGGCCCAAACAGGTGTGTGGCCTTGGCAGCCAAAGACGGATCCTGACCGGCAGCCTCCCTTGTGCCATCAACTAAGCCCTTGGGGGCGACCACTGCCCTGCTGTGGGTTGGGCGCCTGGAGCCTCCTGGGACCTAACCCTAACCCTAACCGTACCCCGAAACGGGACCCTCCACCACAAGCTAAGCCTGCATCAAACCCTAACCCTCCTATGGAGCCGCCTTCTGGCATGGGCCCTCACTTCAGCCCTCGAGGGGGATGACGAGACTGGAGTCGATTCAGCCCTGGCGACGTCCCTGGACCAAACCCTAACCCTAGCTAAGGCTCCCTCCCCATGGGGACCCCATGCCAAAGTCTGACAACACCACGCGCCTGGGGTCCAGAAGCGGTGCAGGCTGACTCGGCATGGAAGTTGCAAACTCACCATGTCGTTTCCAGGGCCGTCTGCAGCTGACCGAGAGGATTCCGGAGGCCTCGTCGAACAGGGGCCGATCGACGTCTGTGGCCTTGGCAGCCAAAGACGAATCCTGACCGGCACCGTCCCTTGTGCCCTCAACTCAGCCCTGGCGGGCGATCACTGCTCTGCTGTGGGTTGGGCGCCTGGAGCCTCCTGGGACCTAACCCTAACCCTAACCGTACCCCGAACCGGGACCCTCCACCACAACGTAAGCCTGCCTCGAATCCTAACCCTGCAATGGAGTCGCCTTCTGGCATGGGCCCTCACTTCAGCACTCGAGGGAGATCACGAGACTGGAGTCGATTCAGCCCTGGCGACGTCCCTGGACCAAACCCTAACCCTAGCTAAGGCTCCCTCCCCATGGGGACCCCATGCCAAAGTCTCACAACACCACGCGCCTGGGGTCCAGAAGCAGTGCATGCTGACTCGGCATGGAAGCTGCAAGATCACCATGTCGTTTCCAGTCCCGTCTGCAGCTGACCGAGAGGATACCGGAGGCCTCCTCGATCAGGGGCCGATCGACGTCTGTGGCCTTGGCAGCCAAAGACGGATCCTGACCGGCAGCCTCCCTTCTGCCCTAAACTCAGCCCTTGGGCGCGACCACTGCCCTGCTGTGGGTTGGGCGCCTGGAGCTTTCTGGGACCTAACCCTAACCCTAACCGTACCCCGAAACGGGACCCTCCACCATAAGCTAAGCCTGCATCAAACCCTAACCCTGCTATGGAGCCGCCTTCTGGCATGGGCCCTCACTTCAGCCCTCAAGGGAGATCACGCGACTGGAGTCGATTCAGCCCTGGCGACGTCCCTGGACCAAACCCTAACCCTAGCTAAGGCTCCCTCCCCATGGGGACCCCATGCCAAAGTCTGACAACACCACGCGCCTGGGGTCCAGAAGCGGTGCAGGCTGACTCGGCATGGAAGCTGCAAGATCACCATGTCGTTTCCAGGCCCGTCTGCAGCTGACCGAGAGGATTCCCCAGGCCTCCTCGAACAGGGGACGATCGAAGTCTGTGGCCTTGGCAGCCAAAGATGGATCCTGACCGGCACCGTCCCTTGTGCCCTCAACTCAGCCCTTGGGGGCGACCACTGCCCTGCTGTGTGTTGGGGGCCTGGAGCCTCCTGGGACCTAACCCTAACCCTAACCGTACCCGAACCGGGACCCTCCACCACAACCTAAGCCTGCCTCGAACCCTAACCCTACTATGGAGCCGCCTTCTGGCATGGGCCCTCACTTCAGCACTCGAGGGAGATCATGAGAGTGGAGTCGATTCAGCCCTGGCGACGTCCCTGGACCAAACCCTAACCCTAGCTAAGGCTCCCTCCCCATGGGGACCCCATGCCAGAGTCTGACAACACCACGCGCCTGGGGCCCAGACGCGGTGCAGGCTGACTCGGCATGGAAGCTGCAAGATCACCATGTCGTTTCCAGGCCCGTCTGCAGCTGACCGAGAGGATTCCGGTGGCCACCTCGAACAGGGTCCGATCGACGTCTGTGGCCTTGGCAGCCAAAGACGGATCCTGACCGGCACCGTCCCTTGTGCCCTCAACTCAGCCCTTCGGGAAGACCACTGCCCTGCTGTGGGTTGGGCGCCTGGAGCCTCCTGGGACCTAACCCTAACCCTAACCGTACCCCGAACCGGGACCCTCCACCACAACCTAAGCCTGCCTCGAACCCTAACCCTGCTATGGAGCCGGTTTCTGGCATGGGCCATCACTTCAGCACTCGAGGGAGATCACGACACTGGAGTCCATTCAGCC
Organism: Neofelis nebulosa; assembly: GCF_028018385.1. Classification (NCBI taxonomy): domain Eukaryota; kingdom Metazoa; phylum Chordata; class Mammalia; order Carnivora; family Felidae; genus Neofelis; species Neofelis nebulosa. The sequence continues at coordinate 46,146,950 of NC_080799.1, read as the reverse complement.
TTGGCGACGTCCCAGGACGAAACCCTAACCCTAGCTAAGGCTCCCTCCCCATGGGGACCCCATGCCAAAGTCTGACAACACCACGCGCCTGGGGTCCAGAAGCAGTGCAGGCTGACTCGGCATGGAAACTGCAAGCTCACCATGTCGTTTCCAGGCCCATCTGCAGCTGACCGAGAGGATTCCGGAGGCCTCCTCGAACAGGGGCCGATCGACGTCTGTGGCCTTGGCAGCCAAAGACGGATCCTGACCGGAACCGTCCCTTGTGCCCTCAACTCAGCCCTTCGGGAAGACCACTGCCCTGCTGTGGGTTCGGCGCCTGGAGCCTCCTGGGACATAACCCTAACCCTAACCCCACACCGAACGGGGACCCTCCACCGAAAACTAAGCCGGCCTCGACCCCTAACCCTGCGCTTGAGCCGCCTTGCTGCATGGGCCCTCACTTCAGCCCTCGAGGGAGATCACGATACCGGAGTCGCTTCGGCCCTGGCGACGTCCCTGGACCGAACCCTAACCCTAGCTAAGGCTCTCTCCCAAGAGGACCCTATGCCAACGTCTGACAACACCAATCGCCTGGGGTCCGGAAGAGGTGCAGGCTGACTCGGCATGGAACCTGGAAGCTCACCATGTCGTTTCCCAGGCCCGGCTGCAGCTGCCGAGAGGATGGCGGAGGCCTCCTCGACCAGGGGCCCAAACACGTGTGTTGCCTTGGCAGCCAAAGACGGATCCTGACAGGCAGCCTCCCTTGTGTCCTCAACTCAGCCCTTGGGGGCGACCACTGCCCTGCTGTGGGTTGGGCGCCTGGAGCCTCCTGGGACCTAACCCTAACCCTAAGCGTAACCCGAACCGGGAACCTCCACCACAACCGAAGCCTGCCTCGAACCCTAACCCTGCTATGGAGCCGCCTTCTAGCATGGGCCCTCACTTCAGCCCTCGAGGGAGATCACGAGACTGGAGTCGATTCAGCCCTGGCGACGTCCCTGGACCAAACCCTAACCCTAGCTAAGGCTCCCTCCCCATGGGGACCCCATGCCAAAGTCTGACCACACCACGCGCCTGGGGTCCAGAAGCAGTGCAGGCTGACTCGGCATGGAAGCTTCAAGATCACCATGTCGTTTCCAGGCCCGTCTGCAGCTGACAGAGAGGATACCGGAGGCCTCCTCGATCAGGGGCCGATCGACGTCTGTGGCCTTGGCAGCCAAGGACGGATCCTGACCGGCAGCCTCCCTTGTGCCCTAAACTCAGCCCTTGGGCGCGACCACTGCCCTGCTGTGGGTTGGGCGCCTGGAGACTCCTGGGACCTAACCCTCACCCTAACCGTAACCCGAAACGGGACTCTCCACCATAAGTTAAGCCTGCATCAAACCCTAACCCTGCTATGGAACCGCCTTCTGGCATGGGCCCTCACTTCATCCCTCGAGGGAGATCACGAGACGGGAGTCGATTCAGCCCTGGCGACGTCCCTGGACCAAACCCTAACCCTAGCTAAGGCTCCCTCCCCATGGGGACCCCATGCCAAAGTCTGACAACACCACGCGCCTGGGGTCCAGAAGCGGTGCAGGCTGACTCGGCATGGAAGCTGCAAGATCACCATGTCGTTTCCAGGCCCGTCTGCAGCTGACCGAGAGGTTTCCCCAGGCCTCCTCGAACAGGGTCCGATCGACGTCTGTGGCCTTGGCAGCCAAAGACGGATCCTGACCGGCACCGTCCCTTGTGCCCTCAACTCAGCGCTTGGGGGCGACCACTGCCCTGCTGTGGGTTGGGCGCCTGGAGCCTCCTGGGACCTAACCCTAACCCTAACCCCATACCGAACGGGGACCCTCCACCGAAACCTAAGCCGGCCTCGACCGTAACCCTGCGCTTGAGCCGCCTTGCTGCATGGGCCCTCACTTCAGCCCTCGAGGGAGATCACGAGACCGGAGTCGCTTCGGCCCTGGCGATGTCCCTGGTCCGAACCCTATCCCTAGCTAAGGCTCTCTCCCCAAGAGGACCCTATGCCAACGTCTAACAACACCACGCGCCTGGGGTCCAGAAGAGGTGCAGGCTGACTCGGCATGGAACCTGGAAGCTCACCATGTCGTTTCCCAGGCCCGGCTGCAGCTGCGGAGAGGTTTGCGGAGGCCTCCTCGACCAGGGGCCCAAACACGTGTGTGGCCTTGGCAGCCAAAGACGGATCCTGACCGGCAGCCTCCCTTGTGCCCTCAACTCAGCCCTTGGGGGAGACCACTGCCCTGCTGTGGGTTGGGCGCCTGGAGCCTCCTGGGACCTAACCCTAACCGTACCCCGAACCGGGACCCTCCACCACAACCTAAGCCTGCCTCGAACCCTAACCCTGCTATGGAGCCGCCTTCCGGCATGGGCCCTCACTTCAGCCCTAGAGGGAGATCACGAGACTGGAGTCGATTCAGCCCTGGCGACGTCCCTGGACCAAACCCTAACCCTAGCTAAGGCTCCCTCCCCATGGGGACCCCATGCCAAAGTCTGACAACACCACGCGCCTGGGGTCCAGAAGCGGTGCAGGCTGACTCGGCATGGAAGCTGCAAGGTCACCATGTCGTTTCCAGGGCCGTCTGCAGCTGACCGAGAGGATTCCGGAGGCCTCCTCAAACAGGGGCCGATCGAAGTCTGTGGCCTTGGCAGCCAAAGACGGATCCTGACCGGCAGCCTCCCTTGTGCCCTCAACTCAGCCCTTGGGGGTGACCACTGCCCTGCTGTGGGTTGGGCGTCTGGAGCCTCCTGGGACCTAACCCTAACCCTAACCGTACCCCGAAACGGGACCCTCCACCACAAGCTAAGCCTGCATCAAACCCTAACCCTTCTATGGAGCCGCCTTCTGGCATGGGCCCTCACTTCAGCCCTCGAGGGGGATCACGAAACTGGAGTCGATTCAGCCCTGGCGACGTCCCTGGACCAAACCCTAACCCTAGCTAAGGCTCCCTCCCCATGGGGACCCCATGCCAAAGTCTGACAACACCACGCGCCTGGGGTCCAGACGCGGTGCAGGCTGACTCGGCATGGAAGTTGCAAACTCACCATGTCGTTTCCAGGGCCGTCTGCAGCTGACCGAGAGTATTCCGGAGGCCTCGTCGAACAGGGGCCGATCGACGTCTGTGGCCTTGGCAGCCAAAGACGAATCCTGACCGGCACCGTCCCTTGTGCCCTCAACTCAGCCCTGGCGGGTGATCACTGCTCTGCTGTGGGTTGGGCGCCTGGAGCCTCCTGGGACCTAACCCTAAACCTAACCTTCCCCCGAACCGGGACCCTCCACCACAACGTAAGCATGCCTCGAATCCTAACCCTGCAATGGAGTCGCCTTCTGGCATGGGCCCTCACTTCAGCACTCGAGGGAGATCACGAGACTGGAGTCGATTCAGCCCTGGCGACGTCCCTGGACCAAACCCTAACCCTAGCTAAGGCTCCCTCCCCATGGGGACCCCATGCCAAAGTCTCACAACACCACGCGCCTGGGGTCCAGAAGCAGTGCATGCTGACTCGGCATGGAAGCTGCAAGATCACCATGTCGTTTCCAGTCCCGTCTGCAGCTGACCGAGAGGATACCGGAGGCCTCCTCTTCAGGGGCCGATCGACGTCTGTGGCCTTGGCAGCCAAGGACTGATCCTGACTGGCAGCCTCCCTTGTGCCCTAAACTCAGCCCTTGGGCGCGACCACTGCCCTGCTGTGGGTTGGGCGCCTGGAGCTTCCTGGGACCTAACCCTAACCCTAACCGTAACCCGAAACGGGACTCTCCACCATAAGCTAAGCCTGCATCAAACCCTAACCCTGCTATGGAGCCGCCTTCTGGCATGGGCCCTCACTTCAGCCCTCGAGGGAGATCACGAGACTGGAGTCGATTCAGCCCTGGCGACGTCCCTGGACCAAACCCTAACCCTAGCTAAGGTTCCCTCCCCATGGGGACCCCATGCCAAAGTCTGACAACACCACGCGCCTGGGGTCCAGAAGCGGTGCAGGCTGACTCGGCATGGAAGCTGCAAGATCACCATGTCATTTCCAGGCCCGTCTGCAGCTGACCGAGAGGTTTCCCCCGGCCTCCTCGAACAGGGGACGATCGAAGTCTGTGGCCTTGGCAGCCAAAGACGGATCCTGACCGGCACCGTCCCTTGTGCCCTCAACTCAGCGCTTGGGGGCGACCACTGCCCTGCTGTGGGTTGGGCGCCTGGAGCCTCCTGGGACCTAACCCTAAACCTAACCCCACACCGAACGGGGACCCTCCACCGAAACCTAAGCCGGCCTCGACCGTAACCCTGCGCTTGAGCCGCCTTGCTGCATGGGCCCTCACTTCATCTCTCGAGGGAGATCACAAGACCGGAGTCGCCTCCGCCCTGGCGACGTCCCTGGACCGAACCCTAACCCTAGCTAAGGCTCCCTCCCCATGGGGACCCCATGCCAAAGTCTGACAACACCACGCGCCTGGGGTCCAGAAGCAGTGCAGGCTGACACGGACTGGAAGCTGCAAGCTCACCATGTCGTTTCCAGACCCGTCTGCAGCTGACCGAGAGGATTCCTGAGGCCTCCTTGAACAGGGGCCGATCGACGTCTGTGGCCTTGTCAGCCAAAGACGGATCCTGACCGGCAGACTCCCTTGTGCCCTCAACTCAGCCCTTGGGGGCGACCCCTGCCCTGCTGTGGGTTGGGCGCCTGGAGACTCCTGGGACCTAACCCTAACCCTAACGGTACCCCGAACCGGGACCCTCCACGACAACCTAAGCCTGCCTCGAACCCTAACCCTGCTATGGATCCGTCTTCTGGCATGGGCCCTCACTACAGCCCTCGAGGGAGATCAAGAGACTGGAGTCGATTCAGCCCTGGCGACGTCCCTGGACCAAACCCTAACCCTAGCTAAGGCTCCCTCCCCATGGGGACCCCATGCCAAAGTCTGACAACACCACGCGCCTGGGGTCCAGAAGCAGTGCATGCTGACTCGGCATGGAAGCTGCAAGCTCACCATGTCATTTCCAGGCCTGTCTGCAGCTGACCGAGAGGATTCCGGAGGCCTCGTCGAACAGGGGCCGATCGACGTCTGTGGCCTTGGCAGCCAAAGACGGATCCTGACCGAAACCGTCCCTTGTCCCCTCAACTCAGCGCTTGGGGAGACCACTGCCCTGCTGTGGGTTGGGCGCCTGGAGCCTCCTGGGACCTAACCCTAACCCTAACCCCACACCGAACGGGGACCCTCCACCGAAACCTAAGCCGGCCTCGACCCTAACCCTGCGCTTGAGCCGCCTTGCTGTATGGGCCCTCACTTCAGCCCTCGAGGGAGATCACGAGACCGGAGTCGCTTCGGCCCTGGCGACGTCCCTGGTCCGAACCCTAACCCTAGCTAAGGCTCTCTCCCCAAGAGGACCCTATGCCAACGTCTGACAACACCAGGCGCCTGGGGTCCGGAAGAGGTGCAGGCTGACTCGGCATGGAACCTGGAAGCTCACCATGTCGTTTCCCAGGCCCGGCTGCAGCTGCGGAGAGGTTTGCGGAGGCCTCCTCGACCAGGGGCCCAAACACGTGTGTGGCCTTGGCAGCCAAAGACGGATCCTGACCGGCAGCCTCCCTTGTGCCCTCAACTCAGCCCTTGGGGGCGACCACTGCCCTGCTGTGGGTTGGGCGCCTGGAGCCTCCTGGGACCTAACCCTAACCCTAACCGTACCCCGAACCGGGACCCTCCACCACAACCGAAGCCTGCCTCGAACCCTAACCCTGCTATGGAGCCGCCTTCCGGCATGGGCCCTCACTTCAGCCCTCGAGGGAGATCACGAGACTGGAGTCGATTCAGCCCTGGCGACGTCCCTGGACCAAACCCTAACCCTAGCTAAGGCTCCCTCCCCATGGGGACCCCATGCCAAAGTCTGACAACACCACGCGCGTGGGGTCCAGAAGCAGTGCAGGCTGACACGGACTGGAAGCTGCAAGCTCACCATGTCGTTTCCAGACCCGTCTGCAGCTGACCGAGAGGATTCCTGAGGCCTCCTGGAACAGGGGCCGATCGACGTCTGTGGCCTTGTCAGCCAAAGACGGATCCTGACCGGCAGCCTCCCTTGTGCCCTCAACTCAGCCCTTGGGGGCGACCACTGCCCTGCTGTGGGTTAGGCGCCTGGAGACTCCTGGGACCTAACCCTAACCCTAACCGTACCCCGAACCGGGACCCTCCACCACAACCTAAGCCTGCCTCGAACCCTAACCCTGCTATGGAGCCGTCTTCTGGCATGGGCCCTCACTACAGCCCTCGAGGGAGATCACGAGACTGGAGTCGATTCAGCCCTGGCGACGTCCCTGGACCAAACCCTAACCCTAGCTAAGGCTCCCTCCCCATGGGGACCCCATGCCAAAGTCTGACAACACCACGCGCCTGGGGTCCAGAAGCAGTGCATGCTGACTCGGCATGGAAGCTGCAAGCTCACCATGTCGTTTCCAGGCCTGTCTGCAGCTGACCGAGAGGATTCCGGAGGCCTCCTCGAACAGGGGCCGATCGACGTCTGTGGCCTTGGCAGCCAAAGACGGATCCTGACCGGAACCGTCCCTTGTCCCCTCAACTCAGCGCTTGGGGGAGACCACTGCCCTGCTGTGGGTTGGGCGCCTGGAGCCTCCTGGGACCTAACCCTAACCCTAACCCCACACCGAACGGGGACCCTCCACCGAAACCTAAGCCGGCCTCGACCCTAAACCTGCGCTTGAGCCGCCTTGCTGTATGGGCCCTCACTTCAGCCCTCGAGGGAGATCACGAGACCGGAGTCGTTTCGGCCCTGGCGACGTCCCTGGACCGAACCCTAACCCTAGCTAAGGCTCTCTCCCCAAGAGGACCCTATGCCAACGTCTGACAACACCACGCGCCTGCGGTCCGGAAGAGGTGCAGGCTGACTCGGCATGGAACCTGGAAGCTCACCATGTCGTTTCCCAGGCCCGGCTGCAGCTGCGGAGAGGTTTGCGGAGGCCTCCTCGACCAGGGGCCCAAACACGTGTGTGGCCATGGCAGCCAAAGACGGATCCTGACCGGCAGCCTCCCTTGTGCCCTCAACTCAGCCCTTGGGGGCGACCACTGCCCTGCTGTGGGTTGGGCGCCTGGAGCCTCCTGGGACCTAACCCTAACCCTAACCGTACCCCGAACCGGGACCCTCCACCACAACCTAAGCCTGCCTCGAACCCTAACCCTGCTATGGAGCCGCATTCCGGCATGGGCCCTCACTTCAGCCCTCGAGGGAGATCACGAGACTAGAGTCGATTCAGCCCTGGCGACGTCCCTGGACCAAACCCTAACCCTAGCTAAGGCTCCCTCCCCATGGGGACCCCATGCCAAAGTCTGACAACACCACGCGTCTGGGGTCCAGAAGGAGTGCAGGCTGACACGGACTGGAAGCTGCAAGCTCACCATGTCGTTTCCAGACCCGTCTGCAGCTGACCGAGAGGATTCCTGAGGCCTCCTGGAACAGGGGCCGATCGACGTCTGTGGCCTTGTCAGCCAAAGACGGATCCTGACCGGCAGCCTCCCTTGTGCCCTCAACTCAGCCCTTGGGGGCGACCACTGCCCTGCTGTGGGTTAGGCGCCTGGAGACTCCTGGGACCTAACCCTAACCCTAACGGTACCCCGAACCGGGACCCTCCACCTCAACCTAAGCCTGCCTCGAACCCTAACCCTGCTATGGAGCCGTCTTCTGGCATGGGCCCTCACTTCAGCACTCGAGGGAGATCACGAGACTGGAGTCGATTCAGCCCTGGCGACGTCCCTGGACCAAACCCTAACCCTAGCTAAGGCTCCCTCCCCATGGGGACCCCATGCCAAAGTCTGACAACACCACGCGCCTGGGGTCCAGAAGCAGTGCATGCTGACTCGGCATGGAAGCTGCAAGCTCACCATGTCGTTTCCAGGCCTGTCTGCAGCTGACCGAGAGGATTCCGGAGGCCTCCTCGAACAGGGACCGTTCGACGTCTGTGGCCTTGGCAGCCAAAGACGGATCCTGACCGGAACCGTCCCTTGTGCCCTCAACTCAGCGCTTGGGGGCGACCACTGCCCTGCTGTGGGTTGGGCGCCTGGAGCCTCCTGGGACCTAACCCTAACCCTAACCCCACACCGAACGGGGACCCTCCACCGAAACCTAAGCCGGCCTCGACCCTAACCCTGCGATTGAGCCGCCTTGCTGTATGGGCCCTCACTTCAGCCCTCGAGGGAGATCACGAGACCGGAGTCGCTTCGGCCCTGGCGACGTCCCTGGTCCGAACCCTAACCCTAGCTAAGGCTCTCTCCCCAAGCGGACCCTATGCCAACGTCTGAAAACACCACGCGCCTGCGGTCCGGAAGAGGTGCAGGCTGACACGGCATGGAACCTGGAAGCTCACCATGTCGTTTCCCAGGCCCGGCTGCAGCTGCGGAGAGGTTTGCGGAGGCCTCCTCGACCAGGGGCCCAAACACGTGTGTGGCCTTGGCAGCCAAAGACGGATCCTGACCGGCAGCCTCCCTTGTGCCCTCAACTCAGCCCTTGGGGGCGACCACTGCCCTGCTGTGGGTTGGGCGCCTGGAGCCTCCTGGGACCTAACCCTAACCCTAACCGTACCCCGAAACGGGACCCTCCACCACAACTTAAGCCTGCCTCGAACCCTATCCCTGCTATGGAGCCGCCTTCTGGCATGGGCCCTCACTTCAACACTCGAGGGAGATCACGAGAGTGGAGTCGATTCAGCCCTGGCGACATCCCTGGACCAAACCCTAACCCAGCTAAGGCTCCCTCCCCATGGGGACCCCATGCCAAAGTCTGACAACACCACGCGCCTGGGGTCCAGAAGCAGTGCAGGCTGACTCGGCATGGAAGCTGCAAGCACACCATGTCGTTTCCAGGCCCGTCTGCAGCTGACCGAGAGGATTCCGGAGGCCTCCTCGAACAGGGGCCGATCGGCGTCTGTGGCCTTGGTAGCCAAAGACGGATCCTGACCGGCAGCCTCCCTTGTGCCCTCAACTCAGCCCTTCGGGAAGACCACTGCCCTGCTGTGGGTTCGGCGCCTGGAGCCTCCTGGGACCTAATCGTAACCCTAACCCCACACCGAACGGGAACCCTCCACCGAAACCTAAGCCTGCCTCGAATCCTAACCCTGCTACGGAGCCGCGTTCTGGCATGGGTCCTCACTTCAACACTCGAGGGAGATCACGAGAGTGGAGTCGATTCAGCCCTGGCGACATCCCTGGACCAAACCCTAACCCTAGCTAAGGCTCCCTCCCCATGGGGACCCCATGCCAAAGTCTGACAACACCACACGCCTGGGGTTCAGAAGCAGTGCAGGCTGACTCGTCATGGAAGCTGCAAGCTCACCGTGTCGTTTCCAGGCCCGTCTGCAGCTGACCGAGAGGATTCCCCAGGCCTCCTCGAACAGGGGCCGATCGACGTCTGTGGCCTTGGCAGCCAAAGACGGATCCTGACCGGCACCGTCCCTTGTTCCCTCAACTCAGCCCTTGGGGGCGACCACTGCCCTGCTGTGGGTTGGGCGCCTGGAGCCTCCTGGGACCTAACCCTAACCCTAACCCCACACCGAACGGGGACCCTCCACTGAAACCTAAGCCGGCCTCGACCCCTATACCTGCCCTTAAGCCGCCTTGCTGCATGGGCCCTCACTTCAGCCCTCGAGGGAGATCACGAGACCGGAGTCGCTTTGGCCCTGGCGACGTCCCTGGACCGAACCCTAACCCTAGCTAAGGCTCTCTCCCCAAGAGAACCCTATGCCAACGTCTGGCAACACCACGCGCCTGGGGTCCGGAAGAGGTGCAGGCTGACTCGGCATGGAACCTGTAAGCTGACCATGTGGTGTCCCAGGCCCGGCTGCAGCTGCCGAGAGGATTGCGGAGGCCTCCTCGACCAGGGGCCCAAACACGTGTGTGGCCTTGGCAGCCAAAACGGATCCTGACCGGCAGCCTCCCTTGTGCGCTCAACTCAGCCCTTGGAGGCGACCACTGCCCTGCTGTGGGTTGGGCGCCTGGAGCCTCCTGGGACCTAACCCTAACCCTATACGTACCCCGAACCGGGACCCTCCACCACAACCTAAGCCTGCCTCGAACCCTACCCCTGCTATGGAGCCGCTTTCTGGAATGGGCCCTCACTTCAGCCCTCGAGGGAGATCACGAGACCGGAGTCGCTTCGGCCCTGGCGACGTCCCTGGACCGAACCCTAACCCTAGCTAAGGCTCTCTCCCCTAGAGGACCCTATGCCAACGTCTGACAACACCACGCGCCTGGGGTCCGGAAGAGGTGCAGGCTGACTCGGCATGGAACCTGGAAGCTCACCATGTCGTTTCCCAGGCCCGGCTGCAGCTGCCGAGAGGATGGCGGAGGCCTCCTCGACCAGGGGCCCAAACACGTGTGTGGCCTTGGCAGCCAAAGACGGATCCTGACCGGCAGCCTCCCTTGTGCCCTCAACTCAGCCCTTGGGGGCGACCACTGCCCTGCTGTGGGTTGGGCGCCTGGAGCCTCCTGGGACCTAACCCTAACCCTAACCGAAACCCGAACCGGGAAACTCCACCACAACCTAAGCGTTCCTCGAACCCTAACCCTGCTATGGAGCCGCCTTCTGGCATGGGCCCTCACTTCAGCCCTCGAGGGAGATCACGAGACTGGAGTCGATTCAGCCCTGGCGACGTCCCTGGACCAAACCCTAACCCAAGCTAATGCTCCCTCCCCATGGGGACCCCATGCCAAACTCTGACAACACCACGCGACTGGGGTCCAGAAGCAGTGCAGGCTGACTCGGCATGGAAGCCGCAAGATCACCATGTCGTTTCCAGGCCCGTCTGCAGCTGACCGAGAGGATACCGGAGGCCTCCTCGATCAGGGGCCGATCGACGTTTGTGGCCTTGGCAGCCAAAGACGGATCCTGACCTGCAGCCTCCCTTGTGCCCTAAACTCAGCCCTTTGGCGCGACCACTGCCCTACTGTGTGTTGGGCGCCTGGAGCTTCCTGGGACCTAACCCTAACCCTAACCGTACCCCGAAACGGGACCCTCCACCACAAGCTAAGCCTGCATCAAACCCTAACCCTGCTATGGAGCCGCCTTCTGGCATGGGCCCTCACTTCAGCCCTGGAGGGAGATCACGAGACTGGAGTCGATTCAGCCCTGGCGACGTCCCTGGACCAAACCCTAACCCTAGCTAAGGCTCCCTCCCCATGGGGACCCCATGCCAAAGTCTGACAACACCACGCGCCTGGGGTCCAGAAGCAGTGCAGGCTGACTCGGCATGGAAGCTGCAAGCTCACCATGTCGTTTCCAGGCCCGTCTGCAGCTGACCGAGAGGATTCCCCAGGCCTCCTCGAACAGGGGCCGATCGACGTCTGTGGCCTTGGCAGCCAAAGACGGATCCTGACCGGCACCGTCCCTTGTGCCCTCAACTCAGCCCTTGGGGCGACCACTGCTCTGCTGTGGTTTGGGCGCCTGGAGCCTCCTGGGACCTAACCCTAACCGTAACCGTACCCCGAACCGGGACCCTCCACCAAAACTTAAACCTGTCTCGAACCCTAACCCTGCTATTGAGCCGCCTTCTGGCATGGGCCCTCACTTCAGCACACGAGGGAGATCACGAGACTGGAGTCGATTCAGCCCTGGCGACGTCTCTGGACCAAACCCTAAACCTAGCTAAGGCTCCCTCCCCATGGGGACCCCATGCCAAACTCTGACAACACCACGCGCCTGGGGTCCAGAAGCAGTGCATGCTGACTCGGCATGGAAGCTGCAAGCTCACCATGTCGTTTCCAGGCCCGTCTGCAGCTGACCGAGAGGATTCCGGAGGCCTCCTCGAACAGGGGCCGATCGACGTCTGTGGCCTTGGCAGCCAAAGACGGATCCTGACCGGCACCGTCCCTTGTGCCCTCAACTCAGCCCTTACGGAAGACCACTGCCCTGCTGTGGGTTCGGCGCCTGGAGCCTCCTGGGACCTAACCCTAACCCTAACCCCACACCCAACGGGGACCCTCCACCGAAACCTAAGCCGGCCTCGACCCCTAACCCTGCGCTTGAGCCGCCTTGCTGCATGGGCCCTCACTTCATCCCTCGAGGGAGATCACGAGACCGGAGTCGCTTCGGCCGTGGCGACGTCCCTGGACCGAACCCTAACCCTAGCTAAGGCTCTCTCCCCAAGAGGACCCTATGCCAACGTCTGACAACACCACGCGCCTGGGGTCCGGAAGAGGTGCAGGCTGACTCGGCATGGAACCTGGAAGCTCACCATGTCGTTTCCCAGGCCCGGCTGCAGGTGACGGGAGGATTGCGGAGGCCTCCTCGACCAGGGGCCCAAACACCTGTGTGGCCTTGGAGGCCAAAGACGGATCCTGACCGGCAGCCTCCCTTGTGCCCTCAACTCAGCCCTTGGGGGCGACCACTGCCCTGCTGTGGGTTGGGCGCCTGGAGACTCCTGGGACCTAACCCTAACCCTAACGGTACCCCGAACCGGGACCCTCCACCACAACCTAAGCCTGCCTCGAACCCTAACCCTGCTATGGAGCCGCCTTCTGGCATGGGCCCTCACTTCAGCACTCGAGGGAGATCACGAGACTGGAGTCGATTCAGCCCTGGCGACGTCCCTGGACGAAACCCTAACCCTAGCTAAGGCTCCCTCCCCATGGGGACCTCATGCCAAACTCTGACAAGACCACGCCCCTGGGTCCAGAAGCAGGGCATGCTGACTCGGCATAGAAGCTGCAAGCTCACCATGTCGTTTCCAGGTCCGTCTGCAGCTGACCGAGAGGATTCCGGAGGCCTCCTCGAACAGGGGCCGATCGAAGTCTGTGGCCTTGGCAGCCAAAGATGGATCCTGACCGGCACCGTCCCTTGTGCCTTGAACTCAGCCCTTGGGGGCGACTCTGCCCTGCTGTGGGTTGGGCGCCTGGGGCTTCCTGGGACCTAACCCTAACCCTAACCCCACACCGAACGGGGACCCTCCACCGAAACCTAAGCCGGCCTCGAACCCTAACCCTGCTATGGAGCCGCCTTCTGGCATGGGCCCTCACTTCAGCCCTCGAGGGAGATCACGAGACTGGAGTCGATTCAGCCCTGGCGACGTCCATGGACCAGACCCTAACCCTAGCTAAGGCGCCCTCCCCATGGGGACCCCATGCCAAATTCTGAAAACCCCACGCGCCTGGGGTCCAGAGGCAGTGCAGGCTGACGCGGCCTGGAAGCTGCAAGCTCACCATGTCGTTTCCAGACCCGTCTGCAGCTGACCGAGAGGATTCCTCAGGCCTCCTAGAACAGGGGCCTATCGACGTGTGTGGCCTTGGCAGCCAAAGACGGATCCTGACCGGCAGCCTCCCTTGTGCCCTCAACTCAGCCCTTGGGTGCGACCACTGCCCTGCTGTGGGTTGGGCGCCTGGAGACTCCTGGGACCTAACCCTAACCCTAACCGAACCCCGAACCGCGACCCTCCACCACAACATAAGCCTGACTCGAACCCTAACTCTGCTATGGAGCCGCCTTCTGGCATGGGCCCTCACTTCAGCCCTTGAGGGAGATCACGAGACTGGAGTCGATTCAGCCCTGGCGACGTCCCTGGACCAAACCCTAACCCTAGCTAAGGCTCCCTCCCCATGGGACCCCATGCCAAAGTCTGACAACACCACGCGCCTGGGGTCCAGAAGCAGTGCATGCTGACTCGGCGTGGAAGCTGTAAGCTCACCATGTCGTTTCCAGGCCCGTCTGCAGCTGACCGAGAGGATTCCGGAGGCCTCCTCAAACAGGGACCGATAGACGTCTGTGGCCTTGGCAGCCAAAGACGGATCCTGACCGGAACCGTCCCTTGTGCCCTCAACTCAGCCCTTGGGGGCGACCACTGCCCTGCTGTGGGTTAGGCGCCTGGAGCCTCCTGGGACCTAACCCTAACCCTAACCCCACACCTAACAGGGACCCTCCACCGAAACCTAAGCCGGCCTCGACCCTAACCCTGCGCTTGAGCCGCCTTGCTGCATGGGCCCTCACTTCAGCCCTCGAGGGAGATCACGACACCGGAGTCGCTTCGGCCCTGGCGACGTCCCTGGACCGAACCCTAACCCTAGCTAAGGCTCTCTCCCCAAGAGGACCCTATGCCAACGTCTGACAACACCACGCGCCTGGGGTCCGGAAGAGGTGCAGGCTGACTCGGCATGGAACCTGGAAGCTCACCATGTCGTTTCCCAGGCCCGGCTGCACCTGCGGAGAGGTTTGCGGAGGCCTCCTCGACCAGGGGCCCAAACACCTGTGTGGCCTTGGAGGCCAAAGACGGATCCTGACCGGCAGCCTCCCTTGTGCCCTCAACTCAGGCCTTGGGGGCGACCACTGCCCTGCTGTGGGTTGGGCGCCTGGAGACTCCTGGGACCTAACCCTAACCCTAACGGTACCCCGAACCGGGACCCTCCACCACAACCTAAGCCTGCCTCGAACCCTAACCCTGCTATGGAGCCGCCTTCTGGCATGGGCCCTCACTTCAGCACTCGAGGGAGATCACGAGACTGGAGTCGATTCAGCCCTGGCGACGTCCCTGGACGAAACCCTAACCCTAGCTAAGGCTCCCTCCCCATGGGGACCTCATGCCAAACTCTGACAAGACCACGCCCCTGGGTCCAGAAGCAGGGCATGCTGACTCGGCATAGAAGCTGCAAGCTCACCATGTCGTTTCCAGGTCCGTCTGCAGCTGACCGAGAGGATTCCGGAGGCCTCCTCGAACAGGGGCCGATCGAAGTCTGTGGCCTTGGCAGCCAAAGATGGATCCTGACCGGCACCGTCCCTTGTGCCTTGAACTCAGCCCTTGGGGGCGACTCTGCCCTGCTGTGGGTTGGGCGCCTGGGGCTTCCTGGGACCTAACCCTAACCCTAACCCCACACCGAACGGGGACCCTCCACCGAAACCTAAGCCGGCCTCGAACCCTAACCCTGCTATGGAGCCGCCTTCTGGCATGGGCCCTCACTTCAGCCCTCGAGGGAGATCACGAGACTGGAGTCGATTCAGCCCTGGCGACGTCCATGGACCAGACCCTAACCCTAGCTAAGGCGCCCTCCCCATGGGGACCCCATGTCAAATTCTGAAAACCCCACGCGCCTGGGGTCCAGAGGCAGTGCAGGCTGACTCGGCCTGGAAGCTGCAAGCTCACCATGTCGTTTCCAGACCCGTCTGCAGCTGACCGAGAGGATTCCTCAGGCCTCCTAGAACAGGGGCCTATCGACGTGTGTGGCCTTGGCAGCCAAAGACGGATCCTGACCGGCAGCCTCCCTTGTGCCCTCAACTCAGCCCTTGGGTGCGACCACTGCCCTGCTGTGGGTTGGGCGCCTGGAGACTCCTGGGACCTAACCCTAACCCTAACCGTACCCCAAAACGGGACCCTCCACCACAACCGAAGCGTTCCTCGAACCCTAACCCTGCTATGGAGCCGCCTTCTGGCATGGGCCCTCACTTCAGCCCTCGAGGGAGATCACGAGACTGGAGTCTATTCTGCCCTGGAGACGTCCCTGGACCAAACCCTAACCCTAGCTAAGGCTCTCTCCCCAAGAGGACCCTATGCCAACGTCTGACAACACCACGCGCCTGGGGTCCGGAAGAGGTGCAGGCTGACTCGGCATGGAACCTGGAAGCTCACCATGTCGTTTCCCAGGCCCGGCTGTAGCTGCGGAGAGGTTTACGGAGGCCTCCTCGACCAGGGGCCCAAACACGTGTGTGGCCTTGGCAGCCAAAGACGGATCCTGACCGGCAGCCTCCCTTGTGCCCTCAACTCAGCCCTTGGGGGCGACCACTGCCCTGCTGTGGGTTGGGCGCCTGGAGCCTCCTGGGACCTAACCCTAACCGTACCCCGAACCGGGACCCTGCACCACAACCTAAGCCTTCCTCGAACCCTAACCCTACTATGGAGCCGCCTTCTGGCATGGGCCCTCACTTCAGCACTCGAGGGAGATCACGAGACTGGAGTCGATTCAGCCCTGGCGACGTCCCTGGACCAAACCCTAACCCTAGCTAAGGCTCCCTCCCCATGGGGACCCCATGCCAAAGTCTGACAACACCACGCTCCTGGGGTCCAGAAGCGGTGCATGCTGACTCGGCATGGAAGCTGCAAGCTCACCATGTCGTTTCCAGGCCCGTCTGCAGCTGACCGAGAGGATTACGGGGCCTCCTCGAACAGGGGCCGATCGACGTCTGTGGCCTTGGCAGCCAAAGACGGATCCTGACCGGCACCGTCCCTTGTGCCCTCAACTCAGCCCTTCGGGAAGACCACTGCCCTGCTGTGGGTTCAGCGCCTAGAGCCTCCTGGGACCTAACCGTAACCCTAACCCCACACCGAACGGGAACCCTCCACCGAAACCTAAGCCTGCCTCGAACCCTAACCCTCCTATGGAGCCGCCTTCTGGCATGGGCCCTCACTTCAGCACTCGAGGGAGATCACGAGACTGGAGTCGATTCAGCCCTGGCGACGTCCCTGGACCAATCCCTAACCCTAGCTAAGGCTCCCTCCCCATGGGGACCCCATGCCAAAGTCTGACAACACCACGCGCCTGGGGTCCAGAAGCAGTGCAGGCTGACTCGGCATGGAAGCTGCAAGCTCACCATGTTGTTTCCAGGCCCGTCTGCAGCTGACCGAGAGGATTCCGGAGGCCTCCTCGAACAGGGGCCGATCGACGTCTGTGGCCTTGGCAGCCAAAGACGGATGCTGACCGGTACCGTCCCTTGTGCCCTCAACTCAGCCCTTGGGGGCGACCACTGCCCTGCTGTGGGTTGGGCGCCTGGAGCCTCCTGGTACCTAACCCTAACCCTAACCGTACCCCGAAACGGGACCCTCCACCACAAGCTAAGCCTGCATCAAACGCTAACCCTGCTATGGAGCCGCCTTCTGGCATGGGCCCTCACTTCAGCCCTCGAGGGAGATCATGAGACTGGAGTCGATTCAGCCGTGGCGACGTCCCTGGACCAAACCCTAACCCTACCTAAGGCTCCCTCCCCATGGGGACCCCATGCCAAAGTCTGACAACACCACGCGCCTGGGGTCCAGAAGTGGTGCAGGCTGACTCGGCATGGAAGCTGCAAGATCACCATGTCGTTTCCAGGCCCGTCTGCAGCTGACCGAGAGGATTCCCCAGGCCTCCTCGAACAGGGGACGATCGAAGTCTGTGGCCTTGGCAGCCAAAGACGGATCCTGACCGGCACCGTCCCTTGTGCCCTCAACTCAGCCCTTCGAGAAGACCACTGCCCTGCTGTGGGTTGGGCGCCTGGAGCCTCCTGGGACCTAACCCTAACCCTAACCCCACACCCAACGGGGACCATCCACCGAAACCTAAGCCGGCCTCGACCCCTAACCCTGCGCTTGAGCCGCCTTGCTGCATGGGCCCTCACTTCATCCCTCGAGGGAGATCACGAGACCGGAGTCGCTTCGGCCCTGGCGACGTCCCTGGACCGAACCCTAACCCTAGCTAAGGCTCTCTCCCCAAGAGGACCCTATGCCAACGTCTGACAACACCACGCGCCTGGGGTCCGGAAGAGGTGCAGGCTGACTCGGCATGGAACCTGGAAGCTCACCATGTGCTTTCCCAGGCCCGGCTGCAGCTGCCGAGAGGATTGCGGAGGCCTCCTCGACCAGGGGCCCAAACACGTGTGTGCCCTTGGCAGCCAAAGACGGATCCTGACCGGCAGCCTCCCTTGTGCCCTCAACTCAGCCCTTGGGGGCGACCACTGCCATCTTGTGGGTTGGGCGCCTGGAGACTCCTGGGACCTAACCCTAACCCTAACCGTACCCCGAACCGGGACCCTCCACCACAACCGAAGCCTGCCTCGAACCCTAACCCTGCTATGGAGCCGCCTTCTGGCATGGGCCCTCACTTCAGCCTTCGAGGGAGATCACGAGACTGGAGTCGATTCAGCCCTAGCGACGTCCCTGGACCAAACCCTAACCCTAGCTAAGGCTCCCTCCCCATGGGGACGCCATGCCAAACTCTGACAACACCACGCGCCTGGGGTCCAGAAGCAGTACATGCTGACTCGGCATGGTAGCAGCAAGCTCACCATGTCATTTCCAGGCCCGTCTGCAGCTAACCGAGAGGATTGCTGAGGCCTCCTGGAACAGGGGCCGATCGACGTCTGTGGCCTTGGCAGCCAAAGACGGATCCTGACCGGCACCGTCCCTTGTGCCCTCAACTCAGCCCTTCAGGAAGACCACTGCCCTGCTGTGGGTTCGGCGCCTGGAGCCTCCTGGGACCTGACCCTAACCCTAACCCCACACCCAACGGGGACCCGCCACCGAAACCTAAGCCGGCCTCGACCCCTAACCCTGCGCTTGAGCCGCCTTGCTGCATGGGCCCTCACTTCATCCCTCGAGGGAGAACACGAGACCGGAGTCGCTTCGGCCCTGGCGACGTCCCTGGACCGAACCCTAACCCTAGCTAAGGCTCTCTCCCCAAGAGGACCCTATGCCAACGTCTGACAACACCACGCGCCTGGGGTCCGGAAGAGGTGCAGGCTGACTCGGCATGGAACCTGGAAGCTCACCATGTCGTTTCCCAGGCCCGGCTGCAGCTGCCGGGAGGATTGCGGAGGCCTCCTCGACCAGGGGCCCAAACACGTGTGTGGCCTTGGCAGCCAAAGACGGATCCTGACCGGCAGCCTCCCTTGTGCCCTAAACTCAGCCCTTGGGCGCGACCACTGCCCTGCTGTGGGTTGGGCGCCTGGAGCCTCCTGGGACCTAACCCTAACCCTAACCGTACCCCGAACCGGGAACCTCCACCACAACCTAAGCCTGCCTTGAACCCTAACCCTGCTATGGAGCCGCTTTCTGGCATGGGCTCTCACTTCAGCACTCGAGGGAGATCACGAGACTGGAGTCGATTCAGCCTTGGAGACGTCCCAGGACCAAACCCTAACCCTAGCTAAGGCTCTCTCCCCATGGGGACCCCATGCCAAAGTCTGACAACACCACGCGCCTGGTGTCCAGAAGCAGTGCAGGCTGACTCGGCATGGAAACTGCAAGCTCCCCATGTCGTTTCCAGGCCCATCTGCAGCTGACCGAGAGGATTCCGGAGGCCTCCTCGATCAGGGGCCGATCGACGTCTGTGGCCTTGGCAGCCAAAGACGGATCCTGAACGGCAGCCTCCCTTGTGCCCTCAACTCAGCCCTTGGGGGCGACCACTGCTCTGCTGTGGGTTGGACGCCTGGAGCCTCCTGGGACCTAACCCTAACCCTAACCGTACCCCGAACCGGGACCCTCCACCACAACGTAAGCCTGCCTCGAACCCTAACCCTGCTATGGAGCCGCCTTCTGGCATGGGCCCTCAATTCAGCACTCGAGGGAGATCACGAGACTGGAGTCGATTCAGCCCTGGCGACGTCCCTGGACCAAACCCTAACCCTAGTTAAGGCTCCCTCCCCCTGGGGACCTCATGCCAAACTCTGACAAGACCACGCCCCTGGGTCAAGAAGCAGGGCATGCTGACTCGGCATGGAAGCTGCAAGCTCACCATGTCGTTTCCAGGTCCGTCTGCAGCTGACCGAGAGGATTCCGGAGGCCTCCTCGAACAGGGGCCGATCGACGTCTGTGGCCTTGCCAGCCAAAGACGGATCCTGACCGGCACCGTCCCTTGTGCCTTCAACTCAGCCCTTGGGGGCGACCACTGCCCTGCTGTGGGTTGGGCGCCTGGGGCCTCCTGGGACTTAACCCTAACCCTAACCCCACACCGAATGGGGACCCTCCACCGAAACCTAAGCCGGCCTCGACCCCTAACCCTGCGCTTGAGCCGCCTTGCTGCATGGGCCCTCACTTCAGCCCTCGAGGGAGATCACGAGACCGGAGTCGCTTGGGCCCTGGCGACGTCCCTGGACCGAACCCTAACCCTAGCTAAGGCTCTCTCCCCAAGAGGACCCTATGCCAACGTCTGACAACACCACGCGCCTGGGGTCCGGAAGAGGTGCAGGCTGACTCGGCATGGAACCTGGAAGCTCACCATGTCGTTTCCCAGGCCCGGCTGCAGCTGCCGAGAGGATGGCGGAGGCCTCCTCGACCAGGGGCCCAAACACGTGTGTGGCCTTGGCAGCCAAAGACGGATCCTGACCGGCAGCCTCCCTTGTGCCCTCAACTCAGCCCTTGGGGGCGACCACTGCCCTGCTGTGGGTTGGGCGCCTGGAGCCTCCTGGGACCTAACCCTAACCCTAACGGTAACCCGAACCGGGAAACTCCACCACAACCTAAGCCTGCCTCGAAACCTAACCCTGCACTGGAGCCGCCTTCTGGCATGGGCCCTCACTTCAGCCCTCGAGGGAGATCACGAGACTGGAGTCGATTCAGCCCTGGCGACGTCCCTGGACGAAACCCTAACCCTAGCTAAGGCTCCCTCCCCATGGGGACCTCATGCCAAACTCTGACAAGACCACGCCCCTGGGTCCAGAAGCAGGGCATGCTGACTCGGCATAGAAGCTGCAAGCTCACCATGTCGTTTCCAGGTCCGTCTGCAGCTGACCGAGAGGATTCCGGAGGCCTCCTCGAACAGGGGCCGATCGAAGTCTGTGGCCTTGGCAGCCAAAGATGGATCCTGACCGGCACCGTCCCTTGTGCCTTGAACTCAGCCCTTGGGGGCGACTCTGCCCTGCTGTGGGTTGGGCGCCTGGGGCTTCCTGGGACCTAACCCTAACCCTAACCCCACACCGAACGGGGACCCTCCACCGAAACCTAAGCCGGCCTCGAACCCTAACCCTGCTATGGAGCCGCCTTCTGGCATGGGCCCTCACTTCAGCCCTCGAGGGAGATCACGAGACTGGAGTCGATTCAGCCCTGGCGACGTCCATGGACCAGACCCTAACCCTAGCTAAGGCGCCCTCCCCATGGGGACCCCATGCCAAATTCTGAAAACCCCACGCGCCTGGGGTCCAGAGGCAGTGCAGGCTGACTCGGCCTGGAAGCTGCAAGCTCACCATGTCGTTTCCAGACCCGTCTGCAGCTGACCGAGAGGATTCCTCAGGCCTCCTAGAACAGGGGCCTATCGACGTGTGTGGCCTTGGCAGCCAAAGACGGATCCTGACCGGCAGCCTCCCTTGTGCCCTCAACTCAGCCCTTGGGTGCGACCACTGCCCTGCTGTGGGTTGGGCGCCTGGAGACTCCTGGGACCTAACCCTAACCCTAACCGTACCCCAAAACGGGACCCTCCACCACAACCGAAGCGTTCCTCGAACCCTAACCCTGCTATGGAGCCGCCTTCTGGCATGGGCCCTCACTTCAGCCCTCGAGGGAGATCACGAGACTGGAGTCTATTCTGCCCTGGAGACGTCCCTGGACCAAACCCTAACCCTAGCTAAGGCTCTCTCCCCAAGAGGACCCTATGCCAACGTCTGACAACACCACGCGCCTGGGGTCCGGAAGAGGTGCAGGCTGACTCGGCATGGAACCTGGAAGCTCACCATGTCGTTTCCCAGGCCCGGCTGTAGCTGCGGAGAGGTTTACGGAGGCCTCCTCGACCAGGGGCCCAAACACGTGTGTGGCCTTGGCAGCCAAAGACGGATCCTGACCGGCAGCCTCCCTTGTGCCCTCAACTCAGCCCTTGGGGGCGACCACTGCCCTGCTGTGGGTTGGGCGCCTGGAGCCTCCTGGGACCTAACCCTAACCGTACCCCGAACCGGGACCCTGCACCACAACCTAAGCCTTCCTCGAACCCTAACCCTACTATGGAGCCGCCTTCTGGCATGGGCCCTCACTTCAGCACTCGAGGGAGATCACGAGACTGGAGTCGATTCAGCCCTGGCGACGTCCCTGGACCAAACCCTAACCCTAGCTAAGGCTCCCTCCCCATGGGGACCCCATGCCAAAGTCTGACAACACCACGCTCCTGGGGTCCAGAAGCGGTGCATGCTGACTCGGCATGGAAGCTGCAAGCTCACCATGTCGTTTCCAGGCCCGTCTGCAGCTGACCGAGAGGATTACGGGGCCTCCTCGAACAGGGGCCGATCGACGTCTGTGGCCTTGGCAGCCAAAGACGGATCCTGACCGGCACCGTCCCTTGTGCCCTCAACTCAGCCCTTCGGGAAGACCACTGCCCTGCTGTGGGTTCAGCGCCTAGAGCCTCCTGGGACCTAACCGTAACCCTAACCCCACACCGAACGGGAACCCTCCACCGAAACCTAAGCCTGCCTCGAACCCTAACCCTCCTATGGAGCCGCCTTCTGGCATGGGCCCTCACTTCAGCACTCGAGGGAGATCACGAGACTGGAGTCGATTCAGCCCTGGCGACGTCCCTGGACCAATCCCTAACCCTAGCTAAGGCTCCCTCCCCATGGGGACCCCATGCCAAAGTCTGACAACACCACGCGCCTGGGGTCCAGAAGCAGTGCAGGCTGACTCGGCATGGAAGCTGCAAGCTCACCATGTTGTTTCCAGGCCCGTCTGCAGCTGACCGAGAGGATTCCGGAGGCCTCCTCGAACAGGGGCCGATCGACGTCTGTGGCCTTGGCAGCCAAAGACGGATGCTGACCGGTACCGTCCCTTGTGCCCTCAACTCAGCCCTTGGGGGCGACCACTGCCCTGCTGTGGGTTGGGCGCCTGGAGCCTCCTGGTACCTAACCCTAACCCTAACCGTACCCCGAAACGGGACCCTCCACCACAAGCTAAGCCTGCATCAAACGCTAACCCTGCTATGGAGCCGCCTTCTGGCATGGGCCCTCACTTCAGCCCTCGAGGGAGATCATGAGACTGGAGTCGATTCAGCCGTGGCGACGTCCCTGGACCAAACCCTAACCCTACCTAAGGCTCCCTCCCCATGGGGACCCCATGCCAAAGTCTGACAACACCACGCGCCTGGGGTCCAGAAGTGGTGCAGGCTGACTCGGCATGGAAGCTGCAAGATCACCATGTCGTTTCCAGGCCCGTCTGCAGCTGACCGAGAGGATTCCCCAGGCCTCCTCGAACAGGGGACGATCGAAGTCTGTGGCCTTGGCAGCCAAAGACGGATCCTGACCGGCACCGTCCCTTGTGCCCTCAACTCAGCCCTTCGAGAAGACCACTGCCCTGCTGTGGGTTGGGCGCCTGGAGCCTCCTGGGACCTAACCCTAACCCTAACCCCACACCCAACGGGGACCATCCACCGAAACCTAAGCCGGCCTCGACCCCTAACCCTGCGCTTGAGCCGCCTTGCTGCATGGGCCCTCACTTCATCCCTCGAGGGAGATCACGAGACCGGAGTCGCTTCGGCCCTGGCGACGTCCCTGGACCGAACCCTAACCCTAGCTAAGGCTCTCTCCCCAAGAGGACCCTATGCCAACGTCTGACAACACCACGCGCCTGGGGTCCGGAAGAGGTGCAGGCTGACTCGGCATGGAACCTGGAAGCTCACCATGTGCTTTCCCAGGCCCGGCTGCAGCTGCCGAGAGGATTGCGGAGGCCTCCTCGACCAGGGGCCCAAACACGTGTGTGCCCTTGGCAGCCAAAGACGGATCCTGACCGGCAGCCTCCCTTGTGCCCTCAACTCAGCCCTTGGGGGCGACCACTGCCATCTTGTGGGTTGGGCGCCTGGAGACTCCTGGGACCTAACCCTAACCCTAACCGTACCCCGAACCGGGACCCTCCACCACAACCGAAGCCTGCCTCGAACCCTAACCCTGCTATGGAGCCGCCTTCTGGCATGGGCCCTCACTTCAGCCTTCGAGGGAGATCACGAGACTGGAGTCGATTCAGCCCTAGCGACGTCCCTGGACCAAACCCTAACCCTAGCTAAGGCTCCCTCCCCATGGGGACGCCATGCCAAACTCTGACAACACCACGCGCCTGGGGTCCAGAAGCAGTACATGCTGACTCGGCATGGTAGCAGCAAGCTCACCATGTCATTTCCAGGCCCGTCTGCAGCTAACCGAGAGGATTGCTGAGGCCTCCTGGAACAGGGGCCGATCGACGTCTGTGGCCTTGGCAGCCAAAGACGGATCCTGACCGGCACCGTCCCTTGTGCCCTCAACTCAGCCCTTCAGGAAGACCACTGCCCTGCTGTGGGTTCGGCGCCTGGAGCCTCCTGGGACCTGACCCTAACCCTAACCCCACACCCAACGGGGACCCGCCACCGAAACCTAAGCCGGCCTCGACCCCTAACCCTGCGCTTGAGCCGCCTTGCTGCATGGGCCCTCACTTCATCCCTCGAGGGAGAACACGAGACCGGAGTCGCTTCGGCCCTGGCGACGTCCCTGGACCGAACCCTAACCCTAGCTAAGGCTCTCTCCCCAAGAGGACCCTATGCCAACGTCTGACAACACCACGCGCCTGGGGTCCGGAAGAGGTGCAGGCTGACTCGGCATGGAACCTGGAAGCTCACCATGTCGTTTCCCAGGCCCGGCTGCAGCTGCCGGGAGGATTGCGGAGGCCTCCTCGACCAGGGGCCCAAACACGTGTGTGGCCTTGGCAGCCAAAGACGGATCCTGACCGGCAGCCTCCCTTGTGCCCTAAACTCAGCCCTTGGGCGCGACCACTGCCCTGCTGTGGGTTGGGCGCCTGGAGCCTCCTGGGACCTAACCCTAACCCTAACCGTACCCCGAACCGGGACCCTCCACCACAACCTAAGCCTGCCTTGAACCCTAACCCTGCTATGGAGCCGCTTTCTGGCATGGGCTCTCACTTCAGCACTCGAGGGAGATCACGAGACTGGAGTCGATTCAGCCTTGGAGACGTCCCAGGACCAAACCCTAACCCTAGCTAAGGCTCTCTCCCCATGGGGACCCCATGCCAAAGTCTGACCACACCACGCGCCTGGGGTCCAGAAGCAGTGCAGGCTGACTCGGCATGGAAGCTGCAAGATCACCATGTCGTTTCCAGGCCCGTCTGCAGCAGACCGAGAGGATACCGGAGGCCTCCTCGATCAGGGGCCGATCGACGTCTGTGGCCTTGGCAGCCAAAGACGGATCCTGACCTGCAGCCTCCCTTGTGCCCTAAACTCAGCCCTTTGGCGCGACCACTGCCCTACTGTGCCTTCAACTCAGCCCTTTGGGGCGACTCTGCCCTGCTGTGGGTTGGGCGCCTGGGGCCTCCTGGGACCTAACCCTAACCCTAACCCCACACCGAACGGGGACCCTCCACGGAAACCTAAGCCGGCCTCGACCCCTAACCCTGCGCTTGAGCCGCCTTGCTGCATGGGCCCTCACTTCATCCCTCGAGGGAGATCACGAGACCGGAGTCGCTTCGGCCCTGGCGACGTCCCTGGACCGAACCCTAACCCTAGCTAAGGCTCTATCCCCAAGAGGACCCTATGCCAACGTCTGACAACACCACGCGCCTGGGGTCCGGAAGAGGTGCAGGCTGACTCGGCATGGAACCTGGAAGCTCACCATGTCGTTTCCCAGGCCCGGCTGTAGCTGCGGAGAGGTTTACGGAGGCCTCCTCGACCAGGGGCCCAAACACGTGTGTGGCCTTGGCAGCCAAAGACGGATCCTGACCGGCAGCCTCCCTTGTGCCCTCAACTCAGCCCTTGGGGGCGACCACTGCCCTGCTGTGGGTTGGGCGCCTGGAGCCTCCTGGGACCTAACCCTAACCGTACCCCGAACCGGGACCCTGCACCACAACCTAAGCCTGCCTCGAACCCTAACCCTCCTATGGAGCCGCCTTCTGGCATGGGCCCTCACTTCAGCCCTCGAGGGAGATCACGAGACCGGAGTCGATTCAGCCCTGGCGATGTCCCTGGACCAAACCCTAACCCTAGCTAAGGCTCCCTCCCCATGGGGACCCCATGGCAAAGTGTGACAATACCACGCGCCTGGGGTCCAGAAGCGGTGCAGGCTGACTCGGCATGGAAGCTGCAAGCTCACCATGTCGTTTCCAGGGCCGTCGGCAGCTGAACGAGAGGATTCCGGAGGCCTCGTCGAACAGGGGCCGATCGACGTCTGTGGCCTTGGCAGCCCAAGACGGATCCTGACGTGCACCGTCCCTTGTGCCCTCAACTCAGCCCTTGGGGGCGACCACTGCTCTGCTGTGTGTTGGGCGCCTGGAGCCTCCTGGGACCTAACCCTAACCCTAACCGTACCCCGAACCGGGACCCTCCACCACAACTTAAGCCTGCCTCGAACTCTAACCCTGCTCTGGAGCCGCCTTCTGGCATGGGCCCTCACTTCAGCACACGAGGGAGATCACGAGACTGGAGTCGATTCAGCCCTGGCGACGTCCCTGGACCAAACCCTAACCCTAGCTAAGGCTCCCTCCCCATGGGGACCCCATGCCAAACTCTGACAACACCACGCGCCTGCGGTCCAGAAGCAGTGCATGCTGACTCGGCATGGAAGCTGCAAGCTCACCATGTCGTTTCCAGGCCCGTCTGCAGCTGACCGAGAGGATTCCGGAGGCCTCCTCGAACAGGGGCCGATCGACGTCTATGGCGTTGGCAGCCAAAGACGGATCCTGACCGGCACCGTCCCTTGTGCCCTCAACTCAGCCCTTCGGGAGGACCACTGCCCTGCTGTGGGTTCGGCGCCTGGAGCCTCCTGGGACCTAACCCTAACCCTAACCCCACACCGAACGGGGACCCTCCACCGAAACCTAAGCCGGCCTCGACCCCTTACCCTGCGCTTGAGCCGTCTTGCTGCATGGGCCCTCACTTCATCCCTCGAGGGAGATCACGAGACCGGAGTCGCTTCGGCCCTGGCGACGTCCCTGGACCGAACCCTAACCCTAGCTAAGGCTCTCTCCCCAAGAGGACCCTATGCCAACGTCTGACAACACCATGCGCCTGGGGTCCGGAAGAGGTGCAGGCTGACTCAGCATGGAACCTGGAAGCTCACCATGTGGTTTCCCAGGCCCGGCTGCAGCTGCCGAGAGGATTGCGGAGGCCTCCTCGACCAGGGGCTCAAACACGTGTGTGCCCTTGGCAGCCAAAGACAGATC
The DNA here is from genome assembly GCF_028018385.1 of Neofelis nebulosa. Lineage (NCBI taxonomy): Eukaryota > Metazoa > Chordata > Mammalia > Carnivora > Felidae > Neofelis > Neofelis nebulosa. Next base: position 46,120,148 of record NC_080799.1, on the reverse strand, counting down.
CTGACCGGCAGCCTCCCTGGTGCCCTCAACTCAGTCCTTGGGGGCGACCACTGCCATGCTGTGGGTTGGGCGCCTGGAACCTCCTGGGACCTAACCCTAACCCTAACCGTACCCCGAAACGGGACCCTCTACCACAACCTAAGCGTTCCTCGAACCCTAACCCTGCTATGGAGCCGCTTTCTGGCATGGGCCCTCACTTCAGCCCTCGAGGGAGATCACGAGACTGGAGTCGATTCAGCCCTGGCGACGTCCCTGGACCAAACCCTAACCCTAGCTAAGGCTCCCTCCCCATGGGGACCCCATGCCAAAGTCTGACAACACCACGCGCCTGGGGTCCAGAAGCAGTGCAGGCTGACTCGGGCTGGAAGCTGCAAGCTCACCATGTCGTTTCCAGACCCGTCTGCAGCTGACCGAGAGGATTCCTGAGGCCTCCTGGAACAGGGGCCGATCGACGTCTGTGGCCTTGGCAGCCAAAGACGGATCCTAACCGGCAGCCTCCCTTGTGCCCTCAACTCACCCCTTGGGGGCTACCTCTGCCCTGCTGTGGATTGGGCGCCTGGAGACTCCTGGGACCTAACCCTAACCCTAACGGTACCCCGAACCGGGACCCTCCACCACAACCTAAGCCTGCTTCGAACCCTAACCCTACTATGGAGCCGCCTTCTGGCATGGGCCCTCACTTCAGCACTCGAGGGAGATCACGAGACTGGAGTCGATTCAGCCCTGGCGACGTCCCTGGACCAAACCCTAACCCTAGCTAAGGCTCCCTCCCCATGGGGACCTCATGCCAAACTCTGACAAGACCACGCCCCTGGGTCCAGAAGCAGGGCATGCTGACTCGGCATGGAAGCTGCAAGCTCACCCTGTCGTTTCCAGATCCGTCTGCAGCTGACCGAGAGGATTCCGGAGGCCTCCTCGAAAGGGGCCGATCGAAGTCTGTGGCCTTGGCAGCCAAAGACGGATCCTGACCGGCACCGTCCCTTGTGCCTTCAACTCAGCCCTTGGGGGCGACTCTGCCCTGCGGTGGGTTGGGCGCCTGGGGCCTCCTGGGTCCTAACCCTAACCCTAACCCCACACCGAACGGGGACCCTCCACCGAAACCTAAGCCGGCCTCGACCCCTAACCCTGCGCTTGAGCCGCCTTGCTGCATGGGCCCTCACTTCAGCCCTCGAGGGAGATCACGAGACCGGAGTCGATTCAGCCCTGGCGACGTCCCTGGACCAAACCCTAACCCTAGCTTAGGCTCCCTCCCCATGGGGAACCCATGCCAAAGTCTGACAACACCACGCGCCTGGGGTCCAGAAGCGGTGCAGGCTGACTCGGCATGGAAGCTGCAAGCTCACCATGTCGTTTCCAGGGACGTCTGCAGCTGACCGAGAGGATTCCGGACGCCTCGTCGAACAGGGGCCGATCGACGTCTGTGGCCTTGGCAGCCCAAGACGGATCCTGACGGGCACCGTCCCTTGTGCCCTCAACTCAGCCCTTGGGGGCGACCACTGCTCTGCTGTGGGTTGGGCGCCTGGAGCCTCCTGGGACCTAACCCTAACCCTAACCGTACCCCGAACCGGGAAGCTCCACCACAACTTAAGCCTGCCTCGAACCCTAACCCTGCTATGGAGCCGCCTTCTGGCATGGGCCCTCACTTCAGCACACGAGGGAGATCACGAGACTGGAGTCGATTCAGCCCTGGCGACGTCCCTGGACCAAACCCCAACCCTAGCTAAGGCTCCCTCCCCATGGGGACCCCATGCCAAACTCTGACAACACCACGCGCCTGGGGTCCAGAAGCAGTGCATGCTGACTCGGCATGGAAGCTGCAAGCTCACCATGTCGTTTCCAGGCCCGTCTGCAGCTGACCGAGAGTATTCCGGAGGCCTCCTCGAACAGGGGCCGATCGACGTCTGTGGCCTTGGCAGCCAAAGACGGATCCTGACCGGCACCGTCCCTTATACCTTCAACTCAACCCTTGGGGGCGACTCTGCCCTGCTGTGGGTTGGGCGCCTGGGGCCTCCTGGGACCTAACCCTAACCCTAACCCCACACCGAACGGGGACCATCCACCGAAACCTAAGCCGGCCTCGACCCCTAACCCTGCGCTTGAGCCGCCTTGCTGCATGGGCCCTCACTTCAGCCCTCGAGGGAGATCACGAGACCGGAGTCGCTTCGGCCCTGGCGACGTCCCTGGACCGAACCCTAACCCTAGCTAAGGCTCTCTCCCCAAGAGGACCCTATGCCAACGTCTGACAACACCACGCGCCTGGGGTCCGGAAGAGGTGCAGGCTGACTCGGCATGGAACCTGGAAGCTCACCATGTCGTTTCCCAGGCCCGGCTGCAGCTGCCGAGAGGATGGCGGAGGCCTCCTCGACCAGGGGCCCAAACACGTGTGTGGCCTTGGCAGCCAAAGACGGATCCTGACCGGCAGCCTCCCTTGTGCCCGCAACTCATCCCTTCGGGAAGACCACTGCCCTGCTGTGGGTTGGGCGCCTGGAGCCTCCTGGGACCTAACCCTAACCCTAACCGTACCCCGAAACGGGACCCCCCACCACAACCTAAGCCTGCCTCGAACCCTAACCCTGCTATGGAGCCGCCTTCTGGCATGGGCCCTCACTTCAGCACTCGAGGGAGATCACGAGACTGGAGTCGATTCAGCCTTGGCGACGTCCCAGGACCAAACCCTAACCCTAGCTAAGGCTCCCTCCCCATGGGGACCCCATGCCAAAGTCTGACAACACCACGCGCCTGGGGTCCAGAAGCAGTGCAGGCTGACTCGGCATGGAAACTGCAAGCTCACCATGTCGTTTCCAGGCCCATCTGCAGCTGACCGAGAGGATTCCGGAGGCCTCCTCGAACAGGGGCCGTTCGACGTCTGTGGCCTTGGCAGCCAAAGATGGATCCTGACCGGCACCGTCCCTTGTGCCCTCAACTCAGCCCTTGGGGGCGACCACTGCCCTGCTGTGGGTTGGTTGCCTGGAGCCTCCCTGGACCTAACCCTAAACCTAACCCCACACCGAACGGGGACCCTCCACCGAAACCTAAGCCGGCCTCGACCCTAACCCTGCGCTTGAGCCGCCTTGCTGCATGGGCCCTCGCTTCATCTCTCGAGGGAGATCACGAGACCGGAGTCGCTTCGGCCCTGGCGACGTCCCTGGACCGAAACCTAACCCTCGCTAAGGCTCTCTCCCCAAGAGGACCCTATGCCAACGTCTGACAACACCACGCGCCTGGGGTCCGGAAGAGGTGCAGGCTGACTCGGCCTTCAACCTGGAAGCTCACCATGTTGTTTCCCAGGGCCGGCTGCTGCTGTCGAGAGGATTCCGGAGGCCTGCTCGACCAGGCGCCCAATCACGTGTGTGTCCTTGGCAGCCAAAGACGGATCCTGACCAGCAGCCTCCCTTGTGCCCTCAACTTAGCCCTTCGGGGCGACCACTGCCCTGCTGTGGGTTGGGCGCCTGGAACCTCCTGGGACCTAACCCTAACCCTAACCCCAAACCGAACGGAACCCTCCACCGAAAACTAAGCCGGCCTCAACCCCTAATCCTGCACTTGAGCCGCAATGCTGCATGGGCCCTCACTTCAGCCCTCGTGGGAGATCATGAGACCGGAGTCGTTTCGGCCCTGGCCACGTCCCTGGACCGAACCCTAACCCTCGCTAAGGCTCTCTCCCCAAGAGGACCCAATGCCAACGTCTGACAACACCACGCCCCTGGGGTCCGGAAGAGGTGCAGGCTGACTCGGCATGGAAGCTGCAAGCTCACCATGTCGTTTCCCAGGCCCGTCTGCAGCTGACCGAGACGATTCCGGAGGCCTCCTCGAACAGGGGGCGATCGACGTCTGTGGCCTTGGCAGCGAAAGACGGATGCTGACCGGCACCGCCCCTTGTGCCCTCAACTCAGCCCTTCGGGAAGACCACTGCCCTGCTGTGGGTTCGGCGCCTGGAGCCTCCTGGGTCCTAACCCTAACCCTAACCTTATCCCGAACCGGGAAGCTCCACCGCAACCTAAGCCTGCCTCGAACCCTACCCTGCACTTGAGCCACCTTGATATTTGTGCCCTCACTTCAGTCCTCGATGGAGATTACGAGACCTGAGTCGCTTCGGCCCTGGTCACGACCCTGGACCGAACCCTAACCCTAACTAACTCTCTCCCCATGGGGATCCAATCCAATGTCTGACAACACCACGTCCCTGTGGTCCACAAGCAATGCATGGTCACTCGTAATGGAACCTGAAGGCTCACCATGTCGTATCCCAGGCACGTTTGCATCTGCCCTAGAGTATTCCTGAGGCCTCCCGACCAGGGTCCCATCGACGTGTGTGGCCTTGGCATCCAAAGACTGATCCTGACCGGCACCTCCGTTGTGCACTCCACTTAGCCCTTTGGGGAGACCACTGCCTTGCTGATGTTTTGGCGCCGGGCCCTCCTGGGACTTAACTTTAACAATACTTTTGCCCAGAGACAAGACCCTCCACCGAAAACTATGCCGGGCTCGAACCCTAACCCTACAGTTGAGCTGCCCCTTCGCATTGGCCCTCACTTCATCCGAGGGAGATCATGACACTGGAGTCGCTTTGGGTATGGCGACGTTCCTGGACCGGACACTAACCATAGCTAAGGCTCTCCTCCATGGGGACCCAGTACCAAAGTCTAACAACACCACGTGCCTGAGGTCCACAAGCTGTGCAGGCACACTTGCCATTGAACCTGGAAGCTCACCATGTCCTTTCCCAAGTGCGGCTGCAACAGCCCGACAGATTTCCTGAGGGCTCCCCGACCAGGGGCCCATCTACTTGTGTGGTGTTGGCCGCCAAAGACTGATCCTGACCTGCACCCTCCCTTGTGCCCTCAACTCAGCCCTTCCGGGAGACCACTGCCCTGCCGTGGTTTCGGGGCATGGAGCCTCATTGGACCTTCCCCTAACCCTAACCCTACCCCAAAACTCGACCCTCCACTGAAACCTAAGGGGGCCTCGAACTCTAACCCTACATTTGAGTCGCCTGGTCGCAAGGGCCCTCACTTCGGCGATCGAAGGAGATCATGATTCCAGAATCACTTTGGCCAATGCGACGTCCTTGCTCTGAAGCATAACCCTAGCTAAGGCTCCGTCCCTATTGGGACCCAATAACCAAGTCCAACAACATCATACACCTGGGGTCCACAAGCGGTGGAGGCTCATTCTGCATGGAACCTGGAAGCTCACCATGTTGTTTCCGTGGCCCGGCTGCATCTGCCCTAGAGTATTCCTGAGGCCTCCCGACCAGGGTCCCATCGACGTGTGTGGCCTTGGCATCCAAAGACTGATCCTGACCGGCACCTCCGTTGTGCACTCCACTTAGCCCTTTGGGGAGACCACTGCCTTGCTGATGTTTTGGCGCCGGGGCCTCCTGGGACTTAACTTTAACAATACTTTTGCCCAGAGACAAGACCCTCCACCGAAAACTATGCCGGGCTCGAACCCTAACCCTACAGTTGAGCTGCCCCTTCGCATTGGCCCTCACTTCATCCGAGGGAGATCATGACACTGGAGTCGCTTTGGGTATGGCGACGTTCCTGGACCGGACACTAACCATAGCTAAGGCTCTCCTCCATGGGGACCCAGTACCAAAGTCTAACAACACCACGTGCCTGAGGTCCACAAGCTGTGCAGGCACACTTGCCATTGAACCTGGAAGCTCACCATGTCCTTTCCCAAGTGCGGCTGCAGCAGCCCGACAGATTTCCTGAGGGCTCCCCGACCAGGGGCCCATCTACTTGTGTGGTGTTGGCCGCCAAAAACTGATCCTGACCGGCACCCTCTCTTGTGCCCTCAAATGAGCCCATCGGGGAGACCAGTCCCCTGCTCTGGGTTCGGCGCCTGAAGACTCCAGGGCCTAACCCTAACCCTACCCACAAAAGGGACCTCCAGTGAAACATAAGGGGTCCTCCTAACCTAACCCTCCACTTGAGCCGCACCGTCACACATACCCTCACTTCTCCCCTCAAGGGAGTTCACGAGATCGGAGACACCTCAGCCCTAGCGACGTCCCTGGACCAAACCCTAACCCTAGCTAAGGTTCTCTCCCCATGGGGAACCAAGACCAAAGGTTGACAACACCACGCGCCTGGGGTTCACAAGCGGAACAGGCTAACTCGGCATGGAACCTGGAAGCTCACCATGTTGTTTCCCAGGTCCGGCTGCAGCTACACAAGAGGATACCTGAGGCCTCCCCGACCAGGGGCCATCGACGTGTGTGGCCTTGGCAGCCAAAGACTGATCCTGAAAGGCACTCTCCGTTGTGCACTCCATTCAGCCCTTTGGGGAGACAACTGCCCTGCTGAGTGTTTGGCGCCTGGAACCTCCTGGGTCCTAACCCTAAGTCTAACGTGCCCCAACCCGGAACCCTCCACCAAAACCTAAGGGTGCCTCGAACCCTAAACCTACACTTGAGCCGCCCCATCACATGTTCCCTCACTTCAGCCCTCGTGGGAGATCACGAGACCGGAGTCGCTTCGGCCCTGGTGACGACCCTGGACTGAACTCTAACCCTAGTTAAGGCTCTCTCCCCATGGGGACCCAATACCAAAGTCTGACAACACCACGATCCTGGGGTCCACAAGCGGTACAGGCTCATTTGGCATGGAACCTGGAAGCTCACCATACATTTCCCAGGCCCAGCTGCAGCTGCCCGAAAGAATTCCTGAGGCCTCCCTGACCAGGGTCCCATCCACGTGTGTGGTCCTGGCAGCCTTAGACTGATCCTGACCAGCACCCTCCCTTGTGTCCTCAACTTAGACCTTCAGGGAGACCACTGACTTGCTGTGTGTTAGGCTCCTGGAGCTCCTGGGATCTAAACTTAACCCTAACCGTACCCTTGTCGGAACCCTCCACCGAAACCTCAGCCGTCCTCGAAACTTAACCCTCCACTTGAGCCGGCCCGTCGCATGGGCACTCATTTCAGTCCTTGAGACAGATCGCCGGACCAGTGTGGCTTCGGCCCTGGTGACGTCCCTTGACCGAAACCTAACCCTAGCTAAGGCTGTCTCCCCATGGGGACCCGAACCCAACGTCTGACAACACCACACGTCTGGGGTCCAGAAGGTTTGCAGTGTCACTCGGTATGGTATCTGGAAGCTCACCATATCTTTTCCCATGCCGGTTACAGCTGCCAGAGAGGATTTCTGAGGCTTCCTCGACCAGGCGCTCATAGAGTTGTGTTGCCTGGAAGAACAGAGTCTGATCCTGCCCAGCACCCTCCCTTGTGTCCTGAACTCAGTCCTTCGGGGAGAACACTGCACTGCTCTGGCTTCAGCACCTGGCGCCTCCTGGGACCTAACCCCAACCCTACCCTTAATCGGACCCTCCACCAAATCCTAAGCCGGCCTTGAACCCTAACCCTTCGTTTTAACCCCCCCCCCTCACATGGGCCCTCACTTCATCTCTCAAGGGAGATCACAAGACTGGAATCGCTTCGGCTCTGGCTACGTCCCTGGTCCAAACACTAACCCTAGCTAAGGCTCTCTCCCCTTGGGGACCCAGTTCCAAGGTCTGGCAACACCATGTGCCTGGGGTTCCAGAAGCGGGGCAGTGTCACTCGGCATGGTGCCTGGAACCTCACAATGAGGTTTTGCAGGCCCGGCTGCAGTTGTCTGACAGAATTCCTGAGGCCTAACCGACCAGTGGCCCATAGAGTTCCGTGGCCTTGGAAGCCAAAGACTGAACCTTACTGGCCCTCTCCCCTGTGCCCTCAACTTAGCCCAATCGGGAGACCACTGCCCTGCTGTGGGTTCAGTACCTGGAGCCTCTTGGGTCCTAAACCAAACTCTACCCCTAACCTGAAACCTCAACCGAATCCTAACCCGATCTTGAAACCTAATCAAACACTTGACCCCCGCTGTCTCCTGGTCCTTTACTTCATTCCTCTAGGGAGATCAAGAGACTGGAGTTGCTTTGGCCCTGGCAACGTCCTGGACCGAACCTTAACCCTAGCTCAGACTCTCTCCCAATGGGGATGTAAGTAACAAACCATAAATCGTCTATGAGAAAAATTGAAGAAACCCAAAGAAATGGAAAACATTCCATGCTCACGAATTAGAAGAACAAACTTTGTGAAGATGTCAATACTACCAAACCAATCGACACACTCAATGCAATCCCTATCAAAATAACACGAGCTTTCTCCACAGAGCTAGAACAACCCTAAAATGTGTAAGGATCCAGAAAAGATACCAAAAGCCAAAGTCATGTTGAAAAAGAAAACAAAGGTGGAAACATAACTATTTTGGATTTGTGGTGTATTAGAAAGCTGCATTCATCAAGACAGTATGTACAGGCACAGAAACGGAGACAGACGTCAATGGAACAGAATATGGAACCCAGAAATTATACCCTCCAACATATGGTGTTTAATCTTTGTTAACACAGAAAGAATATCCAATGGAATAAGAGTCTCTTCAGCAAATGGTACTAGGAATACTGGACAGTGAGAATGATGAACCTGGACACTTGTCTTAAACGACACACATACACACTCACACACACACACACACACACACACACACACACACACACACACCTCAAAATGGATGAATGATCTAAATGTAAGTCAGGAACCATCAAAATCCTAGAGGAGATGACAGGCAATGTACCTCCTTGATCTTGGCCGCAGCAACTTCTCGCTTGTCATGTCTCCAGAAGCAAGGGCAATAAAAACCACAATGAACTATTGGGTCCTGAGGATAAAAAGCTTCTGCACAGCAGGGGACAAAATCAGCCAAACTACAAAGCAACTGAATGAAATGGGAGAAGATATTTGCAGGTGACATATCAGATAAAGGGTTAGTATCCAAAATCTATACAAAAACGTATCACACTCAACACCCAGAAACCAAATAATCCAGTGAAAAAATGGGCAAAAGACATGAAGAGACACTTTAAGAACGATGACATCCAGATTGGTCACGCATGAAAAGATGCTCAATCTCACTCGTCATCACTGAAATACAAATCAAAACCACAATGAGATATCTCCTCACCCCTATCAGAATGGCTAAAATTAACATCTCTGGAAACGACAGATGATGGCAAGGATGCAGGCAAAGGGAACCCTTTTGCAATGCTGGTGGGAATGCAAAGTGGTGTAGCCATTCTGGAAAATAGTATGGAGATTCGTCACAAAAACAAAACATAGAACTACACTAGGACCCAGCAATTGCACTACTAGGTATTTATCCAAAAGATACATTAACGCTGACTCGAAGTGGCACATGTACTCCAGTATTTATAGCAGCATTATCAACAATAGCTAAGTTATGCAAAGAGCCCAAATGACCACTGACAGATGAATGGATAAAGAAGATATGGCATATTCATACAATGGACTATTACTCGGCGATCAAAAAGAATGAAATCTCGCTATTTGCAACAACGTGGATGGAACCGGACTTTATTAAGCTAAGCAAAATGTGTCAGAGAAAGACACACATCCTATGATTTCTCTCTTATATCGAATTTAAAAAAAACTGATGAACATAGTGAAAGGAAAGCAAAAATAAGATACAAACAGAGAGGGAGTCAAATGATAAGAGACTGTTAAATAGAGGGAAGAATCTCAGGGTTCCTGGAGGGTTACTGAATAGGGGTATGGGCTCAATGGGTGATGGGCATTAGGGGTGGACCTTGGGATGAGTATTGGGTATATTTTGCACTTGATGGATCACTAAATTCTACTGCTGAAACTGTATTCCTCTATAAGGTAACTAACTTGGGCTTAAATTTAAAAAAAAGAAATATTAAAAATAAGTAAAGAAATGTACCACCAGGCAAAAGAAAAGGATATTTAAATCGGGCTCTTGAGTGGAAATGAAAGACTAAAAGTGTTACAAGCAAGAAAGGATCAGAGAAAACATCAAGAAACAATGACAAAACAACTAGTAGAATGGGACCAAATATATACCTATCAATAATCACTCGGAATATAAATGGACTAAATGCTCCAATCAAAAGACATTGGATAGGGCGTCAGAATGGACAAAACCATCAAACAAACAAACAAACAAACAAAAAACAATGTCTATCTAGATGCTGCCTACAAAGACTTATTTGGACTTAAGTCTCCTGCAGATTTGAAGTGAGGGAATGAAGAAATATTTATCATGCCAATAATGTCAAAAGAAAGCCAGTAGCAATACTTATATCAGGAAAAATAAACTTTAAAACCGAGACTCTACTTTGGTACCCTTTGGGTAAATACCTAATAGTGACATTGCATGCACCCAATATTTATAGCAGAATTATCAACAGTAGCCAAACTATGGAGAAAGCCCAAGTATCCATCAACTGAGGAAGGTGTAAAGAAGCTGTGGTGTGTGTGTGTGTGTGTATATATACGTATGTATATGCATATGTACATATATGCATGTTCATATATACATACATATGTATATACAACGAAATATAACTCAGCTTCAAGAAGAATGAAATCTTGCCATTTGCAACGATGTGGATGGAGCTCGAATGTATTATGCTAAGTGAAATATGTCAATCAGAGGAAGACACATATATGGTTTCACTCATGTGGAATTTAAGAAACAAAACACATGAAAACTAGGGAAGGAGGTAGGAAAAGAGATGTGTGGTAACAAACCACATGAGTCTCTTAATGTTAGAGAAAAAAAAGTGAAAGTTGATGGAGGGAGATGGGTCAGCGCAGGGCTAGATGGAGGATGAGTATTAAGGAGAGCACTTGTTGTGATGAGCACTGGATGTTGTATGTAAAGGATGAATCACCGAATTCTACTCCTAAATCCGAGAATGCACTGTATGTCAACTAAGACTTAAATTAAAATAAATACATACATACATACATACATACATACATACATACATACATACATAAAGCTATAACAAGAGATGAAGACAGAAACGATCTCATACTAAAGGGGACAGCCAAACAAGAAGATCCAATGATTGTAAATTTTGATGCACCCAAGATGCGATCACCAAGTATATAAAACATTTAGCAACAACCATAAAGGAACTCATTTATAATAATATGATGATAGTAGAGGACTTTAAGACATCACTCCCATCAATGGACAGAACCTATAAACAGAAAGTTAACAAGGAAACAATGGCTTTGAATGACACACTGGACCAGATGGGTTTAACAGATATATTCAGAACACTCCATACTAAAATGGCAGAGTACACAATCTTTTCAAGCATACATGGGGCGTTCTCCAGAATTGATCACATTCTAGGTCACAAATCAGGCCTCAAGAGGTACCCAACGACAGAGATCAGACCAAGCATCTTTTCTAACCACAAAGCTAGGAAACTTGAAGTCAACCACAAAAAAAGGGCTGGGGGGGGGGGGGAAGGCCACGAATAAAGGGAGGTTAAATAACATGCTACTAAATGAATGGGTCAGACAGGAAATCAATGAGAAAATACACTGAAACAAATGAAAATGAAAATGAAAATACACTGGTAAAACCCTTTGGAATGCGGCAAAAGCAGTCTATGATGGAAGTATATAGCAATACAAGCCTACCTTAAAGAGCAAGAAAAATCTCAAACAATCCTAACTTACACCTAAAGGAATGAGAAAAAAGAGCAGCAGAAGGAAGGAAATAATAGAGTTTAGGGCAGAAATAAGGAATATAGAAACCAAAAAGACACTAGACCAAATCAATGAAACCAGGGGCTGGTTCTTTGAAAACAGTAATCAACTTGAAAACCTCCTAGGCAGACTCTTCACAAAGAATACAGAAAGGACTCAAATAAATAAAATCACAAATAAGAAAGGAGAAATAACAGTCAACACCACAAAAATACAATTAGAAGATAATATTATGAACAACTACATGCAACATATTGGACACTCTGAGAAAAATAGACAAATTCCTAGAAACACACAAACTACCAAAACTGAAACAGGAAGATATCTAAAATCTGAAAACAGAAAGATACCACATCAGTAATTAAAAAAATCTCCCCCCAACACAAGAGTTCATGGCCAGATGGCTTCATTGATGAATTCTACCATCCATTTAAGGAAGAGGTAATATGTATTCTCCTCGAATTATTACAAAAAATAAAAAAAAGAAGGAAAACTTACAAATTCATCGTATGAGGCCATCATTACCCTGATACCAAAACCAGATGAATCCTCCACTAAAACCGAAAACTGCAGCAGCACCTGTGTGGGTCAGTCGGTTTACTGTCAACTCTTTTTTTTAATTTTTTTTATTATTTTTTTTATTTATTATTTTTTTAAATTTTTTTTTCAACGTTTTTTATTTATTTTTGGGACAGAGAGAGACAGAGCATGAACGGGGGAGGGGCAGAGAGAGAGGGAGACACAGAATCGGAAACAGGCTCCAGGCTCCGAGCCATCAGCCCAGAGCCTGACGCGGGGCTCGAACTCACGGACCGCGAGATCGTGACCTGGCTGAAGTCGGACGCTTAACCGACAGCGCCACCCAGGCGCCCCTGTCAACTCTTAATTTTGGATTAGGACATTATCTTGCGGTGCGTGGGTTCGAGTCCCATGTTGGGCCCTGCCATGACAGTGTGGGGCATGGCCAGGATTCTCTCCCTCCCTGTCTCTCTGCCCCTCCCTCACTTTTATGTACTCTATCTAAGGAAAGAAATAAACATTTAAAACAATGTTTAAAAATTTTTAAATAAAACTGCAGAGCAATAGCCTGATGACTATGTATGCCGAAATTCTCATTAAAATACCTTCAAATTAAAGTCAACAATACATTAAAGGAATCATATACCATAATCAAGTGGGATATATTCCTGGGCTGCAAGGGTGGTTCCACATTCACAGATCAATCAACATGATGCACCACAGTAATAGAAGAAAGGATAAGAACAATAGGATGCTTTCAACAGATGCAGGAAAACTATTTGATAAAATGCCACATCCATTCATGATAAAAACCCTCAGCAAAGTACATTGAGACTCAACCTACCTGCACATAATAAAGGTCATCTAGGAAAAACCCACAGCTCATCTCATCCTCAATGGGTACAAATTGAAAGGTTTTCTTCCAAAGTCAGGGACAAGATAGGAATGACCCCTCTCACCACTGTTATCCCACATAGTACGGGAAACCCTAACCAGAGCACTCAGACAACAAAAAGAAATAAGAGGCATCCAAATCTGCAAGGAAGAAGTAGCACTTTCGCTATTTGGAACTGACATGATGTGTTCTATAAAAAGCATGAAAGATTCCCTTAAAAATTGCTAGAATTGATATATGAATTTGACAAGTCACAATCTACAGAAATCAAGGAACATAGATGTATTGAATTTCTAACACAAATCATGAATTAACACCGAGAGAAAGTAAGGGATCAATCCCATTGACAGGCTCACAAATACCACAAGAAACCAGGAATAAACCTAACCAAAGAGGTGAAAGACCTGTACTCTAAAGGCTATGAAACACTGATGAAATAAATGGAAGAGGACACAAAGAAATGGACATACATTTCATGTTCATGGATGGGAAGCACAAAATACTGTTAAAATGTCTACACTCCTCAAAACAATCTACACATATAATGAAATCCCTATCACACTAACAAAAACATTTGTCACAGAACAAGAACAAATAATCTCAAAATTCGTATGGAATGACAAAAGTCCCCAAACAGCCAAAACAAACTTGTAGAAGAAAAGCAAAGCTGGAGACATCACAATTCCAGACTTTAGGTTACATTACAAAGCTATACTGATCAGAACAGTATGATCAGTATGTCAGTACTGAACAGTACTGACAAAACAACAACAAAAAATAACAACAGCAACAAACTCATACGCATAGATCAATAGCATGGAAACCCAGAAATAAACTCACACCTCTATGGTCAACTAATTCTCAACAAAGCAGGAAAGAACATCTAATGGAAAAAAAGATAGTCTTGGGACACATGGGTGGCCCAGTCACGAAACCGTGTGATGGTGGATTCAGCTCAGGTCATGATCTCAGGGCAGTGCAGAGCATGCGTGGGATTCTCTCTCTCCATTTCTCTCTGCCCCTCTTCTGCATGCTCGCTCGCTCTCTCTCTCTCTCTCTCTCTCTCTCTCAAAAATAAATACATAAATTTAAAAAAAGGCTCCTCAACATATGGTTTTGGAAAAACTGGACAGCAATCTGCAAAGCAAAACAAAACAACGGACCACTTTCTTACAACATACACAAAAATAAATCCAACATGGACAAAGACCTATACGTGAAACCCGAAACCATAAAAATCCCAGAGGATAACACGGGTAGTATCTTATTTGACATTGCCTGTACAAACGTCTTTGTAGATATATCTCTAGACGTAAGGGAAACACAAGCAAAAATAATGAGACTTTATAAAAATTAAAACCTTCTGTCACCAAGGAAATAATCAACAAAACTAAAACATCAACAGAATGATATTTGCAAACGACATCGGATAAAGGGTTAGTGTCCAAAATATATACAGTTATACAGCACCCAAAAAATGAGAAATCTGATTAAAAATGGGCAGAAGACAAAAATGGACATTTCCCGAAGGAAGACATATACATGGCCAAGAGACACATGAAAAAATGCTCAACAATACTGATCTTCAGGGAAATACAATTCAAAAGTACATTGAGATAACACATCACATCTGTCACATTGACGAAAATCAATGAAGGATGAAACAGCAGGTGTTGCCAAGGATGTGGGGAAAGAATAACCCTCTTGCACTGTGGGTAAGAATGCAAACTGGTGCAGCCACTCTGGAAAACAACATGGAGATGTCAAAAAAAAAAAAAACTGGAAATAGAAGTACCTTACAATCCAGCGATTTCACTACAAAGTATTTCCACAAAGAATACAAAATCTTCAAAGGGATACATGCACCGTGATGTTTACAGCAGCATTTTTTACAAAAGCCAAATTACGGAAACTATCCAAACATCCATCAACTGATGAATAAATTGAGATGTGGTATATGGAATGTAATATTATTTAGCCATAAAAACATGAAATCTTGTCATTTGCCACGAGGTGGATGGAAAGAGAGAATGTTATGCTGGGTGAAATAAGCCTGTCAGAGACAGACAAATACCCAATGATTTCACTAACACATGGCAAGAAAACAAAACAAAGGTGGGGGGGAGGAGGAGACAAACGGACTCTTAACTAGGAAACAAACTGAGGAGTTCCACAGCGAGGTGAGGGAATGGGTGAAGCAGCTGATGGGGATTAAGAAGTGCACCTGGGAAGAGCACCGGGTGACCTGTGGAAGTGTTGCTCTATATTGGACACCTGCAACTAATATTACACTATTTCTTCACTCACTGGAATTTAAATTAAAAGATAACATAAGGTTAATGAGACTTACCTACCAGGTTTTCTGTAGTTTTTCAATCGCTTCACTAGGTTGGAAAAATAACCATGAAATTTTTAAAAAAGCATGTATGATGTGCGGGACAGTTTGTGCCCTTACCTCCGTCTCTGGTTCCAGCAGGACTCGGAACATGGGTCCCAGCTCATTCTTCTAGAAGGTCGTGAGACGAGCATTTCATGTATCCACGTTCTAATTGAATGCAGCTCCCGTGCTTCTGAATTTCTGTTAGGGTTACTTCCCGGAAACAAGCCTGAATCTGGAACAAACCATCGACTTCATCTATGAGGTGATGTCATGGGACCCCGCAATCCACAAGTCCTTTAGTAAAATACGTCTTGTTCCAAAACTGTCCGGGAAGGGGTGGAATGAAACACGGGAACAGCCCAGAAATTGCAAAGGCCTGTGCAGCTCAGCAACCAGCTTGACCAGGGAAGCCACCCGGCGCCCCCTCCTCAGCACTCAGTACAACAAGGCAGCTTCTCTCTGGCGACTCAGGAGATGCCAAGTTGCTATAAAGCTCCCAAGGTCTCCCCTGGGGCGGGTGGCAGAACCTGCTGGAAATGCAGCTCTGCTCTCTGTCCTGAGGCAGCAGCAGAGGCCTGAGTCCTCTGAGAGCAATCTAAGCCCTTCCTGCTCTGAGGTGCCCTGGGACAGAAAAGCAGATGGTGCGCCCTCTGCTGGCTATCACTGCCCAGCAGAGGAACCCGCCCCTTGGGGGTCTGTGGTTCTTGGGCTCTCTCTGCTGGCCACCATGGGAATTCCTTCAATGTGGAAGGCCCTGGTTGCTCAGCTGAGAGACTGAAGGTGCTCTGGGCAACTAAGCCTGTTCTCCTCCTTGGGAAGGTTTTAGTGACAGGGCCTGGGACACAAAATCTTTTCCTTCTCTTTCTTGTGAGTGAAGAATGAAACCGAATTTATTAACGTAACGACATCATTTGTAATGTTTTAAGCAATATTCACAGAAAAATAGACCACCGATTTACACATGCTGAACAAGAGGTAATTTTGTTTACCACCAAAATACTTAGGTTAGATAAAGAATGGACACCTTTGAGAGAGAGAGAGAGAGACCGGCGTCCAGCTATGGAGTGAATGAGTCCTAGGGATACAAGGGACAGCCAATGGAATGGAGTCAATCCCGTCATAATATTGTTGCATGCTTTCACATGATAGCTACACTTGTGGTTGAGTACAACATAATGTATAGACATATGGAATGACTGAAATGTATGCCTAAAACTAACACAACAAGTGTGTGAACAATCTTTCAATTAAAAATAGACATCCTTTACACTATCTTTAATTTCTTCTTCTCTGCCACTAAACTATCCTTCCTGGGGCGCTTGGGTGGCTTAGTCGGTTAAGCGTCCGACTTTGACTCAAGTCATGATTTTTCAGTCCATGAGTTTGAGCCCCACATCAGGCTCTGTTCTGAGAGCTCAGAGCCTCGAGCCTGCCTCATATTCGGTGTCTCCCACTCTATCCCCCTCCCCAGCTCGGGTTCTCTCAAAAAAAGAAACATTAAAAATGAAAAATCATTCCTCATTTAGAATCTGCGAATTTCCATTTATACCAGATTCTCTAACATCACCTTCTTGATGTTGAAAGCTTATCTGAAAAGTCACTAATAATATCTTAGATGAAACATATGTGACAAGATCAGAATGCAACTTCCAGGGAGCTACACATCTGTTGTGAATTTACAGTGCGTATCCTTGGCTAATATTTCCAATGAAATGTGCTTTAGGGATACGGATGGATGAAATAACGTCCATCAGTCATATAGGTCAATTTCCTATAGGACTATTATGCCTTCAATTACTAATTGCCATCTCTTCAGAATTAAAAGAAAGCTGGGTCAAGAAAATGTCTTTGAATTTAATGTAAGAGAAGACTATGGTGTTTTAAAGGGTCCACCTACCTTCTCGATTCCTCAGATTGGTTGGGGAGAGAAGGATAGCAACCTATGATTTGGATGCACACCGCTAGTCCCAGAGGGAGGATATGTATCTTATTGACAAATAATTTTTTTTTTAATCAATATTACTAGTCCACCTCTGCCTGGTCCAGACTTCAGGACCTGGGGGCAACACAATGCCTGATGCCTGGGTTCAGAACTTGAGGAAGGCCAGCTGGTGGGGGAGGGGGGAAATCCAACAGAGCCTGGGGCAGTGAGGGAGATGGCCCTGGGACACCTCCCCACAGGGCAGGCTATGGAGTTTACCTGCCAAAGAGCAGCACACTCTCCCTCAAGACATCCCTCTCCATGACAGAACGTGAGGCTGAACCTCACAATTCCAGAAGAAATGAGGGCTACCCATCTTTTCAATTCCAATGGCCTCTGCAGAACTTGGACCCAGGGATGTTGGAGTCTTGGGGCCACGGAACTCTGATGCCCATGATAGAAGCCCTTTCTGCCCCAGCACTCAGAGCCACTTCATACATCCCCTCTCCCCTGGCCCATCTAACCCTGTCCACATACCCAGACCAGGTCTCTACTTTCCTTCTCGTACTTCCTCTTTGTCTCTGTTTCTCTCTAACCACATCTCTCTCTATTTCTTCCTTTCACTCTCTAGGGAGCGGTGTATTATACGGTGCCAAACTTTGTTGTTATACATGGGAATATCCAATTCTCCCAGCACCAGTTATTCAAAAGACTACTCTTCTCCACTGTGTATTATTGACTCCCTTGTCGAATGCTAGGTGACTGTGATGCATGGGTTTAGTTTGGGCTCTCAATTTCTGTTCCATTGTCTTGTGTGTGTGCTTATTCCAGTGACATAATTGATTTCTTTGTGTTAGAATGACGCTTGAAAGCAAGAAGTGTGATGCCTCCTGTTTTGTTCTTTGTTGCGTTGGCTACTTGGGGTCTTTTTGTGGTTCCAAATAAATTTTAGGATATGATTTTCTAATTGCATAAAAATTGCATAGGAGTCTTGATAGAGATTGCACTGAATCTCTAGATGGCTTTGGGTAATATGGACATTGTATCTGTATTAATTCCTCCAAAAGATGGACATGGGATGGATTTTCACTGACTTGTGTGTTCTCCCCTTTCTTTCACCCAAATTGAATTTCTTCCATTCCTGCACACAGGTTTTATAGTTTTCTGTAAAGAGAGTTTCATTTCCTTGGCTAAATGTATTGCTATAATTTTTATTGTTTTTGATTCTCTTGTAAATGGGATTGTTTTCTTTACTTCTTCTTAGATAATTGGGTTAGTGTATAGGAATGATACAGAATTTGATATGGTGACTTTCTAGTTTGGAACTTCACTGCATTTCTTGGTTAGATATTAACAGGTTATTTTACATTACATTTTTTAATTCAGTCCTTTACCTTGTTTAAAAAAAACATGTTATTTGGAAATAGCTGACACACTATGTTACATTAGTTTCAGATGAACAACATAGTGATTGGACAAATGCATACATTCTGCTACGCTAACACAGGTGTAGCTATCATCTGTCACCATGCATCACTACTCCAGTACCATTCTCTATGTCCCCTATGCTATATCTTCTAGCTGTGATTCATTCATTGCATCACCAGAAGCCTGCATCACGCAATCCCCTTCACATATCTAGGGCATCCTTGTCTTGTGCCTGATCTTAGTGGAAAATCTTTCACAATTTCACTACTGAGTATGATATTAACTGTGGGCTTCACATACATGGCCTTTCTTATGTTGAGATATGTTCCTTCTACACAGAATCTTAAAGAGATTTTTAGCACAAATGGATACCAAATTTTCTCAGAACGGTTTTTCTGTGTCTATTGACATCATCACATGAGTTTTCTTTTTCTTTTTTAACATGTACTTATTTAGTTTAGTTTAAATGTATTTATGTATTTCTTTAGTATTTATTTTTTCAAGTTTTTATTTAAATTCCACTTGGTTAACATACAGTGTAATGTTAGCGTCAGGTATAGAAGGTAGTCATCCATCACTTACATACAACACCCAGTGATCCTCACTACTAGTGCCTTCCTTAGCCCGTCACCCATTTAAACCATCCCCTTACCCACCTCCCTTATAGTAACCCTCCGTTTGTTATTTATAATTAAGAATCTTGTTTCTGGTTGATTTTCTTTCATTCAATTATGTGAGGGGTCCTACTGATTGATTTGCATTTCTGAAACATCCTTCCTTTGCAGGGAAAAAAATCCTTCATCACGGTCAATGATCCTTTTAATGTGCTGCTGAATTTGGTTTGCCTGTCCATTATTGGGAATCATTCATCTATATTCATCACGGAGATACTGGCTTATAGATTTCTGTTCAGGTAATATCCTTCTCTGGCTTCCTACCAGGGTAATTCCAGTGTCATGAAATGAGTTTGGTGGTGTTCATTCCTTTTCAGTCTGAGAGAGGACTGCTGTTAGTTCTTCTACAAACATTTGGTCAAATTCACCAGTGAATCCACCTGGTCCTGGGCTTTTCTTCCCTGGGAGAACTTCGATTACTGATTCAATTTACTTGCATTGGTTATCTTCTTGTATTGATACAGTCTTCCTTTAATGGGTCTGTGCAAACCTTCTATTTCTTCCTGGTACAGTCTTGGTAGGTTGTGTGTTTCTAAGAACCTATCCATTTCTTCTAGGCAGGCGGTTTGCTGGCATCTAATTTGGCCATAGTCCCCTCTTTGTCTCCTTTATGTTTCTTCGGTATAAGGCGTAATGTCTTCTCTTTTATTCATAATTATTTTGAACTGCGTACTCTCTGTGTCTTAGCATAGTCTATGTGTAGTCTTGACAATTTTGTTTCACTCTTCTGAAAACCCCTGTTGGTCTTCTTCATATTTTCTCTTGACTTCATGGTCTCAGTTTCATTGGTTTGCACTCTCGTATGGATTACTTTCTCCCTTTTGAGTACACTGTACATAGATTGTTGTTTTTTTCTAGTTCTTTGAAGTTAAAGGTAGGTTGTTCATTTGACTCCCAAATCTATCCTCCACGCATGCAAATCCAGTGGCTCATCAGAGAACCTTCAATAGGTCTTTTCTGTCCTATTTCTCATTTTCAGAACTCCGAGAAATTAGAATCAGAAAATTTATTTGAAGACACAATAGATGAAAACTTCCCTAGTGCGGGGAAAGAGACAGATCCAGAAGCAGGAGGCACAAAGAACCCCCAATATATTCAACGGAAGCAGATCCACACCAAGTCATATAGTAATGAAAACCCAAAATAGCGTGACAAAGAAAAATTTTCAAAGCAGGAAAACAAAAGATGGCATTTACCTACAAGGGAAACCCCATAAGGTTATCACTGGATGTTTTTCAGAAGAAACTTTGAAACTGTAAGTGACCAGCATGGTATGGTAAAGTTGCTGAATGGAAAACATCTGCAGCCAAAGAGAGTCTATCCAGCAAACTATCATTCAAATGGGAGGAGAGATCAAGAGGTTCCCAAATAAATACTCAGCGAGCTCAACACCAACAAACCACCCCTGCAAGAAATGTTAAAGGGGACTCTTTAAGTGGAAAAGAAACACCGAAAGTGACCATAGTAAAGTGCGAAATGCAGAAGCAATAAAAAGGTGTATATCTGTAAAACATCAGTCAAGGTATTCATGATATTAAAGGTTTTGAAAGAGGAACACTACATAGCTATAACACGGGGAGGAGAGGAGTAAAGAACCGGTTCAAACTTAAGCAACTATCAACTTAATATAGACTTCTATATGCAGAAGTGGTTAGGTACAAACCTCATAATAACCACAGAACAAACACCACTAATACATATGCAGAGTATAAAGACAAGCAATTTCAACTGTGAAATTGTGATGAAACCCAGCAAACCAAAAAAAGAGAAAGAGAAGAAAGGATCAGAAAAATTCAGAAACAACCAACATCAAGTAGTAATAGGACACATACATGTCTATCAATTACTTGGAATGGTAACAAAACAAATGATCAAATCAAAGGCACTGGGTGCCAGAGAGGGGCAACTGGATGGCTCAATCGCTTGAAATTTAGACTCTTGATTTCGACTTAGGCTATGATCCCAGGATCATGGGATTGAGCCCCAATTGAGCTCTGCACTGAGCATGTAACTTGGGGAGGATTAATTCTCATTCTTATTCTCTCTCTCCCTCTTTCTCTCTTTGTCTCTCTCTTCCCCCATTCCCCCC
Organism: Neofelis nebulosa; assembly: GCF_028018385.1. Taxonomy (NCBI): domain Eukaryota; kingdom Metazoa; phylum Chordata; class Mammalia; order Carnivora; family Felidae; genus Neofelis; species Neofelis nebulosa. The sequence continues at coordinate 46,098,646 of NC_080799.1, read as the reverse complement.
ACCCCGCCCTACCATGCCTGTGCTCACTCTCTTCATAATAAAAAGCACTGGGTGATAGAATGATTACAATATAGGACCCATCTATTTCCTACCTAGAAAAGACTAGTTAAGGAACAAAAGCATCAAAAGAAAACTGCAGTAGCTCTACCTATATCAAACAAAATAGATTTAAAAATAAAACGGTAACAAGAGACAAAGAAGACACTATACTAATAAAAGGTACCATCCAGCAAAAAGATGGAACAATTGTAAACATACAAGCATTCAACCTGAGAGCATCCAAATACACAAAACAGTCCAAAACTAAAGTAAAGAATCGATAGTCATACCATCATAGTAGGGCACTTTAACACCCCAATGACATCAATGGAGAGATCATTCCATCAGAAAATCAACAAGAAAGTAGTGACTTTGAATGATAGAGTAGACCAGATGGACTTAACCGATATATTTTAGACATTCCATCCTAAAACAGCACAATACACATTCTTTTCATGTGCACATGGAACATTCCCACACTCGATAAAAAATTAGGTCATAAAACAAGCCAAAACAAAATCAAACTGATCGACGTCATACCATGTGTCTTTTCAGACTAGAATGCTATGAAAGTAGAAGACTACAACAAGAAACAAAAATCTGGAAAAGGCACAAAACATGGAAGTTAAATAACATGCTACTAAACAATCAATGGTTCAACCAAAAATCAAAGACAAAATCCAAAATGGCATGGAAACAAAAGACAATGAAAACACAGCAATCCAAACTTCTGTAAAGCAGGAAAACTGGTTCTAACAGGGAATTTTACAGCAATACATGTCTGCCTCAAGAAAAAGAAAACCCTGAAATAAACTCCATGAGCTTATAATTATAAAAGCCAGACAGAGGACAACAAACACAACCCCCAAAGAGAAGAATGATGAAAATAATTAAAGGCAGAGGAGAAATAAATGATATAAAGATTAAAAGGATGCACCCCAAGGACCAAAATTGGATGAGGCAGTAAGTGAAATCCTACCACACCGAGAGAGGGCAGGGTGATGGCGTGAAACACTCCACACCCAAGCTGGAGAGGGGCGAGGCAAAAACAATCTCCAGTGCAGGAAGACAGGGGCGATATAATGAACACAATCCCTCAGGATGGAGGGCGGTGTCCACACATGAACATCCTCCCACTACATTTGGGAGTGCAAACATGACCTACTTCTTGCTGTAGTCCTAACGCTAACACTAACCCAAATCCCACACCTAAACCTAGCAGCTAACGCAAACCATGGTACTAACTCTAAACCCTGCCCTTATCCCTAGGTCTAAACCCAACCCTAACCCAACCGAACTGTAAAAGTAAACATATCCCGTACTAACCCTAACCATCTTACCAGAATCCTACAACTCTAATCCTAAAACCCTAACCCTAATGCTCTAACTCTACCTGCTAACACTAAAATTATAAACCCAAACACTAACACTAACCCTAACCATAAAATCCTAACACTAACCCAAACGCTAACCCCTGATCCAATCCCCTAACCCGTAAGCGAACCAAAGTCCTAGACCTAGATCTCACCTTATCCCTAAAACTAAGGCAAACCCTAACACTAACGCTAACACCTAACCCTAACCCTACCATCTAACCCTAACCCTAACTCTCAAACCCAAACAATAACCCTAAACCTAAGCCTAATCCAAGTCCAAAGCTAACACCTAAACCTAACTCTAACTCAAAACCCTAACCCCTAACCATAACCCTAAACACTAACCATAACCCTAAACCCCACCCTAAAGCATAAACCTAATTCTAGCCCCTAACACTAACACCTAACACCAACCCTAACCGTAACCCTGACCCCTAACACCGAACCCAATCCCAAACCCTAAGCCAACACACACGACACACAGGAATGGTGTCACCTCGGCACTGGTGAAGTCCCTGAACAGAACATTAACCCTAGTTAAGGATCTCTCTGGATGGGGACCCAATACCTATCTCTGAGAACACCACAAACAAATGGCCCAAAGCGGTGCAGACTTACTTGGCATGGAACATCAAACATCATCATGACATTTCCAATGCCCTCATGATGCTGCACAAGGGGGTTGATGAAGCCCAACTGAAGATGCCACACACAGCTGGCCCTGGCTCACAAAGACTAAGCCTGAACAGCCCGCTCCAATGAGGCCTACACTCAATCCTCTGGGAAGACCACTACCCTGCAAGAGTTTCAGCGCTTGGAGCTTCGTGGGACCTAACCCTAACCTTAACTGTGACCCTCACATACCGCTCAAACTAAACCTCACCCCAACTCAAACCTAACCCTACACATGACCCGCACCCGCACATGGACCCTCATCCAGACTTCCAGGGTGATCATGGCAATGGTGTCGCTTCGGCCCTGGCAACGTCCCTGGACCAAAACTTAACCTTGGCTAAAGCTTTCTCCTAATGGGGACCCAATTCCTAAGTCTGAGGACATGACGGACATGGGCCCCAGAAGCGGAAGAGGATTACTCAGCATGGAACCTGGAATATCACAATTTCATTTCCAAAGACTAGAAGGAGCTCCACAGGGGACTTCTTGAGGTCTAACCGAGGAGTGACCCTGGCACCCAAAACTCAGCCTGACTGGGACCCTCCTTAGACCCCTCTACTCAGCCCTGCGGGGGGACAACTGCCCTACTGGGGGTATAGTGCCACGAACCTCCTGTGCCCAAGCCCTAATCTTAACAGTGACCCACAGTATATACGTGAACCTAAACCTCACCTCATCTTTAACACTCACCCAAAACCTGACTCGCACCATGCATGTGCCCACACATCATCGATACAGGGAGATCACAGGACTGGTGTCACTTCAGCCCTGGAGATTTCCCTGGCACAAAACCCAAACGGAGCTGAGGCTATCTCCACATGGGGACTGAATACCACAGTGTGACAAGAGCACACACACTGGGTTGAGAAGCGGTGCAAGATAATTCTGTGTGAAACGTGGAACATCACCATGTCATTTCCAAAGCATGGCTTCTGATGCACAGGAGGAATCTTGAGGCCTACATCCTGAGTGCAAAAATAGATGTCTGGCCTTGGACGCAAAGACTAATGCTGATCAGTACCCTTCTGCACACCAGTCAGCCCTTCGGGGAGACAACTGCACTACTGTACAATAAGGGCTTGGAAATGTTTGGGTAATACTGTTACCCCTAAACAGAACTGTAAACTGAACCCTAAACCTAAACCTAATACAAACTCTCACACTAACTCTACACCAGACCGACAACCGCCCAAGTGCCCACATTTTAGCCCTCCAAGGAACTCATGTGAATGGTGTTACTTTGGCCCTGGTGATGTACCTAGACTGAACACAAACCCTAACTGAGGCTCTCTCCCCATTAGGGACTTAACACCAAAGTCTGACAACACTGCGTGCCTGGGGTCCAGAAGCAGTGCAGGATGCCTCAGCATAGACCAGGAACCTCACCATATCCTTTGACACAACCGGCAACAGCTTGCCGAGAGGATTCCTGAGGCCTACCCGACCAGGGGCCCATAGAGTTGTGTGGCCTTGAAAGCCAAAGACTAGTGCTGACTGGGACCCTCCCGTCTGCAATCAAATCACCATTCGGGGAGACAACTACCCTGCTGTGTGTTCAGCATCTGGAGCCGCACAGGAGTTAACAAAAACACTAAACCTACAGAACCCTAACCAGAACCCTAAACCAAATATAATCCTATATAGGACACTAACCCTACATTCCCCAAGTAACATGGGCCCAGAAATGAGCCCTCCAGGGAGATCACAAGACTGGAATCGCTTCGGCCGTGGTGACATCCTTGGACCGAATCCTAACCCTAGCTAAGGCTCCCTCCCCATGGGGACCCCATGCCAAAGTCTGACAACACCACGCGCCTGGGGTCCAGAAACAGTGCAGGCTGACTCGGCCTGGAAGCTGCAAGCTCACCATGTCGTTTCCAGACCCGTCTGCAGCTGACAGAGAGGAAATCTGAGGCCTCCTGGAACAGGGGCTGATCGACGTCTGTGGCCTTGGCAGCCAAAGACGGATCCTGACCGACAGCCTCCCTTGTGCCCTCAACTCGGCCCTTGGGTGCGACCACTGCCCTGCTGTGGGTTGGTTGCCTGGAGACTCCTGGGACCTAACGCTAACCCTAACCGTACCCGGAACCGGGACCCTCCACCACAACCGAAGCCTGCCTCGAACCCTAACCCTGCTATGGAGCCGCCTTCTGACATGGGCCCTCACTTCAGCCCTCGAGGGAGATCACGAGACTGGAGTCGATTCAGCCCTGGCGACGTCCCTGGACCAAACCCTAACCCTAGCTAAGGCTCCCTCCCCATGAGGACCCCATGCCAAAGTCTGACAACACCACGCGCCTGGGGTCCAGAAGCAGTGCATGCTGACTCGGCATGAAGCTGCAAGCTCACCATGTCGTTTCCAGGCCCGTCTGCAGCTGACCGAGAGGATTCCGGAGGCCTCCTCGAACAGGGGCCGATCGACGTCTGTGGCCTTGGCAGCCAAAGACGGATCCTGACCGGCACCGTCCCTTGTGCCCTCAACTCAGCCCTTCGGGAAGACCACTGCCCTGCTGTGGGTTCGGCGACTGGAGCCTCCTGGGACCTAACCATAACCCTAACCCCACACCGAACGGGAACCCTCCACTGAAACCTAAGTCTCCCTCGAACCCTAACCCTGCTATGGAGCCGCCTTCTGGCATGGGCCCTCACTTCAGCACTCGAGGGAGATCACGAGACTGGAGTCGATTCAGCCCTGGCGACGTCCCTGGACCAAACCCTAACCCTAGCTAAGGCTCCCTCCCCATGGGGACCCCATGCCAAAGTCTAACAACACCACACGCCTGGGGTCCAGAAGCAGTGCATGCTGACTCGGCATGGAAGCTGCAAGCTCACCATGTCGTTTCCAGGCCCGTCTGCAGCTAACCGAGAGGATTCCGGAGGCCTCCTCGAACAGGGGCCGATCGACGTCTGTGGCCTTGGCAGCCAAAGACGGATCCTGACCGGAACCGTCCCTTGTGCCCTCAACTCAGCCCTTCGGGAAGACCACTGCCCTGCTGTGGGTTCGGCGCCTGGAGCCTCCTGGGACCTAACCCTAACCCTAACCCCACACCCAACGGGGACCCTCCACCGAAACCTAAGCCGGCGTCGACCCCTAACCCTGCGCTTGAGCCGCCTTGCTGCATGGGCCCTCACTTCATCCCTCGAGGGAGATCACGAGACCGGAGTCGCTTCGACCCTGGCGACGTCCCTGGACCGAACCCTAACCCTAGCTAAGGCTCTCTCCCCAAGAGGACCCTATGCCAACGTCTGACAACACCACGCGCCTGGGGTCCGGAAGAGGTGCAGGCTGACTCGGCATGGAACCTGGAAGCTCACCATGTCGTTTCCCAGGCCCAGGCTGCAGCTGCCGGGAGGATTGCGGAGGCCTCCTAGACCAGGGGCCCAAACACGTGTGTGGCCTTGGCAGCCAAAGACGGATCCTGACCGGAAGCCTCCCTTGTGCCCTCAACTCAGCCCTTGGGGGCGACCACTGCCCTGCTGTGGGTTGGGCGCCTGGAGCCTCCTGGGACCTAACCCTAACCCTAACCGTACCCCGAACCGGGACCCTCCACCACAACCGAAGCCTGCCTCGAACCCTAACCCTGCTATGGAGCCGCCTTCTGGCATGGGCCCTCACTTCAGCCCTCGAGGGAGATCACGAGACTGGAGTCGATTCAGCCCTGGCGACGTCCCTGGACCAAACCCTAACCCTAGCTAAGGCTCCCTCCCCATGGGGACCCCATGCCAAAGTCTGACAACACCACGCGCCTGGGGTCGAGAAGCAGTGCAGGCTGACTCAGCCTGGAAGCTGCAAGCTCACCATGTCGTTTCCAGACCCGTCTGCAGCTGACCGAGAGGATTCCGGAGGCCTCCTCGAACAGGGGCCGATCGACGTCTGTGGCCTTGGCAGCCGAAGACGGATCCTGACCGGCAGCCTCCCTTGTGCCCTCAACTCAGCCCTTGGGTGCGACCACTGCCCTGCTGTGGGTTGGGTGCCTGGAGACTCCTGGGACCTAACTCTAACCCTAACCGTACCCCGAACCGGGACCCTCCACCACAACCGAAGCCTGCCTCGAACCCTAACCCGGCTATGGAGCCGCCTTCTGGCATGGGCCCTCACTTCAGCCCTCGAGGGAGATCACGAGACTGGAGTCGATTCAGCCCTGGCGACGTCCCTGGACCAAACCCTAACCCTAGCTAAGGCTCGCTCCCCATGGGGACCCCATGCCAAAGTCTGACAACACCACGCGCCTGGGGTCCAGAAGCAGTGAATGCTGACTCGGCATGGAAGCTGCAAGCTCACCATGTCGTTTCCAGGCCCGTCTGCAGCTGACCGAGAGGATTCCGGAGGCCTCCTCGAACAGGGGCCGATCGACGTCTGTGGCCTTGGCAGCCAAAGACGGATCCTGACCGGCACCGTCCCTTGTGCCCTCAACTCAGCCCTTGGGGGCGACCACTGCCCTGCTGTGGGTTGGGCGCCTGGAGACTCCTGGGACCTAACCCTAACCCTAACCGTACCCCGAACCGGGACCCTCCGCCACAACCTAAGCCTGCCTCGAACCCTAACCCTGCGCTTGAGCCGCCTTGCTGCATGGGCGCTCACTTCAGCCCTCGAGGGAGATCACGAGACCGGAGTCGCTTCGGCCCTGGCGACGTCCCTGGACCGAACCCTAACCCTAGCTAAGGCTCTCTCCCCAAGAGGACCCTATGCCAACGTCTGACAACACCACGCGCCTGGGGTCCGGAAGAGGTGCAGGCTGACTCGGCATGGAAGCTGCAAGCTCACCATGTCGTTTCCCAGGCCCGGCTGCAGCTGCTGAGAGGTTTGCGGAGGCCTCCTCGACCAGGGGCCCAAACACGTGTGTGGCCTTGGCAGCCAAAGACGGATCCTGACCGGCAGCCTCCCTTGTGCCCTCAACTCAGCCCTTGGGGGCGACCACTGCCCTGCTGTGGGTTGGGCGCCTGGAGCCTCCTGGGACCTAACCCTAACCCTAACCGTACCCCGAACCGGGACCCTGCACCACAACCTAAGCGTTCCTCGAACCCTAACCCTGCTATGGAGCCGCCTTCTGGCATGGGCCCTCACTTCAGCCCTCGAGGGAGATCACGAGACTGGAGTCGATTCAGCCCTGGCGACGTCCCTGGACCAAACCCTAAGCCTAGCTAAGGCTCCCTCCCCATGGGGACGCCATGCCAAACTCTGACAACACCACGCGCCTGGGGTCCAGAAGCAGTGCATGCTGACTCGGCATGGAAGCTGCAAGCTCACCATGTCGTTTCCAGGCCCGTCTGCAGCTGACCGAGAGGATTCCGGAGGCCTCCTCGAACAGGGGCCGATCGACGTCTGTGGCCTTGGCAGCCAAAGACGGATCCTGACCGGCACCGTCCCTTGTGCCCTCAACTCAGCCCTTCGGGAAGACCACTGCCCTGCTGTGTGTTCGGCGCCTGGAGCCTCCTGGGACCTAACCGTAACCCTAACCCCACACCTAACGGGAACCCTCCACCGAAACCTAAGCCTGCCTCGAACCCTAACCCTGCTATGGAGCCGCCTTCTAGAATGGGCCCTCACTTCACCACTCGAGGGAGATCACGAGACTGGAGTCGATTCAGCCCTGGCGACGTCCCTGGACCAAACCCTAACCCTAGCTAAGGCTCCCTCCCCATGGGGACCCCATGCCAAAGTCTGACAACACCACGCGCCTGGGGTCCAGAAGCAGTGCAGGCTGACTCGGACTGGAAGCTGCAAGCTCACCATGTCGTTTCCAGACCCGTCTGCAGCTGACCGAGAGGATTCCGGAGGCCTCCTCGAACAGGGGCCGATCGATGTCTGTGGCCTTGGCAGCCGAAGACGGATCCTGACCGGCAGCCTCCCTTGTGCCCTCAACTCAGCCCTTGGGTGCGACCACTGCCCTGCTGTGGGTTGGGTGCCTGGAGACTCCTGGGACCTAACCCTAACCCTAACCGTACCCCGAACCGGGACCCTCCACCACAACCGAAGCCTGCCTCGAACCCTAACCCTGCTATGGAGACGCCTTCTGGCATGGGCCCTCACTTCAGCCCTCGAGGGAGATCACGAGACTGGAGTCGATTCAGCCCTGGCGACGTCCCTGGACCAAACCCTAACCCTAGCTAAGGCTCCCTCCCCATGGGGACCCCATGCCAAGGTCTGACAACACCACGCGCCTGGGGTCCAGAAGCAGTGCATGCTGACTCGTCATGGAACCTGGAAGCTCACCATGTCGTTTCCAGGCCCGTCTGCAGCTGACCGAGAGGATTCCGGAGGCCTCCTCGAACAGGGGCCGATCGACGTCTGTGGCCTTGGCAGCCAAAGACGGATCCTGACCGGAACCGTCCCTTGTGCCCTCAACTCAGCCCTTGGGGGCGACCACTGCCATGCTGTGGGTTGGGCGCCTGGAGACTCCTGGGACCTAACCCTAACCCTAACCGTACCCCGAACCGGGACCCTCCGCCACAACCTAAGCCTGCCTCGAACCCTAACCCTGCGCTTGAGCCGCCTTGCTGCATGGGCGCTCACTTCAGCCCTCGAGGGAGATCACGAGACCGGAGTCGCTTCGGCCCTGGCGACGTCCCTGGACCGAACCCTAACCCTAGCTAAGGCTCTCTCCCCAAGAGGACCCTATGCCAACGTCTGACAACACCACGCGCCTGGGGTCCGGAACAGGTGCAGGCTGACTCGGCATGGAACCTGGAAGCTCACCATGTCGTTTCCCAGGCCCGGCTGCAGCTGCCGGGAGGATTGCGGAGGCCTCCTCGACCAGGGGCCCAAACACGTGTGTGGCCTTGGCAGCCAAACACGGATCCTGACCGGCACCGTCCCTTGTGCCCTCAACTCAGCCCTTCGGGAAGACCAGTGCCCTGCTGTGGGTCGGGCGCCTGGGAGCTCCTGGGAACTAACCCTAATCCCACACCGAACGGGGACACTCCACCGAAACCTAAGCCGGCCTCGAACTCTAACCATGCTATGGAGCCGCTTTCTGGCATGGGCCCCCACTTCAGCCCTCGAGGGAGATCACGAGACTGGAGTCGATTCAGCCCTGGCGACGTCCATGGACCAAACCCTAACCCTTGCCAAGGCTCCCTCCCCATGGGGACCCCATGCCAAAGTCTGAAATCACCACGCGCCTGGGGTCCAGAAGCAGTGCAGGCTGACTCGGCCTGGAAGCTGCAAGCTCACCATGTCGTTTCCAGACACGTCTGCAGCTGACCGAGAGGATTCCTGAGGCCTCCTAGAACAGGGGCCTATCGACGTCTGTGGCCTTGGCAGCCAAAGACGGATCCTGACCGGCAGCCTCCCTTGTGCCCTCAACTCAGCCCTTGGGGGCGACCACTGCCCTGCTGTGGGTTGGGCGCCTGGAGCCTCCTGGGACATAACCCTAACCCTAAGCGTAACCCGAACCGGGAACCTCCACCACAACCTAAGCCTGCCTCGAAACCTAACCCTGCTATGGAGCCGCCTTCTGGCATGGGCCCTCACTTCAGCCCTCGAGGGAGATCACGAGACTGGAGTCGATTCAGGCCTGGCGACGTCCCTGGACCAAACCCTAACCCTAGCTAAGGCTCCCTCCCCATGGGGACCCCATGCCAAAGTCTGACAACACCACGCGCCTGGGGTCCAGAAGCAGTGCAGGCTGACTCGGCCTGGAAGCTGCAAGCTCACCATGTCGTTTCCAGGCCCGTCTGCAGCTGACCGAGAGGATTCCGGAGGCCTCCTCGAACAGGGGCCGATCGACGTCTGTGGCCTTCGCAGCCAAAGACGGATCCTGACCGGCACCGTCCCTTGTGCCCTCAACTCAGCCCTTGGGGGCGACCATTGCCCTGCTGTGGGTTCGGCGCCTGGAGCCTCCTGGGACCTAACCCTAACCCTAACCCCACACCCAACGGGGACCCTCCACCGAAACCTAAGCCGGCCTCGACCCCTAACCCTGCGCTTGAGCCGCCTAGCTGCATGGGCCCTCACTTCATCCCTCGAGGGAGATCACGAGACCGGAGTCGCTTCGGCCCTGGCGACGTCCCTGGACCGAACCCTAACCCTAGCTAAGGCTCTCTCCCCAAGGGGACCCTATGCCAACGTCTGACAACACCACGCGCCTGGGGTCCGGAAGAGGTGCAGGCTGACTCGGCATGGAACCTGGAAGCTCACCATGTCGTTTCCCAGGCCCGGCTGCAGCTGCAGGGAGGATTGCGGAGGCCTCCTCGACCAGGGGCCCAAACAGGTGTGTGGCCTTGGCAGCCAAAGACGGATCCTGACCGGCAGCCTCCCTTGTGCCATCAACTCAGCCCTTGGGGGCGACCACTGCCCTGCTGTGGGTTGGGCGCCTGGAGCCTCCTGGGACCTAACCCTAACCCTAACCGTACCCCGAAACGGGACCCTCCACCACAAGCTAAGCCTGCATCAAACCCTAACCCTCCTATGGAGCCGCCTTCTGGCATGGGCCCTCACTTCAGCCCTCGAGGGGGATGACGAGACTGGAGTCGATTCAGCCCTGGCGACGTCCCTGGACCAAACCCTAACCCTAGCTAAGGCTCCCTCCCCATGGGGACCCCATGCCAAAGTCTGACAACACCACGCGCCTGGGGTCCAGAAGCGGTGCAGGCTGACTCGGCATGGAAGTTGCAAACTCACCATGTCGTTTCCAGGGCCGTCTGCAGCTGACCGAGAGGATTCCGGAGGCCTCGTCGAACAGGGGCCGATCGACGTCTGTGGCCTTGGCAGCCAAAGACGAATCCTGACCGGCACCGTCCCTTGTGCCCTCAACTCAGCCCTGGCGGGCGATCACTGCTCTGCTGTGGGTTGGGCGCCTGGAGCCTCCTGGGACCTAACCCTAACCCTAACCGTACCCCGAACCGGGACCCTCCACCACAACGTAAGCCTGCCTCGAATCCTAACCCTGCAATGGAGTCGCCTTCTGGCATGGGCCCTCACTTCAGCACTCGAGGGAGATCACGAGACTGGAGTCGATTCAGCCCTGGCGACGTCCCTGGACCAAACCCTAACCCTAGCTAAGGCTCCCTCCCCATGGGGACCCCATGCCAAAGTCTCACAACACCACGCGCCTGGGGTCCAGAAGCAGTGCATGCTGACTCGGCATGGAAGCTGCAAGATCACCATGTCGTTTCCAGTCCCGTCTGCAGCTGACCGAGAGGATACCGGAGGCCTCCTCGATCAGGGGCCGATCGACGTCTGTGGCCTTGGCAGCCAAAGACGGATCCTGACCGGCAGCCTCCCTTCTGCCCTAAACTCAGCCCTTGGGCGCGACCACTGCCCTGCTGTGGGTTGGGCGCCTGGAGCTTTCTGGGACCTAACCCTAACCCTAACCGTACCCCGAAACGGGACCCTCCACCATAAGCTAAGCCTGCATCAAACCCTAACCCTGCTATGGAGCCGCCTTCTGGCATGGGCCCTCACTTCAGCCCTCAAGGGAGATCACGCGACTGGAGTCGATTCAGCCCTGGCGACGTCCCTGGACCAAACCCTAACCCTAGCTAAGGCTCCCTCCCCATGGGGACCCCATGCCAAAGTCTGACAACACCACGCGCCTGGGGTCCAGAAGCGGTGCAGGCTGACTCGGCATGGAAGCTGCAAGATCACCATGTCGTTTCCAGGCCCGTCTGCAGCTGACCGAGAGGATTCCCCAGGCCTCCTCGAACAGGGGACGATCGAAGTCTGTGGCCTTGGCAGCCAAAGATGGATCCTGACCGGCACCGTCCCTTGTGCCCTCAACTCAGCCCTTGGGGGCGACCACTGCCCTGCTGTGTGTTGGGGGCCTGGAGCCTCCTGGGACCTAACCCTAACCCTAACCGTACCCGAACCGGGACCCTCCACCACAACCTAAGCCTGCCTCGAACCCTAACCCTACTATGGAGCCGCCTTCTGGCATGGGCCCTCACTTCAGCACTCGAGGGAGATCATGAGAGTGGAGTCGATTCAGCCCTGGCGACGTCCCTGGACCAAACCCTAACCCTAGCTAAGGCTCCCTCCCCATGGGGACCCCATGCCAGAGTCTGACAACACCACGCGCCTGGGGCCCAGACGCGGTGCAGGCTGACTCGGCATGGAAGCTGCAAGATCACCATGTCGTTTCCAGGCCCGTCTGCAGCTGACCGAGAGGATTCCGGTGGCCACCTCGAACAGGGTCCGATCGACGTCTGTGGCCTTGGCAGCCAAAGACGGATCCTGACCGGCACCGTCCCTTGTGCCCTCAACTCAGCCCTTCGGGAAGACCACTGCCCTGCTGTGGGTTGGGCGCCTGGAGCCTCCTGGGACCTAACCCTAACCCTAACCGTACCCCGAACCGGGACCCTCCACCACAACCTAAGCCTGCCTCGAACCCTAACCCTGCTATGGAGCCGGTTTCTGGCATGGGCCATCACTTCAGCACTCGAGGGAGATCACGACACTGGAGTCCATTCAGCCTTGGCGACGTCCCAGGACGAAACCCTAACCCTAGCTAAGGCTCCCTCCCCATGGGGACCCCATGCCAAAGTCTGACAACACCACGCGCCTGGGGTCCAGAAGCAGTGCAGGCTGACTCGGCATGGAAACTGCAAGCTCACCATGTCGTTTCCAGGCCCATCTGCAGCTGACCGAGAGGATTCCGGAGGCCTCCTCGAACAGGGGCCGATCGACGTCTGTGGCCTTGGCAGCCAAAGACGGATCCTGACCGGAACCGTCCCTTGTGCCCTCAACTCAGCCCTTCGGGAAGACCACTGCCCTGCTGTGGGTTCGGCGCCTGGAGCCTCCTGGGACATAACCCTAACCCTAACCCCACACCGAACGGGGACCCTCCACCGAAAACTAAGCCGGCCTCGACCCCTAACCCTGCGCTTGAGCCGCCTTGCTGCATGGGCCCTCACTTCAGCCCTCGAGGGAGATCACGATACCGGAGTCGCTTCGGCCCTGGCGACGTCCCTGGACCGAACCCTAACCCTAGCTAAGGCTCTCTCCCAAGAGGACCCTATGCCAACGTCTGACAACACCAATCGCCTGGGGTCCGGAAGAGGTGCAGGCTGACTCGGCATGGAACCTGGAAGCTCACCATGTCGTTTCCCAGGCCCGGCTGCAGCTGCCGAGAGGATGGCGGAGGCCTCCTCGACCAGGGGCCCAAACACGTGTGTGGCCTTGGCAGCCAAAGACGGATCCTGACAGGCAGCCTCCCTTGTGTCCTCAACTCAGCCCTTGGGGGCGACCACTGCCCTGCTGTGGGTTGGGCGCCTGGAGCCTCCTGGGACCTAACCCTAACCCTAAGCGTAACCCGAACCGGGAACCTCCACCACAACCGAAGCCTGCCTCGAACCCTAACCCTGCTATGGAGCCGCCTTCTAGCATGGGCCCTCACTTCAGCCCTCGAGGGAGATCACGAGACTGGAGTCGATTCAGCCCTGGCGACGTCCCTGGACCAAACCCTAACCCTAGCTAAGGCTCCCTCCCCATGGGGACCCCATGCCAAAGTCTGACCACACCACGCGCCTGGGGTCCAGAAGCAGTGCAGGCTGACTCGGCATGGAAGCTTCAAGATCACCATGTCGTTTCCAGGCCCGTCTGCAGCTGACAGAGAGGATACCGGAGGCCTCCTCGATCAGGGGCCGATCGACGTCTGTGGCCTTGGCAGCCAAGGACGGATCCTGACCGGCAGCCTCCCTTGTGCCCTAAACTCAGCCCTTGGGCGCGACCACTGCCCTGCTGTGGGTTGGGCGCCTGGAGACTCCTGGGACCTAACCCTCACCCTAACCGTAACCCGAAACGGGACTCTCCACCATAAGTTAAGCCTGCATCAAACCCTAACCCTGCTATGGAACCGCCTTCTGGCATGGGCCCTCACTTCATCCCTCGAGGGAGATCACGAGACGGGAGTCGATTCAGCCCTGGCGACGTCCCTGGACCAAACCCTAACCCTAGCTAAGGCTCCCTCCCCATGGGGACCCCATGCCAAAGTCTGACAACACCACGCGCCTGGGGTCCAGAAGCGGTGCAGGCTGACTCGGCATGGAAGCTGCAAGATCACCATGTCGTTTCCAGGCCCGTCTGCAGCTGACCGAGAGGTTTCCCCAGGCCTCCTCGAACAGGGTCCGATCGACGTCTGTGGCCTTGGCAGCCAAAGACGGATCCTGACCGGCACCGTCCCTTGTGCCCTCAACTCAGCGCTTGGGGGCGACCACTGCCCTGCTGTGGGTTGGGCGCCTGGAGCCTCCTGGGACCTAACCCTAACCCTAACCCCATACCGAACGGGGACCCTCCACCGAAACCTAAGCCGGCCTCGACCGTAACCCTGCGCTTGAGCCGCCTTGCTGCATGGGCCCTCACTTCAGCCCTCGAGGGAGATCACGAGACCGGAGTCGCTTCGGCCCTGGCGATGTCCCTGGTCCGAACCCTATCCCTAGCTAAGGCTCTCTCCCCAAGAGGACCCTATGCCAACGTCTAACAACACCACGCGCCTGGGGTCCAGAAGAGGTGCAGGCTGACTCGGCATGGAACCTGGAAGCTCACCATGTCGTTTCCCAGGCCCGGCTGCAGCTGCGGAGAGGTTTGCGGAGGCCTCCTCGACCAGGGGCCCAAACACGTGTGTGGCCTTGGCAGCCAAAGACGGATCCTGACCGGCAGCCTCCCTTGTGCCCTCAACTCAGCCCTTGGGGGAGACCACTGCCCTGCTGTGGGTTGGGCGCCTGGAGCCTCCTGGGACCTAACCCTAACCGTACCCCGAACCGGGACCCTGCACCACAACCTAAGCCTGCCTCGAACCCTAACCCTGCTATGGAGCCGCCTTCTGGCATGGGCCCTCACTTCAGCCCTAGAGGGAGATCACGAGACTGGAGTCGATTCAGCCCTGGCGACGTCCCTGGACCAAACCCTAACCCTAGCTAAGGCTCCCTCCCCATGGGGACCCCATGCCAAAGTCTGACAACACCACGCGCCTGGGGTCCAGAAGCGGTGCAGGCTGACTCGGCATGGAAGCTGCAAGGTCACCATGTCGTTTCCAGGCCCGTCTGCAGCTGACCGAGAGGATTCCGGAGGCCTCCTCAAACAGGGGCCGATCGAAGTCTGTGGCCTTGGCAGCCAAAGACGGATCCTGACCGGCAGCCTCCCTTGTGCCCTCAACTCAGCCCTTGGGGGTGACCACTGCCCTGCTGTGGGTTGGGCGTCTGGAGCCTCCTGGGACCTAACCCTAACCCTAACCGTACCCCGAAACGGGACCCTCCACCACAAGCTAAGCCTGCATCAAACCCTAACCCTTCTATGGAGCCGCCTTCTGGCATGGGCCCTCACTTCAGCCCTCGAGGGGGATCACGAAACTGGAGTCGATTCAGCCCTGGCGACGTCCCTGGACCAAACCCTAACCCTAGCTAAGGCTCCCTCCCCATGGGGACCCCATGCCAAAGTCTGACAACACCACGCGCCTGGGGTCCAGACGCGGTGCAGGCTGACTCGGCATGGAAGTTGCAAACTCACCATGTCGTTTCCAGGGCCGTCTGCAGCTGACCGAGAGTATTCCGGAGGCCTCGTCGAACAGGGGCCGATCGACGTCTGTGGCCTTGGCAGCCAAAGACGAATCCTGACCGGCACCGTCCCTTGTGCCCTCAACTCAGCCCTGGCGGGTGATCACTGCTCTGCTGTGGGTTGGGCGCCTGGAGCCTCCTGGGACCTAACCCTAAACCTAACCTTCCCCCGAACCGGGACCCTCCACCACAACGTAAGCATGCCTCGAATCCTAACCCTGCAATGGAGTCGCCTTCTGGCATGGGCCCTCACTTCAGCACTCGAGGGAGATCACGAGACTGGAGTCGATTCAGCCCTGGCGACGTCCCTGGACCAAACCCTAACCCTAGCTAAGGCTCCCTCCCCATGGGGACCCCATGCCAAAGTCTCACAACACCACGCGCCTGGGGTCCAGAAGCAGTGCATGCTGACTCGGCATGGAAGCTGCAAGATCACCATGTCGTTTCCAGTCCCGTCTGCAGCTGACCGAGAGGATACCGGAGGCCTCCTCTTCAGGGGCCGATCGACGTCTGTGGCCTTGGCAGCCAAGGACTGATCCTGACTGGCAGCCTCCCTTGTGCCCTAAACTCAGCCCTTGGGCGCGACCACTGCCCTGCTGTGGGTTGGGCGCCTGGAGCTTCCTGGGACCTAACCCTAACCCTAACCGTAACCCGAAACGGGACTCTCCACCATAAGCTAAGCCTGCATCAAACCCTAACCCTGCTATGGAGCCGCCTTCTGGCATGGGCCCTCACTTCAGCCCTCGAGGGAGATCACGAGACTGGAGTCGATTCAGCCCTGGCGACGTCCCTGGACCAAACCCTAACCCTAGCTAAGGTTCCCTCCCCATGGGGACCCCATGCCAAAGTCTGACAACACCACGCGCCTGGGGTCCAGAAGCGGTGCAGGCTGACTCGGCATGGAAGCTGCAAGATCACCATGTCATTTCCAGGCCCGTCTGCAGCTGACCGAGAGGTTTCCCCCGGCCTCCTCGAACAGGGGACGATCGAAGTCTGTGGCCTTGGCAGCCAAAGACGGATCCTGACCGGCACCGTCCCTTGTGCCCTCAACTCAGCGCTTGGGGGCGACCACTGCCCTGCTGTGGGTTGGGCGCCTGGAGCCTCCTGGGACCTAACCCTAAACCTAACCCCACACCGAACGGGGACCCTCCACCGAAACCTAAGCCGGCCTCGACCGTAACCCTGCGCTTGAGCCGCCTTGCTGCATGGGCCCTCACTTCATCTCTCGAGGGAGATCACAAGACCGGAGTCGCCTCCGCCCTGGCGACGTCCCTGGACCGAACCCTAACCCTAGCTAAGGCTCCCTCCCCATGGGGACCCCATGCCAAAGTCTGACAACACCACGCGCCTGGGGTCCAGAAGCAGTGCAGGCTGACACGGACTGGAAGCTGCAAGCTCACCATGTCGTTTCCAGACCCGTCTGCAGCTGACCGAGAGGATTCCTGAGGCCTCCTTGAACAGGGGCCGATCGACGTCTGTGGCCTTGTCAGCCAAAGACGGATCCTGACCGGCAGACTCCCTTGTGCCCTCAACTCAGCCCTTGGGGGCGACCCCTGCCCTGCTGTGGGTTGGGCGCCTGGAGACTCCTGGGACCTAACCCTAACCCTAACGGTACCCCGAACCGGGACCCTCCACGACAACCTAAGCCTGCCTCGAACCCTAACCCTGCTATGGATCCGTCTTCTGGCATGGGCCCTCACTACAGCCCTCGAGGGAGATCAAGAGACTGGAGTCGATTCAGCCCTGGCGACGTCCCTGGACCAAACCCTAACCCTAGCTAAGGCTCCCTCCCCATGGGGACCCCATGCCAAAGTCTGACAACACCACGCGCCTGGGGTCCAGAAGCAGTGCATGCTGACTCGGCATGGAAGCTGCAAGCTCACCATGTCATTTCCAGGCCTGTCTGCAGCTGACCGAGAGGATTCCGGAGGCCTCGTCGAACAGGGGCCGATCGACGTCTGTGGCCTTGGCAGCCAAAGACGGATCCTGACCGGAACCGTCCCTTGTCCCCTCAACTCAGCGCTTGGGGGAGACCACTGCCCTGCTGTGGGTTGGGCGCCTGGAGCCTCCTGGGACCTAACCCTAACCCTAACCCCACACCGAACGGGGACCCTCCACCGAAACCTAAGCCGGCCTCGACCCTAACCCTGCGCTTGAGCCGCCTTGCTGTATGGGCCCTCACTTCAGCCCTCGAGGGAGATCACGAGACCGGAGTCGCTTCGGCCCTGGCGACGTCCCTGGTCCGAACCCTAACCCTAGCTAAGGCTCTCTCCCCAAGAGGACCCTATGCCAACGTCTGACAACACCAGGCGCCTGGGGTCCGGAAGAGGTGCAGGCTGACTCGGCATGGAACCTGGAAGCTCACCATGTCGTTTCCCAGGCCCGGCTGCAGCTGCGGAGAGGTTTGCGGAGGCCTCCTCGACCAGGGGCCCAAACACGTGTGTGGCCTTGGCAGCCAAAGACGGATCCTGACCGGCAGCCTCCCTTGTGCCCTCAACTCAGCCCTTGGGGGCGACCACTGCCCTGCTGTGGGTTGGGCGCCTGGAGCCTCCTGGGACCTAACCCTAACCCTAACCGTACCCCGAACCGGGACCCTCCACCACAACCGAAGCCTGCCTCGAACCCTAACCCTGCTATGGAGCCGCCTTCCGGCATGGGCCCTCACTTCAGCCCTCGAGGGAGATCACGAGACTGGAGTCGATTCAGCCCTGGCGACGTCCCTGGACCAAACCCTAACCCTAGCTAAGGCTCCCTCCCCATGGGGACCCCATGCCAAAGTCTGACAACACCACGCGCGTGGGGTCCAGAAGCAGTGCAGGCTGACACGGACTGGAAGCTGCAAGCTCACCATGTCGTTTCCAGACCCGTCTGCAGCTGACCGAGAGGATTCCTGAGGCCTCCTGGAACAGGGGCCGATCGACGTCTGTGGCCTTGTCAGCCAAAGACGGATCCTGACCGGCAGCCTCCCTTGTGCCCTCAACTCAGCCCTTGGGGGCGACCACTGCCCTGCTGTGGGTTAGGCGCCTGGAGACTCCTGGGACCTAACCCTAACCCTAACCGTACCCCGAACCGGGACCCTCCACCACAACCTAAGCCTGCCTCGAACCCTAACCCTGCTATGGAGCCGTCTTCTGGCATGGGCCCTCACTACAGCCCTCGAGGGAGATCACGAGACTGGAGTCGATTCAGCCCTGGCGACGTCCCTGGACCAAACCCTAACCCTAGCTAAGGCTCCCTCCCCATGGGGACCCCATGCCAAAGTCTGACAACACCACGCGCCTGGGGTCCAGAAGCAGTGCATGCTGACTCGGCATGGAAGCTGCAAGCTCACCATGTCGTTTCCAGGCCTGTCTGCAGCTGACCGAGAGGATTCCGGAGGCCTCCTCGAACAGGGGCCGATCGACGTCTGTGGCCTTGGCAGCCAAAGACGGATCCTGACCGGAACCGTCCCTTGTCCCCTCAACTCAGCGCTTGGGGGAGACCACTGCCCTGCTGTGGGTTGGGCGCCTGGAGCCTCCTGGGACCTAACCCTAACCCTAACCCCACACCGAACGGGGACCCTCCACCGAAACCTAAGCCGGCCTCGACCCTAAACCTGCGCTTGAGCCGCCTTGCTGTATGGGCCCTCACTTCAGCCCTCGAGGGAGATCACGAGACCGGAGTCGCTTCGGCCCTGGCGACGTCCCTGGTCCGAACCCTAACCCTAGCTAAGGCTCTCTCCCCAAGAGGACCCTATGCCAACGTCTGACAACACCACGCGCCTGCGGTCCGGAAGAGGTGCAGGCTGACTCGGCATGGAACCTGGAAGCTCACCATGTCGTTTCCCAGGCCCGGCTGCAGCTGCGGAGAGGTTTGCGGAGGCCTCCTCGACCAGGGGCCCAAACACGTGTGTGGCCTTGGCAGCCAAAGACGGATCCTGACCGGCAGCCTCCCTTGTGCCCTCAACTCAGCCCTTGGGGGCGACCACTGCCCTGCTGTGGGTTGGGCGCCTGGAGCCTCCTGGGACCTAACCCTAACCCTAACCGTACCCCGAACCGGGACCCTCCACCACAACCTAAGCCTGCCTCGAACCCTAACCCTGCTATGGAGCCGCATTCCGGCATGGGCCCTCACTTCAGCCCTCGAGGGAGATCACGAGACTAGAGTCGATTCAGCCCTGGCGACGTCCCTGGACCAAACCCTAACCCTAGCTAAGGCTCCCTCCCCATGGGGACCCCATGCCAAAGTCTGACAACACCACGCGTCTGGGGTCCAGAAGGAGTGCAGGCTGACACGGACTGGAAGCTGCAAGCTCACCATGTCGTTTCCAGACCCGTCTGCAGCTGACCGAGAGGATTCCTGAGGCCTCCTGGAACAGGGGCCGATCGACGTCTGTGGCCTTGTCAGCCAAAGACGGATCCTGACCGGCAGCCTCCCTTGTGCCCTCAACTCAGCCCTTGGGGGCGACCACTGCCCTGCTGTGGGTTGGGCGCCTGGAGACTCCTGGGACCTAACCCTAACCCTAACGGTACCCCGAACCGGGACCCTCCACCTCAACCTAAGCCTGCCTCGAACCCTAACCCTGCTATGGAGCCGTCTTCTGGCATGGGCCCTCACTTCAGCACTCGAGGGAGATCACGAGACTGGAGTCGATTCAGCCCTGGCGACGTCCCTGGACCAAACCCTAACCCTAGCTAAGGCTCCCTCCCCATGGGGACCCCATGCCAAAGTCTGACAACACCACGCGCCTGGGGTCCAGAAGCAGTGCATGCTGACTCGGCATGGAAGCTGCAAGCTCACCATGTCGTTTCCAGGCCTGTCTGCAGCTGACCGAGAGGATTCCGGAGGCCTCCTCGAACAGGGACCGTTCGACGTCTGTGGCCTTGGCAGCCAAAGACGGATCCTGACCGGAACCGTCCCTTGTGCCCTCAACTCAGCGCTTGGGGGCGACCACTGCCCTGCTGTGGGTTGGGCGCCTGGAGCCTCCTGGGACCTAACCCTAACCCTAACCCCACACCGAACGGGGACCCTCCACCGAAACCTAAGCCGGCCTCGACCCTAACCCTGCGATTGAGCCGCCTTGCTGTATGGGCCCTCACTTCAGCCCTCGAGGGAGATCACGAGACCGGAGTCGCTTCGGCCCTGGCGACGTCCCTGGTCCGAACCCTAACCCTAGCTAAGGCTCTCTCCCCAAGCGGACCCTATGCCAACGTCTGAAAACACCACGCGCCTGCGGTCCGGAAGAGGTGCAGGCTGACACGGCATGGAACCTGGAAGCTCACCATGTCGTTTCCCAGGCCCGGCTGCAGCTGCGGAGAGGTTTGCGGAGGCCTCCTCGACCAGGGGCCCAAACACGTGTGTGGCCTTGGCAGCCAAAGACGGATCCTGACCGGCAGCCTCCCTTGTGCCCTCAACTCAGCCCTTGGGGGCGACCACTGCCCTGCTGTGGGTTGGGCGCCTGGAGCCTCCTGGGACCTAACCCTAACCCTAACCGTACCCCGAACCGGGACCCTCCACCACAACTTAAGCCTGCCTCGAACCCTATCCCTGCTATGGAGCCGCCTTCTGGCATGGGCCCTCACTTCAACACTCGAGGGAGATCACGAGAGTGGAGTCGATTCAGCCCTGGCGACATCCCTGGACCAAACCCTAACCCAGCTAAGGCTCCCTCCCCATGGGGACCCCATGCCAAAGTCTGACAACACCACGCGCCTGGGGTCCAGAAGCAGTGCAGGCTGACTCGGCATGGAAGCTGCAAGCACACCATGTCGTTTCCAGGCCCGTCTGCAGCTGACCGAGAGGATTCCGGAGGCCTCCTCGAACAGGGGCCGATCGGCGTCTGTGGCCTTGGTAGCCAAAGACGGATCCTGACCGGCAGCCTCCCTTGTGCCCTCAACTCAGCCCTTCGGGAAGACCACTGCCCTGCTGTGGGTTCGGCGCCTGGAGCCTCCTGGGACCTAATCGTAACCCTAACCCCACACCGAACGGGAACCCTCCACCGAAACCTAAGCCTGCCTCGAATCCTAACCCTGCTACGGAGCCGCGTTCTGGCATGGGTCCTCACTTCAACACTCGAGGGAGATCACGAGAGTGGAGTCGATTCAGCCCTGGCGACGTCTCTGGACCAAACCCTAACCCTAGCTAAGGCTCCCTCCCCAAGGGGACCCCATGCCAAACTCTGACAACACCACGCGCCTGGGGTCCAGAAGCAGTGCATGCTGACTCGGCATGGAAGCTGCAAGCTCACCATGTCGTTTCCAGGCCCGTCTGCAGCTGACCGAGAGGATTCCGGAGGCCTCCTCGAACAGGGGCCGATCGACGTCTGTGGCCTTGGCAGCCAAAGACGGATCCTGACCGGCACCGTCCCTTGTGCCCTCAACTCAGCCCTTACGGAAGACCACTGCCCTGCTGTGGGTTCGGCGCCTGGAGCCTCCTGGGACCTAACCCTAACCCTAACCCCACACCCAACGGGGACCCTCCACCGAAACCTAAGCCGGCCTCGACCCCTAACCCTGCGCTTGAGCCGCCTTGCTGCATGGGCCCTCACTTCATCCCTCGAGGGAGATCACGAGACCGGAGTCGCTTCGGCCGTGGCGACGTCCCTGGACCGAACCCTAACCCTAGCTAAGGCTCTCTCCCCAAGAGGACCCTATGCCAACGTCTGACAACACCACGCGCCTGGGGTCCGGAAGAGGTGCAGGCTGACTCGGCATGGAACCTGGAAGCTCACCATGTCGTTTCCCAGGCCCGGCTGCAGGTGACGGGAGGATTGCGGAGGCCTCCTCGACCAGGGGCCCAAACACCTGTGTGGCCTTGGAGGCCAAAGACGGATCCTGACCGGCAGCCTCCCTTGTGCCCTCAACTCAGCCCTTGGGGGCGACCACTGCCCTGCTGTGGGTTGGGCGCCTGGAGACTCCTGGGACCTAACCCTAACCCTAACGGTACCCCGAACCGGGACCCTCCACCACAACCTAAGCCTGCCTCGAACCCTAACCCTGCTATGGAGCCGCCTTCTGGCATGGGCCCTCACTTCAGCACTCGAGGGAGATCACGAGACTGGAGTCGATTCAGCCCTGGCGACGTCCCTGGACGAAACCCTAACCCTAGCTAAGGCTCCCTCCCCATGGGGACCTCATGCCAAACTCTGACAAGACCACGCCCCTGGGTCCAGAAGCAGGGCATGCTGACTCGGCATAGAAGCTGCAAGCTCACCATGTCGTTTCCAGGTCCGTCTGCAGCTGACCGAGAGGATTCCGGAGGCCTCCTCGAACAGGGGCCGATCGAAGTCTGTGGCCTTGGCAGCCAAAGATGGATCCTGACCGGCACCGTCCCTTGTGCCTTGAACTCAGCCCTTGGGGGCGACTCTGCCCTGCTGTGGGTTGGGCGCCTGGGGCTTCCTGGGACCTAACCCTAACCCTAACCCCACACCGAACGGGGACCCTCCACCGAAACCTAAGCCGGCCTCGAACCCTAACCCTGCTATGGAGCCGCCTTCTGGCATGGGCCCTCACTTCAGCCCTCGAGGGAGATCACGAGACTGGAGTCGATTCAGCCCTGGCGACGTCCATGGACCAGACCCTAACCCTAGCTAAGGCGCCCTCCCCATGGGGACCCCATGCCAAATTCTGAAAACCTCACGCGCCTGGGGTCCAGAGGCAGTGCAGGCTGACTCGGCCTGGAAGCTGCAAGCTCACCATGTCGTTTCCAGACCCGTCTGCAGCTGACCGAGAGGATTCCTCAGGCCTCCTAGAACAGGGGCCTATCGACGTGTGTGGCCTTGGCAGCCAAAGACGGATCCTGACCGGCAGCCTCCCTTGTGCCCTCAACTCAGCCCTTGGGTGCGACCACTGCCCTGCTGTGGGTTGGGCGCCTGGAGACTCCTGGGACCTAACCCTAACCCTAACCGTACCCCGAACCGCGACCCTCCACCACAACATAAGCCTGACTCGAACCCTAACTCTGCTATGGAGCCGCCTTCTGGCATGGGCCCTCACTTCAGCCCTTGAGGGAGATCACGAGACTGGAGTCGATTCAGCCCTGGCGACGTCCCTGGACCAAACCCTAACCCTAGCTAAGGCTCCCTCCCCATGGGACCCCATGCCAAAGTCTGACAACACCACGCGCCTGGGGTCCAGAAGCAGTGCATGCTGACTCGGCGTGGAAGCTGTAAGCTCACCATGTCGTTTCCAGGCCCGTCTGCAGCTGACCGAGAGGATTCCGGAGGCCTCCTCAAACAGGGACCGATAGACGTCTGTGGCCTTGGCAGCCAAAGACGGATCCTGACCGGAACCGTCCCTTGTGCCCTCAACTCAGCCCTTGGGGGCGACCACTGCCCTGCTGTGGGTTAGGCGCCTGGAGCCTCCTGGGACCTAACCCTAACCCTAACCCCACACCTAACAGGGACCCTCCACCGAAACCTAAGCCGGCCTCGACCCTAACCCTGCGCTTGAGCCGCCTTGCTGCATGGGCCCTCACTTCAGCCCTCGAGGGAGATCACGACACCGGAGTCGCTTCGGCCCTGGCGACGTCCCTGGACCGAACCCTAACCCTAGCTAAGGCTCTCTCCCCAAGAGGACCCTATGCCAACGTCTGACAACACCACGCGCCTGGGGTCCGGAAGAGGTGCAGGCTGACTCGGCATGGAACCTGGAAGCTCACCATGTCGTTTCCCAGGCCCGGCTGCACCTGCGGAGAGGTTTGCGGAGGCCTCCTCGACCAGGGGCCCAAACACCTGTGTGGCCTTGGAGGCCAAAGACGGATCCTGACCGGCAGCCTCCCTTGTGCCCTCAACTCAGCCCTTGGGGGCGACCACTGCCCTGCTGTGGGTTGGGCGCCTGGAGACTCCTGGGACCTAACCCTAACCCTAACGGTACCCCGAACCGGGACCCTCCACCACAACCTAAGCCTGCCTCGAACCCTAACCCTGCTATGGAGCCGCCTTCTGGCATGGGCCCTCACTTCAGCACTCGAGGGAGATCACGAGACTGGAGTCGATTCAGCCCTGGCGACGTCCCTGGACGAAACCCTAACCCTAGCTAAGGCTCCCTCCCCATGGGGACCTCATGCCA
Source organism: Neofelis nebulosa (assembly GCF_028018385.1). NCBI lineage: Eukaryota > Metazoa > Chordata > Mammalia > Carnivora > Felidae > Neofelis > Neofelis nebulosa. Next base: position 46,074,018 of record NC_080799.1, on the reverse strand, counting down.
AACTCTGACAAGACCACGCCCCTGGGTCCAGAAGCAGGGCATGCTGACTCGGCATAGAAGCTGCAAGCTCACCATGTCGTTTCCAGGTCCGTCTGCAGCTGACCGAGAGGATTCCGGAGGCCTCCTCGAACAGGGGCCGATCGAAGTCTGTGGCCTTGGCAGCCAAAGATGGATCCTGACCGGCACCGTCCCTTGTGCCTTGAACTCAGCCCTTGGGGGCGACTCTGCCCTGCTGTGGGTTGGGCGCCTGGGGCTTCCTGGGACCTAACCCTAACCCTAACCCCACACCGAACGGGGACCCTCCACCGAAACCTAAGCCGGCCTCGAACCCTAACCCTGCTATGGAGCCGCCTTCTGGCATGGGCCCTCACTTCAGCCCTCGAGGGAGATCACGAGACTGGAGTCGATTCAGCCCTGGCGACGTCCATGGACCAGACCCTAACCCTAGCTAAGGCGCCCTCCCCATGGGGACCCCATGCCAAATTCTGAAAACCCCACGCGCCTGGGGTCCAGAGGCAGTGCAGGCTGACTCGGCCTGGAAGCTGCAAGCTCACCATGTCGTTTCCAGACCCGTCTGCAGCTGACCGAGAGGATTCCTCAGGCCTCCTAGAACAGGGGCCTATCGACGTGTGTGGCCTTGGCAGCCAAAGACGGATCCTGACCGGCAGCCTCCCTTGTGCCCTCAACTCAGCCCTTGGGTGCGACCACTGCCCTGCTGTGGGTTGGGCGCCTGGAGACTCCTGGGACCTAACCCTAACCCTAACCGTACCCCGAACCGCGACCCTCCACCACAACATAAGCCTGACTCGAACCCTAACTCTGCTATGGAGCCGCCTTCTGGCATGGGCCCTCACTTCAGCCCTCGAGGGAGATCACGAGACTGGAGTCGATTCAGCCCTGGCGACGTCCCTGGACCAAACCCTAACCCTAGCTAAGGCTCCCTCCCCATGGGACCCCATGCCAAAGTCTGACAACACCACGCGCCTGGGGTCCAGAAGCAGTGCATGCTGACTCGGCGTGGAAGCTGTAAGCTCACCATGTCGTTTCCAGGCCCGTCTGCAGCTGACCGAGAGGATTCCGGAGGCCTCCTCAAACAGGGACCGATAGACGTCTGTGGCCTTGGCAGCCAAAGACGGATCCTGACCGGAACCGTCCCTTGTGCCCTCAACTCAGCCCTTGGGGGCGACCACTGCCCTGCTGTGGGTTAGGCGCCTGGAGCCTCCTGGGACCTAACCCTAACCCTAACCCCACACCTAACAGGGACCCTCCACCGAACCTAAGCCGGCCTCGACCCTAACCCTGCGCTTGAGCCGCCTTGCTGCATGGGCCCTCACTTCAGCCCTCGAGGGAGATCACGACACCGGAGTCGCTTCGGCCCTGGCGACGTCCCTGGACCGAACCCTAACCCTAGCTAAGGCTCTCTCCCCAAGAGGACCCTATGCCAACGTCTGACAACACCACGCGCCTGGGGTCCGGAAGAGGTGCAGGCTGACTCGGCATGGAACCTGGAAGCTCACCATGTCGTTTCCCAGGCCCGGCTGCAGGTGACGGGAGGATTGCGGAGGCCTCCTCGACCAGGGGCCCAAACACCTGTGTGGCCTTGGAGGCCAAAGACGGATCCTGACCGGCAGCCTCCCTTGTGCCCTCAACTCAGCCCTTGGGGGCGACCACTGCCCTGCTGTGGGTTGGGCGCCTGGAGACTCCTGGGACCTAACCCTAACCCTAACGGTACCCCGAACCGGGACCCTCCACCACAACCTAAGCCTGCCTCGAACCCTAACCCTGCTATGGAGCCGCCTTCTGGCATGGGCCCTCACTTCAGCACTCGAGGGAGATCACGAGACTGGAGTCGATTCAGCCCTGGCGACGTCCCTGGACGAAACCCTAACCCTAGCTAAGGCTCCCTCCCCATGGGGACCTCATGCCAAACTCTGACAAGACCACGCCCCTGGGTCCAGAAGCAGGGCATGCTGACTCGGCATAGAAGCTGCAAGCTCACCATGTCGTTTCCAGGTCCGTCTGCAGCTGACCGAGAGGATTCCGGAGGCCTCCTCGAACAGGGGCCGATCGAAGTCTGTGGCCTTGGCAGCCAAAGATGGATCCTGACCGGCACCGTCCCTTGTGCCTTGAACTCAGCCCTTGGGGGCGACTCTGCCCTGCTGTGGGTTGGGCGCCTGGGGCTTCCTGGGACCTAACCCTAACCCTAACCCCACACCGAACGGGGACCCTCCACCGAAACCTAAGCCGGCCTCGAACCCTAACCCTGCTATGGAGCCGCCTTCTGGCATGGGCCCTCACTTCAGCCCTCGAGGGAGATCACGAGACTGGAGTCGATTCAGCCCTGGCGACGTCCATGGACCAGACCCTAACCCTAGCTAAGGCGCCCTCCCCATGGGGACCCCATGCCAAATTCTGAAAACCCCACGCGCCTGGGGTCCAGAGGCAGTGCAGGCTGACTCGGCCTGGAAGCTGCAAGCTCACCATGTCGTTTCCAGACCCGTCTGCAGCTGACCGAGAGGATTCCTCAGGCCTCCTAGAACAGGGGCCTATCGACGTGTGTGGCCTTGGCAGCCAAAGACGGATCCTGACCGGCAGCCTCCCTTGTGCCCTCAACTCAGCCCTTGGGTGCGACCACTGCCCTGCTGTGGGTTGGGCGCCTGGAGACTCCTGGGACCTAACCCTAACCCTAACCGTACCCCGAACCGCGACCCTCCACCACAACATAAGCCTGACTCGAACCCTAACTCTGCTATGGAGCCGCCTTCTGGCATGGGCCCTCACTTCAGCCCTCGAGGGAGATCACGAGACTGGAGTCGATTCAGCCCTGGCGACGTCCCTGGACCAAACCCTAACCCTAGCTAAGGCTCCCTCCCCATGGGACCCCATGCCAAAGTCTGACAACACCACGCGCCTGGGGTCCAGAAGCAGTGCATGCTGACTCGGCGTGGAAGCTGTAAGCTCACCATGTCGTTTCCAGGCCCGTCTGCAGCTGACCGAGAGGATTCCGGAGGCCTCCTCAAACAGGGACCGATAGACGTCTGTGGCCTTGGCAGCCAAAGACGGATCCTGACCGGAACCGTCCCTTGTGCCCTCAACTCAGCCCTTGGGGGCGACCACTGCCCTGCTGTGGGTTAGGCGCCTGGAGCCTCCTGGGACCTAACCCTAACCCTAACCCCACACCTAACAGGGACCCTCCACCGAACCTAAGCCGGCCTCGACCCTAACCCTGCGCTTGAGCCGCCTTGCTGCATGGGCCCTCACTTCAGCCCTCGAGGGAGATCACGACACCGGAGTCGCTTCGGCCCTGGCGACGTCCCTGGACCGAACCCTAACCCTAGCTAAGGCTCTCTCCCCAAGAGGACCCTATGCCAACGTCTGACAACACCACGCGCCTGGGGTCCGGAAGAGGTGCAGGCTGACTCGGCATGGAACCTGGAAGCTCACCATGTCGTTTCCCAGGCCCGGCTGCACCTGCGGAGAGGTTTGCGGAGGCCTCCTCGACCAGGGGCCCAAACACCTGTGTGGCCTTGGAGGCCAAAGACGGATCCTGACCGGCAGCCTCCCTTGTGCCCTCAACTCAGCCCTTGGGGGCGACCACTGCCATGCTGTGGGTTCGGCGCCTGGAGCCTCCTGGGACCTAACCCTAACCCTAACCTTACCCCGTACCGGGACCCTACACCACAACCTAAGCGTTCCTCGAACCCTAACCCTGCTATGGAGCCGCCTTCTGGCAAGGGCCCTCACGTCAGCCCTCGAGGGAGATCACGAGACTGGAGTCGATTCAGCCCTGGCGACGTCCTTGGACCAAACCCTAACCCTAGCTATGGCTCCCTCCCCATGGGGACGCCATGCCAAAGTCTGACAACACCACGCGCCTGGGGTCCAGAAGCAGTGCATGCTGACTCGGCATGGAAGCTGCAAGCTCACCATGTTTTTTCCAGGCCCGTCTGCAGCTGACCGAGAGGATTCCGGAGGCCTCCTCGAACAGGGGCCGATCGACGTCTGTGGCCTTGGCAGCCAAAGACGGATCCTGACAGGCACCGTCCCTTGTGCCCTCAACTCAGCCCTTCGGGAAGACCACTGCCCTGCTGTGGGTTCGGCGCCTGGAGCCTCCTGGGACCTAACCCTAACCCTAACCCCACACCGAACGGGGACCCTCCACTGAAACCTAAGCTGGCCTCGACCCCTAACCCTGCGCTTGAGCCGCCTTGCTGCATGGGCCCTCACTTCAGCCCTCGAGGGAGATCACTAGACCGGAGTCGCTTCGGCCTGGGCGACGTCCCTGGACCGAAGCCTAACCCTAGCTAAAGCTCTCTCCCCAAGAGGACCCTATGCCAACGTCTGACAACACCACGCGCCTGGGGTCCGGAAGAGGTGCAGGCTGACTCGGCATGGAACCTGGAAGCTCACCATGTGGTTTCCCAGGCCCTGCTGCAGCTGCCGAGAGAATTGCGGAGGCCTCCTCGACCAGGGGTCCAAACACGTGTGTGCCCTTGGCAGCCAAAGACGGATCCTGACCGGCAGCCTCCCTTGTGCCCTCAACTCAGTCCTTGGGGGCGACCACTGCCATGCTGTGGGTTGGGCGCCAGGAACTTCCTGGGACCTAACCCTAACCCTAACCGTACCCTGAACCGGGACCCTCCACCACAACCTAAGCGTTCCTCGAACCCTAACCCTGCTATCTAGCCGCCTTCTGGCATGGGCCCTCACTTCAGCCCTGGAGGGAGATCACGAGACTGGAGTCGATTCAACCCTGGCGACGTCCCTGGACCAAACCCTAACCCTAGCTAAGGCTCCCTCCCCATGGGGATGCCATGCCAAACTCTGACACCACCACGCGCCTGGGGTCCAGAAGGAGTGCATGCTGACTCGGCATGGAAGCTGCAAGCTCACCATGTCGTTTCCAGGTCCGTCAGCAGCTGACCGAGAGGATTCTGGAGGCCTCCTCGAACAGGGGCCGATCGACGTCTGTGGCCTTGGCAGCCAAAGACGGATCCTGACCGGCACCGTCCCTTGTGCCCTCAAATCTGCCCATCGGGAAGACCACTGCCCTGCTGTGGGTTCGGCGCCTGGAGCCTCCTGGGACCTAACCGTAACCCTAACCCCACACCGAACGGGAACCATCCACCGAAACCTAAGCCTGCCTCGAACCCTAACCCTGCTATGGAGCCGCCTTCTGGCATGGGCCCTCACTTCAGCCATCGAGGGAGATCACGAGACTGGAGTCGATTCAGCCCTGGCGACGTCCCTGGACCAAACCCTAATCCTAGCTACGGCTCCCTCCCCATGGGGACCCCATGCCAAAGTCTGACAACACCACGCGCCTGGGGTCCAGAAGCAGTGCATGCTGACTCGGCATGGAAGCTGCAAGCTCACCATGTCGTTTCCAGGCCCGTCTGCAGCTGACCGAGAGGATTCCGGAGGCCTCCTCGAACAGGGGCCGATCGACGTCTGTGGCCTTGGCAGCCAAAGACGGATCCTGACCGGCACCGTCCCTTGTGCCCTCAACTCAGCCCTTCGGGAAGACCACTGCCCTGCTGTGGGTTCGGCGCCTGGAGCCTCCTGCGACCTAACCCTAACCCTAACCCCACACCCAACGGGGACCCTCCACCGAAACCTAAGCCGGCCTCGACCCCTAACCCTGCGCTTGAGCCGCCTTGCTGCATAGGCCCTCACTTCATCTCTCGAGGGAGATCACGAGACCGGAGTCGCTTCGGCCCTGGCGACGTCCCTGGACCGAACCCTAACCCTAGCTAAGGCTCTCTCCCCAAGAGGACGCTATGCCAACGTCTGACAACAACACGCACCTGGGGTCCGGAAGAGGTGCAGGCTGACTCGGCATGGAACCTGGAAGCTCACCATGTCGTTTCCCAGGCCCGGCTGCAGCTGCCGGGAGGATTGCGGAGGCCTCCTCGACCAGGGGCCCAAACACGCGTGTGGCCTTGGCAGCCAAAGACGGATCCTGACCGGCAGCCTCCCTTGTGCCCTCAACTCAGCCCTTGGGGGCGACCACTGCCCTACTGTGGGTTGGGCGCCTGAAGCCTCCTGGGACCTAACCCTAACCCTAACCGTACCCCGAACCGGGACCCTCCACCACAACCTAAGCCTGCCTCGAACCCTAACCCTCCTATGGAGCCGCCTTCTGGCATGGGCCCTCACTTCAGCCCTCGAGGGAGATCACGAGACTGGAGTCGATTCAGCCCTGGCGACGTCCCTGGACAAAACCCTAACCCTAGCTAAGGCTCCCTCCCCATGGGGACCCCATGCCAAACTCTGACAACACCACGCGCCTGGGGTCCAGAAGCAGTGCAGGCAGACTCGGCCTGGAAGCTGCAAGCTCACCATGTGGTTTCCAGACCCGTCTGCAGCTGAGCGACAGGATTCCTGAGGCCTCCTGGAACAGGGGCCGATCGACGTCTGTGGCCTTGGCAGACAAAGACGGATCCTGAACGGCAGCCTCCCTTGTGTCCTCAACTCAGCCCTTGGGTGCGACCACTGCCCTGGTGTGGGTTGGGCGCCTGGAGACTCCTGGGACCTAACCCTAACCCTAACCGTACCCCGAACCGGGACCCTCCACCACAACCTAAGCCTGCCTCGAACCCTAACCCTGCTATGGAGCCGCCTTCTGGCATGGGCCCTCACTACAGCCCTCGAGGGAGATCACGAGACTGGAGTCGATTCAGCCCTGGCGACGTCCCTGGACCAAACCGTAACCCTAGCTAAGGCTCCCTCCCCATGGGGACCCCATGCCAAAGTCTGACAACACCACGCGCCTGGGGTCCAGAAGCAGTGCATGCTGACTCGGCATGGAAGCTGCAAGCTCACCATGTCGTTTCCAGGCCCGTCTGCAGCTGACCGAGAGGATTCCGGAGGCCTCCTCGAACAGGGGCCGATCGACGTCTGTGGCCTTCGCAGCCAAAGACGGATCCTGACCGGAACCGTCCCTTGTGCCCTCAACTCAGCCCTTGGGGGCGACCACTGCCCTGCTGTGGGTTAGGCGCCTGGAGCCTCCTGGGACCTAACCCTAACCCTAACCCCACACCCAACGGGGACCCTCCACCGAAACCTAAGCCGGCCTCGACCCCTAACCCTGCGCTTGAGCCGCCTAGCTGCATGGGCCCTCACTTCATCCCTCGAGGGAGATCACGAGACCGGAGTCGCTTCGGCCCTGGCGACGTCCCTGGACCGAACCCTCACCCTAGCTAAGGCTCTCTCCCCAAGGGGACCCTATGCCAACGTCTGACAACACCACGCGCCTGGGGTCCGGAAGAGGTGCAGGCTGTCTCGGCATGGAACCTGGAAGCTCACCATGTCGTTTCCCAGGCCCGGCTGCAGCTGCCGGGCGGATTGCGGAGGCCTCCTCGACCAGGGGCCCAAACACGTGTGTGGCCTTGGCAGCCAAAGACGGATCCTGACCGGCAGCCTCCCTTGTGCCCTCAACTCAGCCCTTGGGGGCGACCACTGCCCTGCTGTGGGTTGGGCGCCTGGAGCCTCCTGGGACCTAACCCTAACCCTAACCGTACCCCGAACCGGGACCCTCCACCACAACCTAAGCCTGCCTCGAACCCTAACCCTGCTATGGAGCCGCCTTCTGGCATGGGCCCTCACTTCAGCCCTCGAGGGAGATCACGAGACTGGAGTCGATTCAGCCCTGGCGACGTCCCTGGACCAAACCTTAACCCTAGCTAAGGCTCCCTCCCCATGGGGACCCCATGCCAAAGTCTGACAACACCACGCGCCTGGGGTCCAGAAGCAGTGCAGGCTGACTCGGCCTGGAAGCTGCAAGCTCACCATGTCGTTTCCAGACCCGTCTGCAGCGGACCGAAAGGATTCCTGAGGCCTCCTTGAACAGGGGCCGATCGACGTCTGTGGCCTTGGCAGCCAAAGACGGATCCTGACCGGCAGCCTCCCTTGTGCCCTCAACTCAGCCCTTGGGTGCGAACACTGCCCTGCTGTGGGTTGGGCGCCTGGAGACTCCTGGGACCTAACCCTAACCCTAACGGTACCCCGAACCGGGACCCTCCACCACAACCTAAGCCTGCCTCGAACCCTAACCCTCCTATACCCTTCTGGCATGGGCCCTCACTTCAGCCCTCGAGGGAGATCACGAGACTGGAGTCGATTCAGCCCTGGCGACGTACCTGGACCAAACCCTAACCCTAGCTAAGGCTCCCTCCCCATGGGGACCCCATGCCAAAGTCTGACAACACGACGCGCCTGGGGTCCAGAAGCAGTGCATGCTGACTCGGCATGGAAGCTGCAAACTCACCATGTCGTTTCCAGGCCCGTCTGCAGCTGACCGAGAGGATTCCGGAGGCCTCCTCGAACAGGGGCCGATCGACGTCTGTGGCCTTGGCAGCCAAAGACGGATCCTGACCGGAACCGTCCCTTTTGCCCTCAACTCAGCCCTTGGGGGCGACCACTGCCCTGCTGTGGGTTGGGCGCCTGGAGCCTCCTGGGACATAACCCTAACCCTAACCCCACACCGAACGGGGACCCTCCACCGAAACCTAAGCCGGCCTGGACCCTAACCATGCGCTTGAGCCGCCTTGCTGCATGGGCCCTCACTTCAGCCCTCGAGGGAGATCACGAGACCGGAGTCGCTTCGGCCCTGGCGACGTCCCTGGACCGAACCCTAACCCTAGCTAAGGCTCTCTCCCCAAGAGGACCCTATGCCAACGTCTGACAACACCACGCGCCTGGGGTCCGGAAGAGGTGCAGGCTGACTCGGCATGGAACCTGGAAGCTCACCATGTCGTTTCCCAGGCCCGGCTGCAGCTGCGGAGAGGTTTGAGGAGGCCTCCTCGACCAGGGGCCCAAACACGTGTGTGGCCTTGGCAGCCAAAGACGGATCCTGACCGGCAGCCTCCCTTGTGCCCTCAACTCAGCCCTTGGGGGCGACCACTGCCCTGCTGTGTGTTGGGGGCCTGGAGCCTCCTGGGACCTAACCCTAACCCTAACCGTACCCCGAACCGGGACCCTCCACCACAACCTAAGCCTGCCTCGAACCCTAACCCTACTATGGAGCCGCCTTCTGGCATGGGCCCTCACTTCAGCACTCGAGGGAGATCATGAGAGTGGAGTCGATTCAGCCCTGGCGACGTCCCTGGACCAAACCCTAACCCTAGCTAAGGCTCCCTCCCCATGGGGACCCCATGCCAGAGTCTGACAACACCACGCGCCTGGGGCCCAGACGCGGTGCAGGCTGACTCGGCATGGAAGCTGGAAGATCACCATGTCGTTTCCAGGCCCGTCTGCAGCTGACCGAGAGGATTCCGGTGGCCACCTCGAACAGTGTCCGATCGACGTCTGTGGCCTTGGCAGCCAAAGACGGATCTTGACCGGCACCGTCCCTTGTGCCCTCAACTCAGCCCTTCGGGAAGACCACTGCCCTGCTGTGGGTTGGGCGCCTGGAGCCTCCTGGGACCTAACCCTAACCCTAACCGTACCCCGAACCGGGACCCTCCACCACAACCTAAGCCTGCCTCGAACCCTAACCCTGCTATGGAGCCGGTTTCTGGCATGGGCCGTCACTTCAGCACTCGAGGGAGATCACGACACTGGAGTCCATTCAGCCTTGGCGACGTCCCAGGACGAAACCCTAACCCTAGCTAAGGCTCCCTCCCCATGGGGACCCCATGCCAAAGTCTGACAACACCACGCGCCTGGGGTCCAGAAGCAGTGCAGGCTGACTCGGCATGGAAACTGCAAGCTCACCGTGTCGTTTCCAGGCCCATCTGCAGCTGACCGAGAGGATTCCGGAGGCCTCCTCGAACAGGGGCCGATCGACGTCTGTGGCCTTGGCAGCCAAAGACGGATCCTGACCGGAACCGTCCCTTGTGCCCTCAACTCAGCCCTTCGGGAAGACCACTGCCCTGCTGTGGGTTCGGCGCCTGGAGCCTCCTGGGACATAACCCTAACCCTAACCCCACACCGAACGGGGACCCTCCACCGAAAACTAAGCCGGCCTCGACCCCTAACCCTGCGCTTGAGCCGCCTTGCTGCATGGGCCCTCACTTCAGCCCTCGAGGGAGATCACGATACCGGAGTCGCTTCGGCCCTGGCGACGTCCCTGGACCGAACCCTAACCCTAGCTAAGGCTCTCTCCCAAGAGGACCCTATGCCAACGTCTGACAACACCAATCGCCTGGGGTCCGGAAGAGGTGCAGGCTGACTCGGCATGGAACCTGGAAGCTCACCATGTCGTTTCCCAGGCCCGGCTGCAGCTGCCGAGAGGATGGCGGAGGCCTCCTCGACCAGGGGCCCAAACACGTGTGTGGCCTTGGCAGCCAAAGACGGATCCTGACCGGCAGCCTCCCTTGTGTCCTCAACTCAGCCCTTGGGGGCGACCACTGCCCTGCTGTGGGTTGGGCGCCTGGAGCCTCCTGGGACCTAACGCTAACCCTAAGCGTAACCCGAACCGGGAACCTCCACCACAACCGAAGCCTGCCTCGAACCCTAACCCTGCTATGGAGCCGCCTTCTAGCATGGGCCCTCACTTCAGCCCTCGAGGGAGATCACGAGACTGGAGTCGATTCAGCCCTGGCGACGTCCCTGGACCAAACCCTAACCCTAGCTAAGGCTCCCTCCCCATGGGGACCCCATGCCAAAGTCTGACCACACCACGCGCCTGGGGTCCAGAAGCAGTGCAGGCTGACTCGGCATGGAAGCTTCAAGATCACCATGTCGTTTCCAGGCCCGTCTGCAGCTGACCGAGAGGATACCGGAGGCCTCCTCGATCAGGGGCCGATCGACGTCTGTGGCCTTGGCAGCCAAGGACGGATCCTGACCGGCACCCTCCCTCGTGCCCTAAACTCAGCCCTTGGGCGCGACCACTGCCCTGCTGTGGGTTGGGCCCCTGGAGCTTCCTGGGACCTAACCCTCACCCTAACCGTAACCCGAAACGGGACTCTCCACCATAAGTTAAGCCTGCATCAAACCCTAACCCTGCTATGGAACCGCCTTCTGGCATGGGCCCTCACTTCAGCCCTCGAGGGAGATCACGAGACTGGAGTCGATTCAGCCCTGGCGACGTCCCTGGACCAAACCCTAACCCTAGCTAAGGCTCCCTCCCCATGGGGACCCCATGCCAAAGTCTGTCAACACCACGCGCCTGGGGTCCAGAAGCGGTGCAGGCTGACTCGGCATGGAAGCTGCAAGATCACCATGTCGTTTCCAGGCCCGTCTGCAGCAGACCGAGAGGTTTCCCCAGGCCTCCTCGAACAGGGGCCGATCGAAGTCTGTGGCCTTGGCAGCCAAAGACGGATCCTGACCGGCACCGTCCCTTGTGCCCTCAACTCAGCGCTTGGGGGCGACCACTGCCCTGCTGTGGGTTGGGCGCCTGGAGCCTCCTGGGACCTAACCCTAACCTTAACCCCATACCGAACGGGGACCCTCCACCGAAACCTAAGCCGGCCTCGACCGTAACCCTGCGCTTGAGCCGCCTTGCTGCATGGGCCCTCACTTCAGCCCTCGAGGGAGATCACGAGACCGGAGTCGCTTCGGCCCTGGCGATGTCCCTGGTCCGAACCCTATCCCTAGCTAAGGCTCTCTCCCCAAGAGGACCCTATGCCAACGTCTAAAAACACCACGCGCCTGGGGTCCGGAAGAGGTGCAGGCTGACTCGGCATGGAACCTGGAAGCTCACCATGTCGTTTCCCAGGCCCGGCTGCAGCTGCGGAGAGGTTTGCGGAGGCCTCCTCGACCAGGGGCCCAAACACGTGTGTGGCCTTGGCAGCCAAAGACGGATCCTGACCGGCAGCCTCCCTTGTGCCCTCAACTCAGCCCTGGGGGGCGACCACTGCCCTGCTGTGGGTTGGGCGCCTGGAAACTCCTGGGACCTAACCCTAACCCTAACGGTACCCCGAACCAGACCCTCCACCACAACCTAAGCCTGCCTCGAACCCTAACCCTGCTATGGAGCCGCCTTCTGGCATGGGCCCTCACTACAGCCCTCGAGGGAGATCACGACACTGGAGTCGATTCAGCCCTGGCGACGTCCCTGGACCAAACCCTAACCCTAGCTAAGGCTCCCTCCTCATGGGGACCCCATGCCAAAGTCTGACAACACCACGCGCCTGGGGTCCAGAAGCAGTGCAGGCTGACTCGGACTGGAAGCTGCAAGCTCACCATGTCGTTTCCAGACCCGTCTGCAGCTGACCGAGAGGATTCCTGAGACCTCCTGGAACAGGGGCCGATCGACGTCTGTGGCCTTGGCAGCCAAAGACGGATCCTGACCGGCAGCCTCCCTTGTGCCCTCAACTCAGCCCTGGGGGGCGACCACTGCCCTGCTGTGGGTTGGGCGCCTGGAAACTCCTGGGACCTAACCCTAACCCTCACGGTACCCCGAACCAGGACCCTCCACCACAACCTAAGCCTGCCTCGAACCCTAACCCTGCTATGGAGCCGCCTTCTGGCATGGGCCCTCACTACAGCCCTCGAGGGAGATCACGACACTGGAGTCGATTCAGCCCTGGCGACGTCCCAGGACCAAACCCTAACCCTAGCTAAGGCTCCCTCCCCATGGGGACCCCATGCCAAAGTCTGACAACACCACGCGCCTGGGGTCCAGAAGCAGTGCATGCTGACTCGGCGTGGAAGCTGTAAGCTCACCATGTCGTTTCCAGGCCCGTCTGCAGCTGACCGAGAGGATTCCGGAGGCCTCCTCAAACAGGGACCGATAGACGTCTGTGGCCTTGGCAGCCAAAGACGGATCCTGACCGGAACCGTCCCTTGTGCCCTCAACTCAGCCCTTGGGGGCGACCACTGCCCTGCTGTGGGTTAGGCGCCTGGAGCCTCCTGGGACCTAACCCTAACCCTAACCCCACACCTAACAGGGACCCTCCACCGAACCTAAGCCGGCCTCGACCCTAACCCTGCGCTTGAGCCGCCTTGCTGCATGGGCCCTCACTTCAGCCCTCGAGGGAGATCACGACACCGGAGTCGCTTCGGCCCTGGCGACGTCCCTGGACCGAACCCTAACCCTAGCTAAGGCTCTCTCCCCAAGAGGACCCTATGCCAACGTCTGACAACACCACGCGCCTGGGGTCCGGAAGAGGTGCAGGCTGACTCGGCATGGAACCTGGAAGCTCACCATGTCGTTTCCCAGGCCCGGCTGCACCTGCGGAGAGGTTTGCGGAGGCCTCCTCGACCAGGGGCCCAAACACCTGTGTGGCCTTGGAGGCCAAAGACGGATCCTGACCGGCAGCCTCCCTTGTGCCCTCAACTCAGCCCTTGGGGGCGACCACTGCCATGCTGTGGGTTCGGCGCCTGGAGCCTCCTGGGACCTAACCCTAACCCTAACCTTACCCCGTACCGGGACCCTACACCACAACCTAAGCGTTCCTCGAACCCTAACCCTGCTATGGAGCCGCCTTCTGGCAAGGGCCCTCACGTCAGCCCTCGAGGGAGATCACGAGACTGGAGTCGATTCAGCCCTGGCGACGTCCTTGGACCAAACCCTAACCCTAGCTATGGCTCCCTCCCCATGGGGACGCCATGCCAAAGTCTGACAACACCACGCGCCTGGGGTCCAGAAGCAGTGCATGCTGACTCGGCATGGAAGCTGCAAGCTCACCATGTCGTTTCCAGGCCTGTCTGCAGGTGACCGAGAGGATTCCGGAGGCCTCCTCGAACAGGGGCCGATCGACGTCTATGGCCTTGGCAGCCAAAGACGGATCCTGACCGGCACCGTCCCTTGTGCCCTCAACTCAGCGCTTGGGGGCGACCACTGCCCTGCTGTGGGTTGGGCGCCTGGAGCCTCCTGGGACCTAACCCTAACCCTAACCCCACACCGAACGGGGACCCTCCACCGAAACCTAAGCCGGCCTCGACCGTAACCCTGCGCTTGAGCCGCCTTGCTGCATGGGCCCTCACTTCAGCCCTCGAGGGAGATCACGAGACCGGAGTCGCTTCGGCTCTGGCGACGTCCCTGGTCCGAACCCTAACCCTAGCTAAGGCTCTCTCCCCAAGAGGACCCTATGCCAACGTCTGACAACACCACGCGCCTGGGGTCCGGAAGAGGTGCAGGCTGACTCGGCATGGAACCTGGAAGCTCACCATGTCGTTTCCCAGGCCCGGCTGCAGCTGCCGAGAGGTTTGCGGAGGCCTCCTCGACCAGGGGCCCAAACACGTGTGTGGCCTTGGCAGCCAAAGACGGATCCTGATCGGCAGCCTCCCTTGTGCCCTCAACTCAGCCCTTGGGGGCGACCACTGCCATGCTGTGGGTTGGGCGCCTGGAGCCTCCTAGGACCTAACCCTAACCCTAACCGTACCCCGAACCGGGACCCTGCACCACAACCTAAGCCTGCCTCGAACCCTAACCCTGCTATGGAGCCGCCTTCTGGCATGGGCCCTCACTTCAGCCCTCGAGGGAGATCACGAGACTGGAGTCGATTCAGCCCTGGCGACGTCCTTGGACCAAACCCTAACCCTAGCTAAGGCTCCCTCCCCATGGGGACCCCATGCCAAAGTCTGACAACACCACGCGCCTGGGGTCCAGAAGCAGTGCATGCTGACTCGGCATGGAAGCTGCAAGCTCACCATGTCGTTTCCAGGCCCGTCTGCAGCTGACCGAGAGGATTCCGGAGGCCTCCTCGAACAGGGGCCGATCGACGTCTGTGGCCTTGGCAGCCAAAGACGGATCCTGACCGGCACCGTCCCTTGTGCCCTGAACTCAGCCCTTCGGGAAGACCACTGCCCTGCTGTGGGTTCGGCGCCTGGAGCCTCCTGGGACCTAACCGTAACCCTAACCCCACATCGAACGGGAACCCTCCACCGAAACCTAAGCCTGCCTCGAACCCTAAACCTGCGATGGAGCCGCCTTCTGGCATGGACCCTCACTTCAGCCCTCGAGGGAGATCACGAGACTGGAGTCGATTCAGCCCTGGCGACGTCCCAGGACCAAACCCTAACCCTAGCTAAGGCTCCCTCCCCATGGGGACCCCATTCCAAAGTCTGACAACACCACGCGCCTGGGGTCCAGAAGCAGTGCATGCTGACTCGGCCTGGAAGCTGCAAGCTCACCATGTCGTTTCCAGGCCCGTCTGCAGCTGACCGAGAGGATTCCGGAGGCCTCCTCGAACAGGGGCCGATCAACGTCTGTGGCCTTGGCAGCCAAAGACGGATCCTGACCGGCACCGTCCCTTGTGCCCTCAACTCAGCCCTTGGGGGCGACCACTGCCCTGCTGTGGGTTGGGCGCCTGGAGACTCCTGGGACCTAACCCTAACCCTAACGGTACCCCGAACCGGGACCCTCCACCACAACCGAAGCCTGCCTCGAACCCTAACCCTGCTATGGAGCCGTCTTCTGGCATGGGCCCTCACTACAGCCCTCGAGGGAGATCACGAGACTGGAGTCGATTCAGCCCTGGCGACGTCCCTGGACCAAACCCTAACCCTAGCTAAGGCTCCCTCCCCATGGGGACCCCATGCCAAAGTCTGACAACACCACGCGCCTGGGGTCCAGAAGCAGTGCATGCTGACTCGGCATGGAAGCTGCAAGCTCACCATGTCGTTTCCAGGCCTGTCTGCAGCTGACCGAGAGGATTCCGGAGGCCTCCTCGAACAGGGGCCGATCGACGTCTGTGGCCTTGGCAGCCAAAGACGGATCCTGACCGGAACCGTCCCTTGTGCCCTCAACTCAGCGCTTGGGGGCGACCACTGCCCTGCTGTGGTTTGGGCGCCTGGAGCCTCCTGGGACCTAACCCTAACCCTAACCCCACACCGAACGGGGACCCTCCACCGAAACCTAAGCCGGCCTCGACCCTAACCCTGCGCTTGAGCCGCCTTGCTGTATGGGCCCTCACTTCAGCCCTCGAGGGAGATCACGAGACCGGAGTCGCTTCGGCCCTGGCGACGTCCCTGGTCCGAACCCTAACCCTAGCTAAGTCTCTCTCCCCAAGAGGACCCTATGCCAACGTCTGACAACACCACGCGCCTGGGGTCCGGAAGAGGTGCAGGCTGACACGGCATGGAACCTGGAAGCTCACCATGTCGTTTCCCAGGCCCGGCTGTAGCTGCGGAGAGGTTTGCGGAGGCCTCCTCGACCAGGGGCCCAAACACGTGTGTGGCCTTGGCAGCCAAAGACGGATCCTGACCGGCAGCCTCCCTTGTGCCCTCAACTCAGCCCTTGGGGGCGACCACTGCCCTGCTGTGGGTTGGGCGCCTGGAGCCTCCTGGGACCTAACCCTAACCCTAACCGTACCCCGAACCGGGACCCTGCACCACAACCTAAGCCTTCCTCGAACCCTAACCCTGCTATGGAGCCGCCTTCTGGCATGGGCCCTCACTTCAGCCCTCGAGGGAGATCACGAGACTGGAGTCGATTCAGCCCTGGCGACGTCCCTGGACCAAACCCTAACCCAGCTAAGGCTCCCTCCCCATGGGGACCCCATGCCAAATCTGACAACACCACGCGCCTGGGGTCCAGAAGCAGTGCAGGCTGACTCGGCCTGGAAGCTGCAAGCTCACCATGTTGTTTCCAGGCCCGTCTGCAGCTGACCGAGAGGATTCCGGAGGCCTCCTCGAACAGGGGCCGATCGACGTCTGTGGCCTTGGCAGCCAAAGACGGATGCTGACCGGTACCGTCCCTTGTGCCCTCAACTCAGCCCTTGGGGGCGACCACTGCCCTGCTGTGGGTTGGGCGCCTGGAGCCTCCTGGGACCTAACCCTAACCCTAACCCCACACCGAACGGGGACTCTCCACCGAAACCTAAGCCGGCCTCGACACCTAACCCTGCGCTTAAGCCGCCTTGCTGCATGGGCCCTCACTTCAGCCCTCGAGGGAGATCACGAGACCGGAGTCGCCTCGGCCCTGGCGACGTCCCTGGACCGAACTCTAACCCTAGCTAAGGCTCTCTCCCCAAGAGGACCCTATGCCAACGTCTGACAACACCACGCGCCTGGGGTCCGGAAGAGGTGCAGGCTGACTCGGCATGGAACCTGGAAGCTCACCATGTGGTTTCCCAGGCCCGGCTGCAGCTGCCGAGAGGATTGCGGAGGCCTCCTCGACCAGGGGCCAAAACACGTGTGTGGCCTTGGCAGCCAAAAACGGATCCTGACCGGCAGCCTCCCTTGTGCCCTCAACTCAGCCCTTGGGGGCGACCACTGCCATGCTGTGGGTTGGGCGCCAGGAACCTCCTGGGACCTAACCCTAACCGTAACCGTACCCCAAAACGGGACCCTCCACCACAACCTAAGCGTTCCTCGAACCCTAACCCTGCTATGGAGCCGCCTTCTGGCATGGGCCCTCACTTCAGCCCTCGAGGGAGATCACGAGACTGGAGTCGATTCAGCCCTGGCGACGTCCCTGGACCAAACCCTAACCCTAGCTAAGGCTCCCTCCCCATGGGGACCCCATGCCAAAGTCTGACAACACCACGCGCCTGGGGTCCAGAAGCAGTGCAGGCTGACTCGGACTGGAAGCTGCAAGCTCACCATGTCGTTTCCAGACCCGTCTGCAGCTGACCGAGAGGATTCCTGAGACCTCCTGGAACAGGGGCCGATCGACGTCTGTGGCCTTGGCAGCCAAAGACGGATCCTGACCGGCAGCCTCCCTTGTGCCCTCAACTCAGCCCTGGGGGGCGACCACTGCCCTGCTGTGGGTTGGGCGCCTGGAAACTCCTGGGACCTAACCCTAACCCTCACGGTACCCCGAACCAGGACCCTCCACCACAACCTAAGCCTGCCTCGAACCCTAACCCTGCTATGGAGCCGCCTTCTGGCATGGGCCCTCACTACAGCCCTCGAGGGAGATCACGACACTGGAGTCGATTCAGCCCTGGCGACGTCCCAGGACCAAACCCTAACCCTAGCTAAGGCTCCCTCCCCATGGGGACCCCATGCCAAAGTCTGACAACACCACGCGCCTGGGGTCCAGAAGCAGTGCATGCTGACTCGGCATGGAAGCTGCAAGCTCACCATGTCGTTTCCAGGCCTGTCTGCAGGTGACCGAGAGGATTCCGGAGGCCTCCTCGAACAGGGGCCGATCGACGTCTATGGCCTTGGCAGCCAAAGACGGATCCTGACCGGCACCGTCCCTTGTGCCCTCAACTCAGCGCTTGGGGGCGACCACTGCCCTGCTGTGGGTTGGGCGCCTGGAGCCTCCTGGGACCTAACCCTAACCCTAACCCCACACCGAACGGGGACCCTCCACCGAAACCTAAGCCGGCCTCGACCGTAACCCTGCGCTTGAGCCGCCTTGCTGCATGGGCCCTCACTTCAGCCCTCGAGGGAGATCACGAGACCGGAGTCGCTTCGGCTCTGGCGACGTCCCTGGTCCGAACCCTAACCCTAGCTAAGGCTCTCTCCCCAAGAGGACCCTATGCCAACGTCTGACAACACCACGCGCCTGGGGTCCGGAAGAGGTGCAGGCTGACTCGGCATGGAACCTGGAAGCTCACCATGTCGTTTCCCAGGCCCGGCTGCAGCTGCCGAGAGGTTTGCGGAGGCCTCCTCGACCAGGGGCCCAAACACGTGTGTGGCCTTGGCAGCCAAAGACGGATCCTGATCGGCAGCCTCCCTTGTGCCCTCAACTCAGCCCTTGGGGGCGACCACTGCCATGCTGTGGGTTGGGCGCCTGGAGCCTCCTAGGACCTAACCCTAACCCTAACCGTACCCCGAACCGGGACCCTGCACCACAACCTAAGCCTGCCTCGAACCCTAACCCTGCTATGGAGCCGCCTTCTGGCATGGGCCCTCACTTCAGCCCTCGAGGGAGATCACGAGACTGGAGTCGATTCAGCCCTGGCGACGTCCTTGGACCAAACCCTAACCCTAGCTAAGGCTCCCTCCCCATGGGGACCCCATGCCAAAGTCTGACAACACCACGCGCCTGGGGTCCAGAAGCAGTGCATGCTGACTCGGCATGGAAGCTGCAAGCTCACCATGTCGTTTCCAGGCCCGTCTGCAGCTGACCGAGAGGATTCCGGAGGCCTCCTCGAACAGGGGCCGATCGACGTCTGTGGCCTTGGCAGCCAAAGACGGATCCTGACCGGCACCGTCCCTTGTGCCCTGAACTCAGCCCTTCGGGAAGACCACTGCCCTGCTGTGGGTTCGGCGCCTGGAGCCTCCTGGGACCTAACCGTAACCCTAACCCCACATCGAACGGGAACCCTCCACCGAAACCTAAGCCTGCCTCGAACCCTAAACCTGCGATGGAGCCGCCTTCTGGCATGGACCCTCACTTCAGCCCTCGAGGGAGATCACGAGACTGGAGTCGATTCAGCCCTGGCGACGTCCCAGGACCAAACCCTAACCCTAGCTAAGGCTCCCTCCCCATGGGGACCCCATTCCAAAGTCTGACAACACCACGCGCCTGGGGTCCAGAAGCAGTGCATGCTGACTCGGCCTGGAAGCTGCAAGCTCACCATGTCGTTTCCAGGCCCGTCTGCAGCTGACCGAGAGGATTCCGGAGGCCTCCTCGAACAGGGGCCGATCAACGTCTGTGGCCTTGGCAGCCAAAGACGGATCCTGACCGGCACCGTCCCTTGTGCCCTCAACTCAGCCCTTGGGGGCGACCACTGCCCTGCTGTGGGTTGGGCGCCTGGAGACTCCTGGGACCTAACCCTAACCCTAACGGTACCCCGAACCGGGACCCTCCACCACAACCGAAGCCTGCCTCGAACCCTAACCCTGCTATGGAGCCGTCTTCTGGCATGGGCCCTCACTACAGCCCTCGAGGGAGATCACGAGACTGGAGTCGATTCAGCCCTGGCGACGTCCCTGGACCAAACCCTAACCCTAGCTAAGGCTCCCTCCCCATGGGGACCCCATGCCAAAGTCTGACAACACCACGCGCCTGGGGTCCAGAAGCAGTGCATGCTGACTCGGCATGGAAGCTGCAAGCTCACCATGTCGTTTCCAGGCCTGTCTGCAGCTGACC
This sequence comes from Neofelis nebulosa, assembly GCF_028018385.1. NCBI lineage: Eukaryota > Metazoa > Chordata > Mammalia > Carnivora > Felidae > Neofelis > Neofelis nebulosa. The sequence goes on along the minus strand of NC_080799.1, from coordinate 46,054,136 downwards.
GAGAGGATTCCGGAGGCCTCCTCGAACAGGGGCCGATCGACGTCTGTGGCCTTGGCAGCCAAAGACGGATCCTGACCGGAACCGTCCCTTGTGCCCTCAACTCAGCGCTTGGGGGCGACCACTGCCCTGCTGTGGTTTGGGCGCCTGGAGCCTCCTGGGACCTAACCCTAACCCTAACCCCACACCGAACGGGGACCCTCCACCGAAACCTAAGCCGGCCTCGACCCTAACCCTGCGCTTGAGCCGCCTTGCTGTATGGGCCCTCACTTCAGCCCTCGAGGGAGATCACGAGACCGGAGTCGCTTCGGCCCTGGCGACGTCCCTGGTCCGAACCCTAACCCTAGCTAAGTCTCTCTCCCCAAGAGGACCCTATGCCAACGTCTGACAACACCACGCGCCTGGGGTCCGGAAGAGGTGCAGGCTGACACGGCATGGAACCTGGAAGCTCACCATGTCGTTTCCCAGGCCCGGCTGTAGCTGCGGAGAGGTTTGCGGAGGCCTCCTCGACCAGGGGCCCAAACACGTGTGTGGCCTTGGCAGCCAAAGACGGATCCTGACCGGCAGCCTCCCTTGTGCCCTCAACTCAGCCCTTGGGGGCGACCACTGCCCTGCTGTGGGTTGGGCGCCTGGAGCCTCCTGGGACCTAACCCTAACCCTAACCGTACCCCGAACCGGGACCCTGCACCACAACCTAAGCCTTCCTCGAACCCTAACCCTGCTATGGAGCCGCCTTCTGGCATGGGCCCTCACTTCAGCCCTCGAGGGAGATCACGAGACTGGAGTCGATTCAGCCCTGGCGACGTCCCTGGACCAAACCCTAACCCAGCTAAGGCTCCCTCCCCATGGGGACCCCATGCCAAATCTGACAACACCACGCGCCTGGGGTCCAGAAGCAGTGCAGGCTGACTCGGCCTGGAAGCTGCAAGCTCACCATGTTGTTTCCAGGCCCGTCTGCAGCTGACCGAGAGGATTCCGGAGGCCTCCTCGAACAGGGGCCGATCGACGTCTGTGGCCTTGGCAGCCAAAGACGGATGCTGACCGGTACCGTCCCTTGTGCCCTCAACTCAGCCCTTGGGGGCGACCACTGCCCTGCTGTGGGTTGGGCGCCTGGAGCCTCCTGGGACCTAACCCTAACCCTAACCCCACACCGAACGGGGACTCTCCACCGAAACCTAAGCCGGCCTCGACACCTAACCCTGCGCTTAAGCCGCCTTGCTGCATGGGCCCTCACTTCAGCCCTCGAGGGAGATCACGAGACCGGAGTCGCCTCGGCCCTGGCGACGTCCCTGGACCGAACTCTAACCCTAGCTAAGGCTCTCTCCCCAAGAGGACCCTATGCCAACGTCTGACAACACCACGCGCCTGGGGTCCGGAAGAGGTGCAGGCTGACTCGGCATGGAACCTGGAAGCTCACCATGTGGTTTCCCAGGCCCGGCTGCAGCTGCCGAGAGGATTGCGGAGGCCTCCTCGACCAGGGGCCAAAACACGTGTGTGGCCTTGGCAGCCAAAAACGGATCCTGACCGGCAGCCTCCCTTGTGCCCTCAACTCAGCCCTTGGGGGCGACCACTGCCATGCTGTGGGTTGGGCGCCAGGAACCTCCTGGGACCTAACCCTAACCCTAACCGTACCCCAAAACGGGACCCTCCACCACAACCTAAGCGTTCCTCGAACCCTAACCCTGCTATGGAGCCGCCTTCTGGCATGGGCCCTCACTTCAGCCCTCGAGGGAGATCACGAGACTGGAGTCGATTCAGCCCTGGCGACGTCCCTGGACCAAACCCTAACCCTAGCTAAGGCTCCCTCCCCATGGGGACCCCATGCCAAAGTCTGACAACACCACGCGCCTGGGGTCCAGAAGCAGTGCAGGCTGACTCGGACTGGAAGCTGCAAGCTCACCATGTCGTTTCCAGACCCGTCTGCAGCTGACCGAGAGGATTCCTGAGACCTCCTGGAACAGGGGCCGATCGACGTCTGTGGCCTTGGCAGCCAAAGACGGATCCTGACCGGCAGCCTCCCTTGTGCCCTCAACTCAGCCCTGGGGGGCGACCACTGCCCTGCTGTGGGTTCGGCGCCTGGAAACTCCTGGGACCTAACCCTAACCCTCACGGTACCCCGAACCAGGACCCTCCACCACAACCTAAGCCTGCCTCGAACCCTAACCCTGCTATGGAGCCGCCTTCTGGCATGGGCCCTCACTACAGCCCTCGAGGGAGATCACGACACTGGAGTCGATTCAGCCCTGGCGACGTCCCAGGACCAAACCCTAACCCTAGCTAAGGCTCCCTCCCCATGGGGACCCCATGCCAAAGTCTGACAACACCACGCGCCTGGGGTCCAGAAGCAGTGCATGCTGACTCGGCATGGAAGCTGCAAGCTCACCATGTCGTTTCCAGGCCTGTCTGCAGGTGACCGAGAGGATTCCGGAGGCCTCCTCGAACAGGGGCCGATCGACGTCTATGGCCTTGGCAGCCAAAGACGGATCCTGACCGGCACCGTCCCTTGTGCCCTCAACTCAGCGCTTGGGGGCGACCACTGCCCTGCTGTGGGTTGGGCGCCTGGAGCCTCCTGGGACCTAACCCTAACCCTAACCCCACACCGAACGGGGACCCTCCACCGAAACCTAAGCCGGCCTCGACCGTAACCCTGCGCTTGAGCCGCCTTGCTGCATGGGCCCTCACTTCAGCCCTCGAGGGAGATCACGAGACCGGAGTCGCTTCGGCTCTGGCGACGTCCCTGGTCCGAACCCTAACCCTAGCTAAGGCTCTCTCCCCAAGAGGACCCTATGCCAACGTCTGACAACACCACGCGCCTGGGGTCCGGAAGAGGTGCAGGCTGACTCGGCATGGAACCTGGAAGCTCACCATGTCGTTTCCCAGGCCCGGCTGCAGCTGCCGAGAGGTTTGCGGAGGCCTCCTCGACCAGGGGCCCAAACACGTGTGTGGCCTTGGCAGCCAAAGACGGATCCTGATCGGCAGCCTCCCTTGTGCCCTCAACTCAGCCCTTGGGGGCGACCACTGCCATGCTGTGGGTTGGGCGCCTGGAGCCTCCTAGGACCTAACCCTAACCCTAACCGTACCCCGAACCGGGACCCTGCACCACAACCTAAGCCTGCCTCGAACCCTAACCCTGCTATGGAGCCGCCTTCTGGCATGGGCCCTCACTTCAGCCCTCGAGGGAGATCACGAGACTGGAGTCGATTCAGCCCTGGCGACGTCCTTGGACCAAACCCTAACCCTAGCTAAGGCTCCCTCCCCATGGGGACCCCATGCCAAAGTCTGACAACACCACGCGCCTGGGGTCCAGAAGCAGTGCATGCTGACTCGGCATGGAAGCTGCAAGCTCACCATGTCGTTTCCAGGCCCGTCTGCAGCTGACCGAGAGGATTCCGGAGGCCTCCTCGAACAGGGGCCGATCGACGTCTGTGGCCTTGGCAGCCAAAGACGGATCCTGACCGGCACCGTCCCTTGTGCCCTGAACTCAGCCCTTCGGGAAGACCACTGCCCTGCTGTGGGTTCGGCGCCTGGAGCCTCCTGGGACCTAACCGTAACCCTAACCCCACATCGAACGGGAACCCTCCACCGAAACCTAAGCCTGCCTCGAACCCTAAACCTGCGATGGAGCCGCCTTCTGGCATGGACCCTCACTTCAGCCCTCGAGGGAGATCACGAGACTGGAGTCGATTCAGCCCTGGCGACGTCCCAGGACCAAACCCTAACCCTAGCTAAGGCTCCCTCCCCATGGGGACCCCATTCCAAAGTCTGACAACACCACGCGCCTGGGGTCCAGAAGCAGTGCATGCTGACTCGGCCTGGAAGCTGCAAGCTCACCATGTCGTTTCCAGGCCCGTCTGCAGCTGACCGAGAGGATTCCGGAGGCCTCCTCGAACAGGGGCCGATCAACGTCTGTGGCCTTGGCAGCCAAAGACGGATCCTGACCGGCACCGTCCCTTGTGCCCTCAACTCAGCCCTTGGGGGCGACCACTGCCCTGCTGTGGGTTGGGCGCCTGGAGACTCCTGGGACCTAACCCTAACCCTAACGGTACCCCGAACCGGGACCCTCCACCACAACCGAAGCCTGCCTCGAACCCTAACCCTGCTATGGAGCCGTCTTCTGGCATGGGCCCTCACTACAGCCCTCGAGGGAGATCACGAGACTGGAGTCGATTCAGCCCTGGCGACGTCCCTGGACCAAACCCTAACCCTAGCTAAGGCTCCCTCCCCATGGGGACCCCATGCCAAAGTCTGACAACACCACGCGCCTGGGGTCCAGAAGCAGTGCATGCTGACTCGGCATGGAAGCTGCAAGCTCACCATGTCGTTTCCAGGCCTGTCTGCAGCTGACCGAGAGGATTCCGGAGGCCTCCTCGAACAGGGGCCGATCGACGTCTGTGGCCTTGGCAGCCAAAGACGGATCCTGACCGGAACCGTCCCTTGTGCCCTCAACTCAGCGCTTGGGGGCGACCACTGCCCTGCTGTGGTTTGGGCGCCTGGAGCCTCCTGGGACCTAACCCTAACCCTAACCCCACACCGAACGGGGACCCTCCACCGAAACCTAAGCCGGCCTCGACCCTAACCCTGCGCTTGAGCCGCCTTGCTGTATGGGCCCTCACTTCAGCCCTCGAGGGAGATCACGAGACCGGAGTCGCTTCGGCCCTGGCGACGTCCCTGGTCCGAACCCTAACCCTAGCTAAGTCTCTCTCCCCAAGAGGACCCTATGCCAACGTCTGACAACACCACGCGCCTGGGGTCCGGAAGAGGTGCAGGCTGACACGGCATGGAACCTGGAAGCTCACCATGTCGTTTCCCAGGCCCGGCTGTAGCTGCGGAGAGGTTTGCGGAGGCCTCCTCGACCAGGGGCCCAAACACGTGTGTGGCCTTGGCAGCCAAAGACGGATCCTGACCGGCAGCCTCCCTTGTGCCCTCAACTCAGCCCTTGGGGGCGACCACTGCCCTGCTGTGGGTTGGGCGCCTGGAGCCTCCTGGGACCTAACCCTAACCCTAACCGTACCCCGAACCGGGACCCTGCACCACAACCTAAGCCTTCCTCGAACCCTAACCCTGCTATGGAGCCGCCTTCTGGCATGGGCCCTCACTTCAGCCCTCGAGGGAGATCACGAGACTGGAGTCGATTCAGCCCTGGCGACGTCCCTGGACCAAACCCTAACCCAGCTAAGGCTCCCTCCCCATGGGGACCCCATGCCAAATCTGACAACACCACGCGCCTGGGGTCCAGAAGCAGTGCAGGCTGACTCGGCCTGGAAGCTGCAAGCTCACCATGTTGTTTCCAGGCCCGTCTGCAGCTGACCGAGAGGATTCCGGAGGCCTCCTCGAACAGGGGCCGATCGACGTCTGTGGCCTTGGCAGCCAAAGACGGATGCTGACCGGTACCGTCCCTTGTGCCCTCAACTCAGCCCTTGGGGGCGACCACTGCCCTGCTGTGGGTTGGGCGCCTGGAGCCTCCTGGGACCTAACCCTAACCCTAACCCCACACCGAACGGGGACTCTCCACCGAAACCTAAGCCGGCCTCGACACCTAACCCTGCGCTTAAGCCGCCTTGCTGCATGGGCCCTCACTTCAGCCCTCGAGGGAGATCACGAGACCGGAGTCGCCTCGGCCCTGGCGACGTCCCTGGACCGAACTCTAACCCTAGCTAAGGCTCTCTCCCCAAGAGGACCCTATGCCAACGTCTGACAACACCACGCGCCTGGGGTCCGGAAGAGGTGCAGGCTGACTCGGCATGGAACCTGGAAGCTCACCATGTGGTTTCCCAGGCCCGGCTGCAGCTGCCGAGAGGATTGCGGAGGCCTCCTCGACCAGGGGCCAAAACACGTGTGTGGCCTTGGCAGCCAAAAACGGATCCTGACCGGCAGCCTCCCTTGTGCCCTCAACTCAGCCCTTGGGGGCGACCACTGCCATGCTGTGGGTTGGGCGCCAGGAACCTCCTGGGACCTAACCCTAACCGTAACCGTACCCCAAAACGGGACCCTCCACCACAACCTAAGCGTTCCTCGAACCCTAACCCTGCTATGGAGCCGCCTTCTGGCATGGGCCCTCACTTCAGCCCTCGAGGGAGATCACGAGACTGGAGTCGATTCAGCCCTGGCGACGTCCCTGGACCAAACCCTAACCCTAGCTAAGGCTCCCTCCCCATGGGGACCCCATGCCAAAGTCTGACAACACCACGCGCCTGGGGTCCAGAAGCAGTGCAGGCTGACTCGGACTGGAAGCTGCAAGCTCACCATGTCGTTTCCAGACCCGTCTGCAGCTGACCGAGAGGATTCCTGAGACCTCCTGGAACAGGGGCCGATCGACGTCTGTGGCCTTGGCAGCCAAAGACGGATCCTGACCGGCAGCCTCCCTTGTGCCCTCAACTCAGCCCTGGGGGGCGACCACTGCCCTGCTGTGGGTTGGGCGCCTGGAAACTCCTGGGACCTAACCCTAACCCTCACGGTACCCCGAACCAGGACCCTCCACCACAACCTAAGCCTGCCTCGAACCCTAACCCTGCTATGGAGCCGCCTACTGGCATGGGCCCTCACTACAGCCCTCGAGGGAGATCACGACACTGGAGTCGATTCAGCCCTGGCGACGTCCCAGGACCAAACCCTAACCCTAGCTAAGGCTCCCTCCCCATGGGGACCCCATGCCAAAGTCTGACAACACCACGCGCCTGGGGTCCAGAAGCAGTGCATGCTGACTCGGCATGGAAGCTGCAAGCTCACCATGTCGTTTCCAGGCCTGTCTGCAGGTGACCGAGAGGATTCCGGAGGCCTCCTCGAACAGGGGCCGATCGACGTCTATGGCCTTGGCAGCCAAAGACGGATCCTGACCGGCACCGTCCCTTGTGCCCTCAACTCAGCGCTTGGGGGCGACCACTGCCCTGCTGTGGGTTGGGCGCCTGGAGCCTCCTGGGACCTAACCCTAACCCTAACCCCACACCGAACGGGGACCCTCCACCGAAACCTAAGCCGGCCTCGACCGTAACCCTGCGCTTGAGCCGCCTTGCTGCATGGGCCCTCACTTCAGCCCTCGAGGGAGATCACGAGACCGGAGTCGCTTCGGCTCTGGCGACGTCCCTGGTCCGAACCCTAACCCTAGCTAAGGCTCTCTCCCCAAGAGGACCCTATGCCAACGTCTGACAACACCACGCGCCTGGGGTCCGGAAGAGGTGCAGGCTGACTCGGCATGGAACCTGGAAGCTCACCATGTCGTTTCCCAGGCCCGGCTGCAGCTGCCGAGAGGTTTGCGGAGGCCTCCTCGACCAGGGGCCCAAACACGTGTGTGGCCTTGGCAGCCAAAGACGGATCCTGATCGGCAGCCTCCCTTGTGCCCTCAACTCAGCCCTTGGGGGCGACCACTGCCATGCTGTGGGTTGGGCGCCTGGAGCCTCCTAGGACCTAACCCTAACCCTAACCGTACCCCGAACCGGGACCCTGCACCACAACCTAAGCCTGCCTCGAACCCTAACCCTGCTATGGAGCCGCCTTCTGGCATGGGCCCTCACTTCAGCCCTCGAGGGAGATCACGAGACTGGAGTCGATTCAGCCCTGGCGACGTCCTTGGACCAAACCCTAACCCTAGCTAAGGCTCCCTCCCCATGGGGACCCCATGCCAAAGTCTGACAACACCACGCGCCTGGGGTCCAGAAGCAGTGCATGCTGACTCGGCATGGAAGCTGCAAGCTCACCATGTCGTTTCCAGGCCCGTCTGCAGCTGACCGAGAGGATTCCGGAGGCCTCCTCGAACAGGGGCCGATCGACGTCTGTGGCCTTGGCAGCCAAAGACGGATCCTGACCGGCACCGTCCCTTGTGCCCTGAACTCAGCCCTTCGGGAAGACCACTGCCCTGCTGTGGGTTCGGCGCCTGGAGCCTCCTGGGACCTAACCGTAACCCTAACCCCACATCGAACGGGAACCCTCCACCGAAACCTAAGCCTGCCTCGAACCCTAAACCTGCGATGGAGCCGCCTTCTGGCATGGACCCTCACTTCAGCCCTCGAGGGAGATCACGAGACTGGAGTCGATTCAGCCCTGGCGACGTCCCAGGACCAAACCCTAACCCTAGCTAAGGCTCCCTCCCCATGGGGACCCCATTCCAAAGTCTGACAACACCACGCGCCTGGGGTCCAGAAGCAGTGCATGCTGACTCGGCCTGGAAGCTGCAAGCTCACCATGTCGTTTCCAGGCCCGTCTGCAGCTGACCGAGAGGATTCCGGAGGCCTCCTCGAACAGGGGCCGATCAACGTCTGTGGCCTTGGCAGCCAAAGACGGATCCTGACCGGCACCGTCCCTTGTGCCCTCAACTCAGCCCTTGGGGGCGACCACTGCCCTGCTGTGGGTTGGGCGCCTGGAGACTCCTGGGACCTAACCCTAACCCTAACGGTACCCCGAACCGGGACCCTCCACCACAACCGAAGCCTGCCTCGAACCCTAACCCTGCTATGGAGCCGTCTTCTGGCATGGGCCCTCACTACAGCCCTCGAGGGAGATCACGAGACTGGAGTCGATTCAGCCCTGGCGACGTCCCTGGACCAAACCCTAACCCTAGCTAAGGCTCCCTCCCCATGGGGACCCCATGCCAAAGTCTGACAACACCACGCGCCTGGGGTCCAGAAGCAGTGCATGCTGACTCGGCATGGAAGCTGCAAGCTCACCATGTCGTTTCCAGGCCTGTCTGCAGCTGACCGAGAGGATTCCGGAGGCCTCCTCGAACAGGGGCCGATCGACGTCTGTGGCCTTGGCAGCCAAAGACGGATCCTGACCGGAACCGTCCCTTGTGCCCTCAACTCAGCGCTTGGGGGCGACCACTGCCCTGCTGTGGTTTGGGCGCCTGGAGCCTCCTGGGACCTAACCCTAACCCTAACCCCACACCGAACGGGGACCCTCCACCGAAACCTAAGCCGGCCTCGACCCTAACCCTGCGCTTGAGCCGCCTTGCTGTATGGGCCCTCACTTCAGCCCTCGAGGGAGATCACGAGACCGGAGTCGCTTCGGCCCTGGCGACGTCCCTGGTCCGAACCCTAACCCTAGCTAAGTCTCTCTCCCCAAGAGGACCCTATGCCAACGTCTGACAACACCACGCGCCTGGGGTCCGGAAGAGGTGCAGGCTGACACGGCATGGAACCTGGAAGCTCACCATGTCGTTTCCCAGGCCCGGCTGTAGCTGCGGAGAGGTTTGCGGAGGCCTCCTCGACCAGGGGCCCAAACACGTGTGTGGCCTTGGCAGCCAAAGACGGATCCTGACCGGCAGCCTCCCTTGTGCCCTCAACTCAGCCCTTGGGGGCGACCACTGCCCTGCTGTGGGTTGGGCGCCTGGAGCCTCCTGGGACCTAACCCTAACCCTAACCGTACCCCGAACCGGGACCCTGCACCACAACCTAAGCCTTCCTCGAACCCTAACCCTGCTATGGAGCCGCCTTCTGGCATGGGCCCTCACTTCAGCCCTCGAGGGAGATCACGAGACTGGAGTCGATTCAGCCCTGGCGACGTCCCTGGACCAAACCCTAACCCAGCTAAGGCTCCCTCCCCATGGGGACCCCATGCCAAATCTGACAACACCACGCGCCTGGGGTCCAGAAGCAGTGCAGGCTGACTCGGCCTGGAAGCTGCAAGCTCACCATGTTGTTTCCAGGCCCGTCTGCAGCTGACCGAGAGGATTCCGGAGGCCTCCTCGAACAGGGGCCGATCGACGTCTGTGGCCTTGGCAGCCAAAGACGGATGCTGACCGGTACCGTCCCTTGTGCCCTCAACTCAGCCCTTGGGGGCGACCACTGCCCTGCTGTGGGTTGGGCGCCTGGAGCCTCCTGGGACCTAACCCTAACCCTAACCCCACACCGAACGGGGACTCTCCACCGAAACCTAAGCCGGCCTCGACACCTAACCCTGCGCTTAAGCCGCCTTGCTGCATGGGCCCTCACTTCAGCCCTCGAGGGAGATCACGAGACCGGAGTCGCCTCGGCCCTGGCGACGTCCCTGGACCGAACTCTAACCCTAGCTAAGGCTCTCTCCCCAAGAGGACCCTATGCCAACGTCTGACAACACCACGCGCCTGGGGTCCGGAAGAGGTGCAGGCTGACTCGGCATGGAACCTGGAAGCTCACCATGTGGTTTCCCAGGCCCGGCTGCAGCTGCCGAGAGGATTGCGGAGGCCTCCTCGACCAGGGGCCAAAACACGTGTGTGGCCTTGGCAGCCAAAAACGGATCCTGACCGGCAGCCTCCCTTGTGCCCTCAACTCAGCCCTTGGGGGCGACCACTGCCATGCTGTGGGTTGGGCGCCAGGAACCTCCTGGGACCTAACCCTAACCCTAACCGTACCCCAAAACGGGACCCTCCACCACAACCTAAGCGTTCCTCGAACCCTAACCCTGCTATGGAGCCGCCTTCTGGCATGGGCCCTCACTTCAGCCCTCGAGGGAGATCACGAGACTGGAGTCGATTCAGCCCTGGCGACGTCCCTGGACCAAACCCTAACCCTAGCTAAGGCTCCCTCCCCATGGGGACCCCATGCCAAAGTCTGACAACACCACGCGCCTGGGGTCCAGAAGCAGTGCAGGCTGACTCGGCCTGGAAGCTGCAAGCTCACCATGTCGTTTCCAGACCCGTCTGCAGCTGACCGAGAGGATTCCTGAGGCCTCCTGGAACAGGGGCCGATCGACGTCTGTGGCCTTGGCAGCCAAAGACGGATCCTGACCGGCAGCCTCCCTTGTGCCCTCAACTCAGCCCTGGGGTGCGACCACTGCCCTGCTGTGTGTTGGGCGCCTGGAGACTCCTGGGACCTAACCCTAACCGTACCCTGAACCAGGACCTCCACCGACACCTAAGCCTGCCTCGAACCCTAACCCTGCTATGGAGCCGCCTTCTGGCATGGGCCCTCACTTCAGCCCGCCAGGGAGATCACGAGACTGGAGTCTATTCTGCCCTGGAGACGTCCCTGGACCAAACCCTAACCCTAGCTAAGGCTCTCTCCCCAAGAGGACCCTATGCCAACGTCTGACAACACCACGCGCCTGGGGTCCGGAAGAGGTGCAGGCTGACTCGGCATGGAACCTGGAAGCTCACCATGTCGTTTCCCAGGCCCGGCTGTAGCTGCGGAGAGGTTTACGGAGGCCTCCTCGACCAGGGGCCCAAACACGTGTGTGGCCTTGGCAGCCAAAGACGGATCCTGACCGGCAGCCTCCCTTGTGCCCTCAACTCAGCCCTTGGGGGCGACCACTGCCCTGCTGTGGGTTGGGCGCCTAGAGCCTCCTGGGACCTAACCCTAACCGTACCCCGAACCGGGACCCTGCACCACAACCTAAGCCTTCCTCGAACCCTAACCCTACTATGGAGCCGCCTTCTGGCATGGGCCCTCACTTCAGCACTCGAGGGAGATCACGAGACTGGAGTCGATTCAGCCCTGGCGACGTCCCAGGACCAAACCCTAACCCTAGCTAAGGCTCCCTCCCCATGGGGACCCCATGCCAAAGTCTGACAACACCACGCTCCTGGGGTCCAGAAGCGGTGCATGCTGACTCGGCATGGAAGCTGCAAGCTCACCAGGTCGTTTCCAGGCCCGTCTGCAGCTGACCGAGAGGATTCCGGAGGCCTCCTCGAACAGGGGCCGATCGACGTCTGTGGCCTTGGCAGCCAAAGACGGATCCTGACCGGCACCGTCCCTTGTGCCCTCAACTCAGCCCTTCGGGAAGACCACTGCCCTGCTGTGGGTTCAGCGCCTAGAGCCTCCTGGGACCTAACCGTAACCCTAACCCCACACCGAACGGGAACCCTCCACCGAAACCTAAGCCTGCCTCGAACCCTAACCCTCCAATGGAGCCGCCTTCTGGCATGGGCCCTCACTTCAGCACTCGAGGGAGATCACGAGACTGGAGTCGATTCAGCCCTGGCGACGTCCCTGGACCAAACCCTAACCCTAGCTAAGGCCCCCTCCCCATGGGGACCCCATGCCAAAGTCTGACAACACCACGCGCCTGGGGTCCAGAAGCAGTGCAGGCTGACTCGGCATGGAAGCTGCAAGCTCACCATGTTGTTTCCAGGCCCGTCTGCAGCTGACCGAGAGGATTCCGGAGGCCTCCTGGAACAGGGGCCGATCGACGTCTGTGGCCTTGGCAGCCAAAGACGGATGCTGACCGGTACCGTCCCTTGTGCCCTCAACTCAGCCCTTGGGGGCGACCACTGCCCTGCTGTGGGTTGGGCGCCTGGAGCCTCCTGGGACCTAACCCTAACCCTAACCCCACACCGAACGGGGACTCTCCACCGAAACCTAAGCCGGCCTCGACACCTAACCCTGCGCTTAAGCCGCCTTGCTGCATGGGCCCTCACTTCAGCCCTCGAGGGAGATCACGAGACCGGAGTCGCCTCGGCCCTGGCGACGTCCCTGGACCGAACTCTAACCCTAGCTAAGGCTCTCTCCCCAAGAGGACCCTATGCCAACGTCTGACAACACCACGCGCCTGGGGTCCGGAAGAGGTGCAGGCTGACTCGGCATGGAACCTGGAAGCTCACCATGTGGTTTCCCAGGCCCGGCTGCAGCTGCCGCGAGGATTGCGGAGGCCTCCTCGACCAGGGGCCAAAACACGTGTGTGGCCTTGGCAGCCAAAAACGGATCCTGACCGGCAGCCTCCCTTGTGCCCTCAACTCAGCCCTTGGGGGCGACCACTGCCATGCTGTGGGTTGGGCGCCAGGAACCTCCTGGGACCTAACCCTAACCCTAACCGTACCCCAAAACGGGACCCTCCACCACAACCTAAGCGTTCCTCGAACCCTAACCCTGCTATGGAGCCGCCTTCTGGCATGGGCCCTCACTTCAGCCCTCGAGGGAGATCACGAGACTGGAGTCGATTCAGCCTTGGCGACGTCCCTGGACCAAACCCTAACCCTAGCTAAGGCTCCCTCCCCATGGGGACCCCATGCCAAAGTCTGACAACACCACGCGCCTGGGGTCCAGAAGCAGTGCAGGCTGACTCGGCCTGGAAGCTGCAAGCTCACCATGTCGTTTCCAGACCCGTCTGCAGCTGACCGAGAGGATTCCTGAGGCCTCCTGGAACAGGGGCCGATCGACGTCTGTGGCCTTGGCAGCCAAAGACGGATCCTGACCGGCAGCCTCCCTTGTGCCCTCAACTCAGCCCTGGGGTGCGACCACTGCCCTGCTGTGTGTTGGGCGCCTGGAGACTCCTGGGACCTAACCCTAACCCTAACCGTACCCCGAACCAGGACCTCCACCGACACCTAAGCCTGCCTCGAACCCTAACCCTGCTATGGAGCCGCCTTCTGGCATGGGCCCTCACTTCAGCCCGCCAGGGAGATCACGAGACTGGAGTCTATTCTGCCCTGGAGACGTCCCTGGACCAAACCCTAACCCTAGCTAAGGCTCTCTCCCCAAGAGGACCCTATGCCAACGTCTGACAACACCACGCGCCTGGGGTCCGGAAGAGGTGCAGGCTGACTCGGCATGGAACCTGGAAGCTCACCATGTCGTTTCCCAGGCCCGGCTGTAGCTGCGGAGAGGTTTACGGAGGCCTCCTCGACCAGGGGCCCAAACACGTGTGTGGCCTTGGCAGCCAAAGACGGATCCTGACCGGCAGCCTCCCTTGTGCCCTCAACTCAGCCCTTGGGGGCGACCACTGCCCTGCTGTGGGTTGGGCGCCTGGAGCCTCCTGGGACCTAACCCTAACCGTACCCCGAACCGGGACCCTGCACCACAACCTAAGCCTTCCTCGAACCCTAACCCTACTATGGAGCCGCCTTCTGGCATGGGCCCTCACTTCAGCACTCGAGGGAGATCACGAGACTGGAGTCGATTCAGCCCTGGCGACGTCCCTGGACCAAACCCTAACCCTAGCTAAGGCTCCCTCCCCATGGGGACCCCATGCCAAAGTCTGACAACACCACGCTCCTGGGGTCCAGAAGCGGTGCATGCTGACTCGGCATGGAAGCTGCAAGCTCACCATGTCGTTTCCAGGCCCGTCTGCAGCTGACCGAGAGGATTCCGGAAGCCTCCTCGAACAGGGGCCGATCGACGTCTGTGGCCTTGGCAGCCAAAGACGGATCCTGACCGGCACCGTCCCTTGTGCCCTCAACTCAGCCCTTCGGGAAGACCACTGCCCTGCTGTGGGTTCAGCGCCTAGAGCCTCCTGGGACCTAACCGTAACCCTAACCCCACACCGAACGGGAACCCTCCACCGAAACCTAAGCCTGCCTCGAACCCTAACCCTCCTATGGAGCCGCCTTCTGGCATGGGCCCTCACTTCAGCACTCGAGGGAGATCACGAGACTGGAGTCGATTCAGCCCTGGCGACGTCCCTGGACCAAACCCTAACCCTAGCTAAGGCTCCCTCCCCATGGGGACCCCATGCCAAAGTCTGACAACACCACGCGCCTGGGGTGCAGAAGCAGTGCATGCTGACTCGGCCTGGAAGCTGCAAGCTCACCATGTCGTTTCCAGGCCCGTCTGCAGCTGACCGAGAGGATTCCGGAGGCCTCCTCGAACAGGGGCCGATCGACGTCTGTGGCCTTGGCAGCCAAAGACGGATCCTGACCGGCACCGTCCCTCGTGCCCTAAACTCAGCCCTTCGGGAAGACCACTGCCCTGCTGTGGGTTCGGCGCCTGGAGCATCCTGGGACCTAACCCTAACCCTAACCCCACACCCAACGGGGAACCTCCACTGAAACTTAAGCCGGCCTCGACCCCTAACCCTGCGCTTGAGCCGCCTTGCTGCATGGGCCCTCACTTCATCCCTCGAGGGAGATCACAAGACCGGAGTCGCCTCCGCCCTGGCGACGTCCCTGGACCGAACCCTAACCCTAGCTAAGGCTCTCTCCCCAAGAGGACCCTATGCCAACGTCTGACAACACCACGCGCCTGGGGTACCGAAGAGGTGCAGGCTGACTCGGCATGGAACCTGGAAGCTCACCATGTCGTTTCCCAGGCCCGGCTGCAGCTGCCGGGAGGATTGCGGAGGCCTCCTCGACCAGGGGCCCAAACACGTGTGTGGCCTTGGCAGCCAAAGACGGATCCTGACCGGCATCCTCCCTTGTGCCCTCAACTCAGCCCTTGGGGGAGACCACTGCCCTGCTGTGGGTTGGGCGCCTGGAACCTCCTGGGACCTAACCCTAACCCTAACCGTACCCCGAACCGGGACCCTCCACCACAACCTAAGCCTGCCTCGAACCCTAACCCTGCTATGGAGCCGCCTTCCGGCATGGGCCCTCACTTCAGCCCTCGAGGGAGATCACGAGACTGGAGTCGATTCAGCCCTGGCGACGTCCCTGGACCAAACCCTAACCCTAGCTAAGGCTCCCTCCCCATGGGGACCCCATGCCAAAGTCTGACAACACCACGCGCCTGGGGTCCAGAAGCAGTGCAGGCTGACACGGACTGGAAGCTGCAAGCTCACCATGTCGTTTCCAGACCCGTCTGCAGCTGACCGAGAGGATTCCTGAGGCCTCCTGGAACAGGGGCCGATCGACGTCTGTGGCCTTGTCAGCGAAAGACGGATCCTGACCGGCAGCCTCCCTTGTGCCCTCAACTCAGCCCTTGGGGGCGACCACTGCCCTGCTGTGGGTTGGGCGCCTGGAGACTCCTGGGACCTAACCCTAACCCTAACGGTACCCCGAACCGGGACCCTCCACCACAACCGAAGCCTGCCTCGAACCCTAACCCTGCTATGGAGCCGTCTTCTGGCATGGGACCTCACTACAGCCCTCGAGGGAGATCACGAGACTGGAGTCGATTCAGCCCTGGCGACGTCCCTGGGCCAAACCCTAACCCTAGCTAAGGCTCCCTCCCCATGGGGACCCCATGCCAAAGTCTGACAACACCACGCGCCTGGGGTCCAGAAGCAGTGCATGCTGACTTGGCATGGAAGCTGCAAGCTCACCATGTCGTTTCCAGGCCTGTCTGCAGCTGACCGAGAGGATTCCGGAGGCCTCCTCGAACAGGGGCCGATCGACGTCTGTGGCCTTGGCAGCCAAAGACGGATCCTGACCGGAACCGTCCCTTGTGCCCTCAACTCAGCGCTTGGGGGCGACCACTGCCCTGCTGTGGTTTGGGCGCCTGGAGCCTCCTGGGACCTAACCCTAACCCTAACCCCACACCGAACGGGGACCCTCCACCGAAACCTAAGCCGGCCTCGACCCTAACCCTGCGCTTGAGCCACCTTGCTGTATGGGCCCTCACTTCAGCCCTCGAGGGAGATCACGAGACCGGAGTCGCTTCGGCCCTGGCGACTTCCCTGGTCCGAACCCTAACCCTAGCTAAGGCTCTCTCCCCAAGAGGACCCTATGCCAACGTCTGACAACACCACGCGCCTGGGGTCCGGAAGAGGTGCAGGCTGACACGGCATGGAACCTGGAAGCTCACCATGTCGTTTCCCAGGCCCGGCTGTAGCTGCGGAGAGGTTTGCGGAGGCCTCCTCGACCAGGGGCCCAAACACGTGTGTGGCCTTGGCAGCCAAAGACGGATCCTGACCGGCAGCCTCCCTTGTGCCCTCAACTCAGCCCTTGGGGGAGACCACTGCCCTGCTGTGGGTTGGGCGCCTGGAGCCTCCTGGGACCTAACCCTAACCCTAACCGTACCCCGAAACGGGACCCTCCACCACAAGCTAAGCCTGCATCAAACCCTAACCCTGCTATGCAGCCGCCTTCTGGCATGGGCCCTCACTTCAGTCCTCGAGGGAGATCACGAGACTGGAGTCGATTCAGGCCTGGCGACGTCCCTGGACCAAACCCTAACCCTAGCTAAGGCTCCCTCCCCATGGGGACCCCATGCCAAAGTCTGACAACACCACGCGCCTGGGGTCCAGAAGCGGTGCAGGCTCACTCGGCATGGAAGCTGCAAACTCACCATGTCGTTTCCAGGTCCGTCTGCAGCTGACCGAGAGGATTCCGGAGGCCTCCTCGAACAGGGGCCGATCGACGTCTGTGGCCTTGGCAGCCAAAGACGGATCCTGACCGGCACCGTCCCTTATGCCCTCAACTCAGCCCTTAGGGAAGACCACTGCCCTGCTGTGGGTTCGGCGCCTGGAGCCTCCTGGGACCTAACCCTAACCCTAACCCCACACCCAACGGGGAACCTCCACCGAAACCTAAGCCGGGCTCGACCCCTAACCCTGCGCTTGAGCCGCCTTGCTGCATGGGCCCTCACTTCATCCCTCGAGGGAGATCACGAGACCGGAGTCGCTTCGTTCCTGGCGACATCCCTGGACCGAACCCTAACCCTAGCTAAGGCTCTCTCCCCAAGAGGACCCTATGCCAACGTCTGACAACACCACGCGCCTGGGGTCTGGAAGAGGTGCAGGCTGACTCGGCATGGAACCTGGAAGCTCACCATGTGGTTTCCTAGGCCCGGCTGCAGCTGCCGAGAGGATTGCGGAGGCCTCCTCGACCAGGGGCTCAAACACGTGTGTTCCCTTGGCAGCCAAAGACGGATCCTGACCGGCAGCCTCCCTTGTGCCCTCAACTCAGTCCTTGGGGGCGACCACTGCCCTGCTGTGGGTTGGGCGCCAGGAACCTCCTGGGACCTAACCCTAACCCTAACCGTACCCCGAAATGGGACCCTCCACCACAACCTAAGCGTTCCTCGAACCCTAACCCTGCTATGGAGCCGCCTTCTGACATGGACCCTCACTTCAGCACTCGAGGGAGAACACGAGACTGGAGTCGATTCAGCCCTGGCGACGTCCCTGGACCAAACCCTAACCCTAGCTAAGGCTCCCTCCCCATGGGGACCCCATGCCAAAGTCTGACAACACCACGCTCCTGGGGTCCAGAAACGGTGCATGCTGACTCGGCATGGAAGCTGCAAGCTCACCATGTCGTTTCCAGGCCCGTCTGCAGCTGACCGAGAGGATTCCGGAGGCCTCCTCGAACAGGGGCCGATCGACGTCTGTGGCCTTGGCAGCCAAAGACGGATCCTGACCGGCACCGTCCCTTGTGCCCTCAACTCAGCCCTTCGGGAAGACCACTGCCCTGCTGTGGGTTCAGCGCCTAGAGCCTCCTGGGACCTAACCGTAACCCTAACCCCTCACCGAACGGGAACCCTCCACCGAAACCTAAGCCTGCTTCGAACCCTAACCCTGCTATGGAGCCGCCTTCTGGCATGGGCCCTCACTTCAGCCCTCGAGGGAGATCACGAGACTGGAGTCGATTCAGCCCTGGCGACGTCCCTGGACCAAACCCTAACCCTAGCTAAGGCTCCCTCCCCATGGGGACCCCATGCCAAAGTCTGACAACACCACGCGCCTGGGGTCCAGAAGCAGTGCATGCTGACTCGGCCTGGAAGCTGCAAGCTCACCATGTCGTTTCCAGGCCCGTCTGCAGCTGACCGAGAGGATTCCGGAGGCCTCCTCGAACAGGGGCCGATCAACGTCTGTGGCCTTGGCAGCCAAAGACGGATCCTGACCGGCACCGTCCCTTGTGCCCTCAACTCAGCCCTTCGGGAAGACCACTGCCCTGCTGTGGGTTCAGCGCCTAGAGCCTCCTGGGACCTAACCGTAACCATAACCCCTCACCGAACGGGAACCCTCCACCGAAACCTAAGCCTGCCTCGAACCCTAACCCTCCTATGGAGCCGCCTTCTGGCATGGGCCCTCACTTCAGCCCTCGAGGGAGATCACGAGACTGGAGTCGATTCAGCCCTGGCGACGTCCCTGGACCAAACCCTAACCCTAGCTAAGGTTCCCTCCCCATGGGGACCCCATGCCAAAGTCTGACAACACCACGCGCCTGGGGTCCAGAAGCAGTGCATGCTGACTCGGCATGGAAGCTGCAAGCTCACCATGTCGTTTCCAGGCCCGTCTGCAGCTGACCGAGAGGATTCCGGAGGCCTCGTCGAACAGGGGCCGATCGACGTCTGTGGCCTTGGCAGCCAAAGACGGATCCTGACCGGCACCGTCCCTTGTGCCCTCAACTCAGCCCTTCAGGAAGACCACTGCCCTGCTGTGGGTTCGGCGCCTGGAGCATCCTGGGACCTAACCCTAACCCTAACCCCACACCCAACGGGGACCCTCCACCGAAACCTAAGCCGGCCACGACCCCTAACCCTGCGCTTGAGCCGCCTTGCTGCATGGGCCCTCACTTCATCCCTCGAGGGAGATCACGAGACCGGAGTCGCCTCCGCCCTGGCGACGTCCCTGGATCGAACCCTAACCCTCGCTAAGGCTCTCTCCCCAAGAGGACCCTATGCCAACGTCTGACAACACCACGCGCCTGGGGTCCGGAAGAGGTGCAGGCTGACTCGGCATGGAACCTGGAAGCTCACCATGTCGTTTCCCAGGCCCGACTGCAGCTGCCGGGAGGATTGCGGAGGCCTCCTCGACCAGGGGCCCAAACACGTGTGTGGCCTTGGCAGCCAAAGACGGATCCTGACCGGCAGCCTCCCTTGTGCCCTCAACTCAGCCCTTGGGGGAGACCACTGCCCTGCTGTGGGTTGGGCGCCTGGAGCCACCTGGGACCTAACCCTAACCCTAACCGTACCCCGAACCGGGACCCTCCACCACAACCTAAGCCTGCCTCGAACCCTAACCCTGCTATGGAGCCGCCTTCCGGCATGGGTCCTCACTTCAGCCCTCGAGGGAGATCACGAGACTGGAGTCGATTCAGCCCTGGCGACGTCCCTGGACCAAACCCTAACCCTAGCTAAGGCTCCCTCCCCATGGGGACCCCATGCCAAAGTCTGACAAAACCACGCGCCTAGGGTCCAGAAGCAGTGCAGGCTGACACGGACTGGAAGCTGCAAGCTCACCATGTCGTTTCCAGACCCGTCTGCAGCTGACCGCGAGGATTCCTGAGGCCTCCTGGAACAGGGGCCGATCGACGTCTGTGGCCTTGTCAGCCAAAGACGGATCCTGACCGGCAGCCTCCCTTGTGCCCTCAACTCAGCCCTTGGGGGCGACCACTGCCCTGCTGTGGGTTGGGCGCCTGGAGCCTCCTGGGACCCAACCCTAACCCTAACCGTACCCCGAACCGGGACCCTGCACCACAACCTAAGCCTTCCTCGAACCCTAACCCTGCTATGGAGCCGCCTTCTGGCATGGGCCCTCACTTCAGCCCTCGAGGGAGATCACGAGACTGGAGTCGATTCAGCCCTGGCGACGTCCCTGGACCAAACCCTAACCCAGCTAAGGCTCCCTCCCCATGGGGACCCCATGCCAAATCTGACAACACCACGCGCCTGGGGTCCAGAAGCAGTGCAGGCTGACTCGGCATGGAAGCTGCAAGCTCACCATGTCGTTTCCAGGCCCGTCTGCAGCTGACCGAGAGGATTCCGGAGGCCTCCTCGAACAGGGGCCGATCGACGTCTGTGGC
Source organism: Neofelis nebulosa (assembly GCF_028018385.1). Taxonomy (NCBI): domain Eukaryota; kingdom Metazoa; phylum Chordata; class Mammalia; order Carnivora; family Felidae; genus Neofelis; species Neofelis nebulosa. The sequence goes on along the minus strand of NC_080799.1, from coordinate 46,033,834 downwards.
CTTGGCAGCCAAAGACGGATGCTGACCGGTACCGTCCCTTGTGCCCTCAACTCAGCCCTTGGGGCGACCACTGCCCTGCTGTGGGTTGGGCGCCTGGAGCCTCCTGGGACCTAACCCTAACCCTAACCCCACACCGAACGGGGACTCTCCACCGAAACCTAAGCCGGCCTCGACACCTAACCCTGCGCTTAAGCCGCCTTGCTGCATGGGCCCTCACTTCAGCCCTCGAGGGAGATCACGAGACCGGAGTCGCCTCGGCCCTGGCGACGTCCCTGGACCGAACTCTAACCCTAGCTAAGGCTCTCTCCCCAAGAGGACCCTATGCCAACGTCTGACAACACCACGCGCCTGGGGTCCAGAAGCGGTGCAGGCTCACTCGGCATGGAAGCTGCAAACTCACCATGTCGTTTCCAGGTCCGTCTGCAGCTGACCGAGAGGATTCCGGAGGCCTCCTCGAACAGGGGCCGATCGACGTCTGTGGCCTTGGCAGCCAAAGACGGATCCTGACCGGCACCGTCCCTTATGCCCTCAACTCAGCCCTTAGGGAAGACCACTGCCCTGCTGTGGGTTCGGCGCCTGGAGCCTCCTGGGACCTAACCCTAACCCTAACCCCACACCCAACGGGGAACCTCCACCGAAACCTAAGCCGGGCTCGACCCCTAACCCTGCGCTTGAGCCGCCTTGCTGCATGGGCCCTCACTTCATCCCTCGAGGGAGATCACGAGACCGGAGTCGCTTCGTTCCTGGCGACGTCCCTGGACCGAACCCTAACCCTAGCTAAGGCTCTCTCCCCAAGAGGACCCTATGCCAACGTCTGACAACACCACGCGCCTGGGGTCTGGAAGAGGTGCAGGCTGACTCGGCATGGAACCTGGAAGCTCACCATGTGGTTTCCCAGGCCCGGCTGCAGCTGCCGAGAGGATTGCGGAGGCCTCCTCGACCAGGGGCCAAAACACGTGTGTTCCCTTGGCAGCCAAAGACGGATCCTGACCGGCAGCCTCCCTTGTGCCCTCAACTCAGTCCTTGGGGGCGACCACTGCCCTGCTGTGGGTTGGGCGCCAGGAACCTCCTGGGACCTAACCCTAACCCTAACCGTACCCCGAAACGGGACCCTCCACCACAACCTAAGCGTTCCTCGAACCCTAACCCTGCTATGGAGCCGCCTTCTGACATGGACCCTCACTTCAGCACTCGAAGGAGAACACGAGACTGGAGTCGATTCAGCCCTGGCGACGTCCCTGGACCAAACCCTAACACTAGCTAAGGCTCCCTCCCCATGGGGACCCCATGCCAAAGTCTGACAACACCACGCTCCTGGGGTCCAGAAACGGTGCATGCTGACTCGGCATGGAAGCTGCAAGCTCACCATGTCGTTTCCAGGCCCGTCTGCAGCTGACCGAGAGGATTCCGGAGGCCTCCTCGAACAGGGGCCGATCGACGTCTGTGGCCTTGGCAGCCAAAGACGGATCCTGACCGGCACCGTCCCTTGTGCCCTCAACTCAGCCCTTCGGGAAGACCACTGCCCTGCTGTGGGTTCAGCGCCTAGAGCCTCCTGGGACCTAACCGTAACCCTAACCCCACACCGAACGGGAACCCTCCACCGAAACCTAAGCCTGCTTCGAACCCTAACCCTGCTATGGAGCCGCCTTCTGGCATGGGCCCTCACTTCAGCCCTCGAGGGAGATCACGAGACTGGAGTCGATTCAGCCCTGGCGACGTCCCTGGACCAAACCCTAACCCTAGCTAAGGCTCCCTCCCCATGGGGACCCCATGCCAAAGTCTGACAACACCACGCGCCTGGGGTCCAGAAGCAGTGCATGCTGACTCGGCCTGGAAGCTGCAAGCTCACCATGTCGTTTCCAGGCCCGTCTGCAGCTGACCGAGAGGATTCCGGAGGCCTCCTCGAACAGGGGCCGATCAACGTCTGTGCCTTGGCAGCCAAAGACGGATCCTGACCGGCACCGTCCCTTGTGCCCTCAACTCAGCCCTTCGGGAAGACCACTGCCCTGCTGTGGGTTCAGCGCCTAGAGCCTCCTGGGACCTAACCGTAACCATAACCCCACACCGAACGGGAACCCTCCACCGAAACCTAAGCCTGCCTCGAACCCTAACCCTCCTATGGAGCCGCCTTCTGGCATGGGCCCTCACTTCAGCACTCGAGGGAGATCACGAGACTGGAGTCGATTCAGCCCTGGCGACGTCCCTGGACCAAACCCTAACCCTAGCTAAGGTTCCCTCCCCATGGGGACTCCATGCTAAAGTCTGACAACACCACGCGCCTGGGGTCCAGAAGCAGTGCATGCTGACTCGGCATGGAAGCTGCAAGCTCACCATGTCGTTTCCAGGCCCGTCTGCAGCTGACCGAGAGGATTCCGGAGGCCTCGTCGAACAGGGGCCGATCGACGTCTGTGGCCTTGGCAGCCAAAGACGGATTCTGACCGGCACCGTCCCTTGTGCCCTCAACTCAGCCCTTCAGGAAGACCACTGCCCTGCTGTGGGTTCGGCGCCTGGAGCATCCTGGGACCTAACCCTAACCCTAACCCCACACCCAACGGGGACCCTCCACCAAAACCTAAGCCGGCCACGACCCCTAACCCTGCGCTTGAGCCGCCTTGCTGCATGGGCCCTCACTTCATCCCTCGAGGGAGATCACGAGACCGGAGCCGCCTCCGCCCTGGCGACGTCCCTGGATCGAACCCTAACCCTAGCTAAGGCTCTCTCCCCAAGAGGACCCTATGCCAACGTCTGACAACACCACGCGCCTGGGGTCCGGAAGAGGTGCAGGCTGACTCGGCATGGAACCTGGAAGCTCACCATGTCGTTTCCCAGGCCCGACTGCAGCTGCCGGGAGGATTGCGGAGGCCTCCTCGACCAGGGGCCCAAACACGTGTGTGGCCTTGGCAGCCAAAGACGGATCCTGACCGGCAGCCTCCCTTGTGCCCTCAACTCAGCCCTTGGGGGAGACCACTGCCCTGCTGTGGGTTGGGCGCCTGGAGCCTCCTGGGACCTAACTCTAACCCTAACCGTACCCCGAACCGGGACCCTCCACCACAACCTAAGCCTGCCTCGAACCCTAACCCTGCTATGGAGCCGCCTTCCGGCATGGGTCCTCACTTCAGCCCTCGAGGGAGATCACGAGACTGGAGTCGATTCAGCCCTGGCGACGTCCCTGGACCAAACCCTAACCCTAGCTAAGGCTCCCTCCCCATGGGGACCCCATGCCAAAGTCTGACAACACCACGCGCCTAGGGTCCAGAAGCAGTGCAGGCTGACACGGACTGGAAGCTGCAAGCTCACCATGTCGTTTCCAGACCCGTCTGCAGCTGACCGCGAGGATTCCTGAGGCCTCCTGGAACAGGGGCCGATCGACGTCTGTGGCCTTGTCAGCCAAAGACGGATCCTGACCGGCAGCCTCCCTTGTGCCCTCAACTCAGCCCTTGGGGGCGACCACTGCCCTGCTGTGGGTTGGGCGCCTGGAGCCTCCTGGGACCTAACCCTAACCCTAACCGTACCCCGAACCGGGACCCTGCACCACAACCTAAGCCTTCCTCGAACCCTAACCCTGCTATGGAGCCGCCTTCTGGCATGGGCCCTCACTTCAGCCCTCGAGGGAGATCACGAGACTGGAGTCGATTCAGCCCTGGCGACGTCCCTGGACCAAACCCTAACCCAGCTAAGGCTCCCTCCCCATGGGGACCCCATGCCAAAGTCTGACAACACCACGCGCCTGGGGTCCAGAAGCAGTGCAGGCTGACTCGGCATGGAAGCTGCAAGCTCACCATGTTGTTTCCAGGCCCGTCTGCAGCTGACCGAGAGGATTCCGGAGGCCTCCTCGAACAGGGGCCGATCGACGTCTGTGGCCTTGGCAGCCAAAGACGGATGCTGACCGGTACCGTCCCTTGTGCCCTCAACTCAGCCCTTGGGGGCGACCACTGCCCTGCTGTGGGTTGGGCGCCTGGAGCCTCCTGGGACCTAACCCTAACCCCAACCCCACACCGAACGGGGACTCTCCACCGAAACCTAAGCCGGCCTCGACACCTAACCCTGCGCTTAAGCCGCCTTGCTGCATGGGCCCTCACTTCAGCCCTCGAGGGAGATCACGAGACCGGAGTCGCCTCGGCCCTGGCGACGTCCCTGGACCGAACCCTAACCCTAGCTAAGGCTCTCTCCCCAAGAGAACCCTATGCCAACGTCTGGCAACACCACGCGCCTGGGGTCCGGAAGAGGTGCAGGCTGACTCGGCATGGAACCTGTAAGCTGACCATGTGGTGTCCCAGGCCCGGCTGCAGCTGCCGAGAGGATTGCGGAGGCCTCCTCGACCAGGGGCCCAAACACGTGTGTGGCCTTGGCAGCCAAAACGGATCCTGACCGGCAGCCTCCCTTGTGCGCTCAACTCAGCCCTTGGAGGCGACCACTGCCCTGCTGTGGGTTGGGCGCCTGGAGCCTCCTGGGACCTACCCTAACCCTATACGTACCCCGAACCGGGACTCTCCACCACAACCTAAGCCTGCCTCGAACCCTACCCCTGCTATGGAGCCGCTTTCTGGAATGGGCCCTCACTTCAGCCCTCGAGGGAGATCACGAGACCGGAGTCGCTTCGGCCCTGGCGACGTCCCTGGACCGAACCCTAACCCTAGCTAAGGCTCTCTCCCCAAGAGGACCCTATGCCAACGTCTGACAACACCACGCGCCTGGGGTCCGGAAGAGGTGCAGGCTGACTCGGCATGGAACCTGGAAGCTCACCATGTCGTTTCCCAGGCCCGACTGCAGCTGCCGGGAGGATTGCGGAGGCCTCCTCGACCAGGGGCCCAAACACGTGTGTGGCCTTGGCAGCCATAGACGGATCCTGACCGGCAGCCTCCCTTGTGCCCTCAACTCAGCCCTTGGGGGAGACCACTGCCCTGCTGTGGGTTGGGCGCCTGGAGCCTCCTGGGATCTAACCCTAACCCTAACCGTACCCCGAACCGGGACCCTCCACCACAACCTAAGCCTGCCTCGAACCCTAACCCTGCTATGGAGCCGCCTTCCGGCATGTGTCCTCACTTCAGCCCTCGAGGGAGATCACGAGACTGGAGTCGATTCAGCTCTGGCGACGTCCCTGGACCAAACCCTAACCCTAGCTAAGGCTCCCTCCCCATGGGGACCCCATGCCAAAGTCTGACAACACCACGCGCCTAGGGTCCAGAAGCAGTGCAGGCTGACACGGACTGGAAGCTGCAAGCTCACCATGTCGTTTCCAGACCCGTCTGCAGCTGACCGCGAGGATTCCTGAGGCCTCCTGGAACAGGGGCCGATCGACGTCTGTGGCCTTGTCAGCCAAAGACGGATCCTGACCGGCAGCCTCCCTTGTGCCCTCAACTCAGCCCTTGGGGGCGACCACTGCCCTGCTGTGGGTTGGGCGCCTGGAGCCTCCTGGGACCTAACCCTAACCCTAACCGTACCCCGAACCGGGACCCTGCACCACAACCTAAGCCTTCCTCGAACCCTAACCCTGCTATGGAGCCGCCTTCTGGCATGGGCCCTCACTTCAGCCCTCGAGGGAGATCACGAGACTGGAGTCGATTCAGCCCTGGCGACGTCCCTGGACCAAACCCTAACCCAGCTAAGGCTCCCTCCCCATGGGGACCCCATGCCAAAGTCTGACAACACCACGCGCCTGGGGTCCAGAAGCAGTGCAGGCTGACTCGGCATGGAAGCTGCAAGCTCACCATATTGTTTCCAGGCCCGTCTGCAGCTGACCGAGAGGATTCCGGAGGCCTCCTCGAACAGGGGCCGATCGACGTCTGTGGCCTTGGCAGCCAAAGACGGATGCTGACCGGTACCGTCCCTTGTGCCCTCAACTCAGCCCTTGGGGGCGACCACTGCCCTGCTGTGGGTTGGGCGCCTGGAGCCTCCTGGGACCTAACCCTAACCCTAACCCCACACCGAACGGGGACTCTCCACCGAAACCTAAGCCGGCCTCGACACCTAACCCTGCGCTTAAGCCGCCTTGCTGCATGGGCCCTCACTTCAGCCCTCGAGGGAGATCACGAGACCGGAGTCGCCTCGGCCCTGGCGACGTCCCTGGACCGAACCCTAACCCTAGCTAAGGCTCTCTCCCCAAGAGAACCCTATGCCAACGTCTGGCAACACCAGGCGCCTGGGGTCCGGAAGAGGTGCAGGCTGACTCGGCATGGAACCTGTAAGCTGACCATGTGGTGTCCCAGGCCCGGCTGCAGCTGCCGAGAGGATTGCGGAGGCCTCCTCGACCAGGGGCCCAAACACGTGTGTGGCCTTGGCAGCCAAAACGGATCCTGACCGGCAGCCTCCCTTGTGCGCTCAACTCAGCCCTTGGAGGCGACCACTGCCCTGCTGTGGGTTGGGCGCCTGGAGCCTCCTGGGACCTAACCCTAACCCTATACGTACCCCGAACCGGGACCCTCCACCACAACCTAAGCCTGCCTCGAACCCTACCCCTGCTATGGAGCCGCTTTCTGGCATGGGCCCTCACTTCAGCCCTCGAGGGAGATCACGAGACCGGAGTCGCTTCGGCCCTGGCGACGTCCCTGGACCGAACCCTAACCCTAGCTAAGGCTCTCTCCCCAAGAGGACCCTATGCCAACGTCTGACAACACCACGCGCCTGGGGTCCGGAAGAGGTGCAGGCTGACTCGGCATGGAACCTGGAAGCTCACCATGTCGTTTCCCAGGCCCGGCTGCAGCTGCCGAGAGGTTGGCGGAGGCCTCCTCGACCAGGGGCCCAAACACGTGTGTGGCCTTGGCAGCCAAAGACGGATCCTGACCGGCAGCCTCCCTTGTGCCCTCAACTCAGCCCTTGGGGGCGACCACTGCCCTGCTGTGGGTTGGGCGCCTGGAGCCTCCTGGGACCTAACCCTAACCCTAACCGAAACCCGAACCGGGAAACTCCACCACAACCTAAGCCTGACTCGAAACCTAACCCTGCTATGGAGCCGCCTTCTGGCATGGGCCCTCACTTCAGCCCTCGAGGGAGATCACGAGACTGGAGTCGATTCACCCTGGCGACGTCCCTGGACCAAACCCTAACCCAAGCTAATGCTCCCTCCCCATGGGGACCCCATGCCAAACTCTGACAACACCACGCGCCTGGGGTCCAGAAGCAGTGCAGGCTGACTCGGCATGGAAGCTGCAAGATCACCATGTCGTTTCCAGGCCCGTCTGCAGCTGACCGAGAGGATACCGGAGGCCTCCTCGATCAGGGGCCGATCGACGTTTGTGGCCTTGGCAGCCAAAGACGGATCCTGACCTGCAGCCTCCCTTGTGCCCTAAACTCAGCCCTTTGGCGCGACCACTGCCCTACTCTGTGTTGGGCGCCTGGAGCTTCCTGGGACCTAACCCTAACCCTAACCGTACCCCGAAACGGGACCCTCCACCACAAGCTAAGCCTGCATCAAACCCTAACCCTGCTATGGAGCCGCCTTCTGGCATGGGCCCTCACTTCAGCCCTGGAGGGAGATCACGAGACTGGAGTCGATTCAGCCCTGGCGACGTCCCTGGACCAAACCCTAACCCTAGCTAAGGCTCCCTCCCCATGGGGACCCCATGCCAAAGTCTGACAACACCACGCGCCTGGGGTCCAGAAGCAGTGCAGGCTGACTCGGCATGGAAGCTGCAAGCTCACCATGTCGTTTCCAGGCCCGTCTGCAGCTGACCGAGAGGATTCCCCAGGCCTCCTCGAACAGGGGCCGATCGACGTCTGTGGCCTTGGCAGCCAAAGACGGATCCTGACCGGCACCGTCCCTTGTGCCCTCAACTCAGCCCTTGGGGCGACCACTGCTCTGCTGTGGTTTGGGCGCCTGGAGCCTCCTGGGACCTAACCCTAACCGTAACCGTACCCCAAACCGGGACCCTCCACCAAAACTTAATACTGTCTCGAACCCTAACCCTGCTATTGAGCCGCCTTCTGGCATGGGCCCTCACTTCAGCACACGAGGGAGATCACGAGACTGGAGTCGATTCAGCCCTGGCGACGTCCCTGGACCAAACCCTAACCCTAGCTAAGGCTCCCTCCCCATGGGGACCCCATGCCAAACTCTGACAACACCACGCGCCTGGGGTCCAGAAGCAGTGCATGCTGACTCGGCATGGAAGCTGCAAGCTCACCATGTCGTTTCCAGGCCCGTCTGCAGCTGACCGAGAGGATTCCGGAGGCCTCCTCGAACAGGGGCCGATCGACGTCTGTGGCCTTGGCACCAAAGACGGATCCTGACCGGCACCGTCCCTTGTGCCCTCAACTCAGCCCTTACGGAAGACCACTGCCCTGCTGTGGGTTCGGCGCCTGGAGCCTCCTGGGACCTAACCCTAACCCTAACCCCACACCCAACGGGGACCCTCCACCGAAACCTAAGCCGGCCTCGACCCCTAACCCTGTGCTTGAGCCGCCTTGCTGCATGGGCCCTCACTTCATCCCTCGAGGGAGATCACGAGACCGGAGTCGCTTCGGCCGTGGCGACGTCCCTGGACCGAACCCTAACCCTAGCTAAGGCTCTCTCCCCAAGAGGACCCTATGCCAACGTCTGACAACACCACGCGCCTGGGGTCCGGAAGAGGTGCAGGCTGACTCGGCATGGAACCTGGAAGTTCACCATGTCGTTTCCCAGACCCGGCTGCAGGTGACGGGAGGATTGCGGAGGCCTCCTCGACCAGGGGCCCAAACACGTGTGTGGCCTTGGCAGCCAAAGACGGATCCTGACCGGCAGCCTCCCTTGTGCCCTCAACTCAGCCCTTGGGGGCGACCACTGCCCTGCTGTGGGTTGGGCGCCTGGAGACTCCTGGGACCTAACCCTAACCCTAACGGTACCCCGAACCGGGACCCTCCACCACAACCTAAGCCTGCCTCGAACCCTAACCCTGCTATGGAGCCGCCTTCTGGCATGGGCCCTCACTTCAGCACTCGAGGGAGATCACGAGACTGGAGTCGATTCAGCCCTGGCGACGTCCCTGGACGAAACCCTAACCCTAGCTAAGGCTCCCTCCCCATGGGGACCTCATGCCAAACTCTGACAAGACCACGCCCCTGGGTCCAGAAGCAGGGCATGCTGACTCGGCATGGAAGCTGCAAGCTCACCATGTCGTTTCCAGGTCCGTCTGCAGCTGACCGAGAGGATTCCGGAGGCCTCCTCGAACAGGGGCCGATCGAAGTCTGTGGCCTTGGCAGCCAAAGACGGATCCTGACCGGCACCGTCCCTTGTGCCTTGAACTCAGCCCTTGGGGGCGACTCTGCCCTGCTGTGGGTTGGGCGCCTGGGGCTTCCTTGGACCTAACCCTAACCCTAACCCCACACCGAACGGGGACCCTCCACCGAAACCTAAGCCGGCCTCGAACCCTAACCCTGCTATGGAGCCGCCTTCTGGCATGGGCCCTCACTTCAGCTCTCGAGGGAGATCACGAGACTGGAGTCGATTCAGCCCTGGCGACGTCCATGGACCAGACCCTAACCCTAGCTAAGGCGCCCTCCCCATGGGGACCCCATGCCTAATTCTGAAAACCCCACGCGCCTGGGGTCCAGAGGCAGTGCAGGCTGACTCGGCCTGGAAGCTGCAAGCTCACCATGTCGTTTCCAGACCCGTCTGCAGCTGACCGAGAGGATTCCTCAGGCCTCCTAGAACAGGGGCCTATCGACGTCTGTGGCCTTGGCAGCCAAAGACGGATCCTGACCGGCAGCCTCCCTTGTGCCCTCAACTCAGCCCTTGGGTGCGACCACTGCCCTGCTGTGGGTTGGGCGCCTGGAGACTCCTGGGACCTAACCCTAACCCTAACCGTACCCCGAACCGCGACCCTCCACCACAACATAAGCCTGACTCGAACCCTAACTCTGCTATGGAGCCGCCTTCTGGCATGGGCCCTCACTTCAGCCCTCGAGGGAGATCACGAGACTGGAGTCGATTCAGCCCTGGCGACGTCCCTGGACCAAACCCTAACCCTAGCTAAGGCTCCCTCCCCATGGGACCCCATGCCAAAGTCTGACAACACCACGCGCCTGGGGTCCAGAAACAGTGCATGCTGACTCGGCGTGGAACCTGTAAGCTCACCATGTCGTTTCCAGGCCCGTCTGCAGCTGACCGAGAGGATTCTGGAGGCCTCCTCAAACAGGGACCGATAGACGTCTGTGGCCTTGGCAGCCAAAGACGGAACCTGACCGGAACCGTCCCTTGTGCCCTCAACTCAGCCCTTGGGGGCGACCACTGCCTGCTGTGGGTTAGGCGCCTGGAGCCTCCTGGGACCTAACCCTAACCCTAACCCCACACCTAACAGGGACCCTCCACCGAAACCTAAGCCGGCCTCGACCCTAACCCTGCGCTTGAGCCGCCTTGCTGCATGGGCCCTCACTTCAGCCCTCGAGGGAGATCACGACACCGGAGTCGCTTCGGCCCTGGCGACGTCCCTGGACCGAACCCTAACCCTCGCTAAGGCTCTCTCCCCAAGAGGACCCTATGCCAACGTCTGACAACACCACGCGACTGGGGTCCGGAAGAGGTGCAGGCTGACTCGGCATGGAACCTGGAAGCTCACCATGTCGTTTCCCAGGCACGGCTGCACCTGCGGAGAGGTTTGCGGAGGCCTCCTCGACCAGGGGCCCAAACACCTGTGTGGCCTTGGAGGCCAAAGACGGATCCTGACCGGCAGCCTCCCTTGTGCCCTCAACTCAGCCCTTGGGGGCGACCACTGCCATGCTGTGGGTTCGGCGCCTGGAGCCTCCTGGGACCTAACCCTAACCCTAACCTTACCCCGTACCGGGACCCTACACCACAACCTAAGCGTTCCTCGAACCCTAACCCTGCTATGGAGCCGCCTTCTGGCAAGGGCCCTCACGTCAGCCCTCGAGGGAGATCACGAGACTGGAGTCGATTCAGCCCTGGCGACGTCCTTGGACCAAACCCTAACCCTAGCTATGGCTCCCTCCCCATGGGGACGCCATGCCAAAGTCTGACAACACCACGCGCCTGGGGTCCAGAAGCAGTGCATGCTGACTCGGCATGGAAGCTGCAAGCTCACCATGTTTTTTCCAGGCCCGTCTGCAGCTGACCGAGAGGATTCCGGAGGCCTCCTCGAACAGGGGCCGATCGACGTCTGTGGCCTTGGCAGCCAAAGACGGATCCTGACAGGCACCGTCCCTTGTGCCCTCAACTCAGCCCTTCGGGAAGACCACTGCCCTGCTGTGGGTTCGGCGCCTGGAGCCTCCTGGGACCTAACCCTAACCCTAACCCCACACCGAACGGGGACCCTCCACTGAAACCTAAGCTGGCCTCGACCCCTAACCCTGCGCTTGAGCCGCCTTGCTGCATGGGCCCTCACTTCAGCCCTCGAGGGAGATCACTAGACCGGAGTCGCTTCGGCCTGGGCGACGTCCCTGGACCGAAGCCTAACCCTAGCTAAAGCTCTCTCCCCAAGAGGACCCTATGCCAACGTCTGACAACACCACGCGCCTGGGGTCCGGAAGAGGTGCAGGCTGACTCGGCATGGAACCTGGAAGCTCACCATGTGGTTTCCCAGGCCCTGCTGCAGCTGCCGAGAGAATTGCGGAGGCCTCCTCGACCAGGGGTCCAAACACGTGTGTGCCCTTGGCAGCCAAAGACGGATCCTGACCGGCAGCCTCCCTTGTGCCCTCAACTCAGTCCTTGGGGGCGACCACTGCCATGCTGTGGGTTGGGCGCCAGGAACTTCCTGGGACCTAACCCTAACCCTAACCGTACCCTGAACCGGGACCCTCCACCACAACCTAAGCGTTCCTCGAACCCTAACCCTGCTATCTAGCCGCCTTCTGGCATGGGCCCTCACTTCAGCCCTGGAGGGAGATCACGAGACTGGAGTGGATTCAACCCTGGCGACGTCCCTGGACCAAACCCTAACCCTAGCTAAGGCTCCCTCCCCATGGGGACGCCATGCCAAACTCTGACAACACCACGCGCCTGGGGTCCAGAAGCAGTGCATGCTGACTCGGCATGGAAGCTGCAAGCTCACCATGTCGTTTCCAGGTCCGTCAGCAGCTGACCGAGAGGATTCTGGAGGCCTCCTCGAACAGGGGCCGATCGACGTCTGTGGCCTTGGCAGCCAAAGACGGATCCTGACCGGCACCGTCCCTTGTGCCCTCAACTCTGCCCTTCGGGAACACCACTGCCCTGCTGTGGGTTCGGCGCCTGGAGCCTCCTGGGACCTAACCGTAACCCTAACCCCACACCGAACGGGAACCATCCACCGAAACCTAAGCCTGCCTCGAACCCTAACCCTGCTATGGAGCCGCCTTCTGGCATGGGCCCTCACTTCAGCCATCGAGGGAGATCACGAGACTGGAGTCGATTCAGCCCTGGCGACGTCCCTGGACCCAACCCTAATCCTAGCTATGGCTCCCTCCCCATGGGGACCCCATGCCAAAGTCTGACAACACCACGCGCCTGGGGTCCAGAAGCAGTGCATGCTGACTCGGCATGGAAGCTGCAAGCTCACCATGTCGTTTCCAGGCCCGTCTGCAGCTGACCGAGAGGATTCCGGAGGCCTCCTCGAACAGGGGCCGATCAACGTCTGTGGCCTTGGCAGCCAAAGACGGATCCTGAGCGGCACCGTCCCTTGTGCCCTCAACTCAGCCCTTCGGGAAGACCACTGCCCTGCTGTGGGTTCGGCGCCTGGAGCCTCCTGCGACCTAACCCTAACCCTAACCCCACACCCAACGGGGACCCTCCACCGAAACCTAAGCCGGCCTCGACCCCTAACCCTGCGCTTGAGCCGCCTTGCTGCATAGGCCCTCACTTCATCTCTCTAGGGAGATCACGAGACCGGAGTCGCTTCGGCCCTGGCGACGTCCCTGGACCGAACCCTAACCCTAGCTAAGGCTCTCTCCCCAAGAGGACGCTATGCCAACGTCTGACAACAACACGCACCTGGGGTCCGGAAGAGGTGCAGGCTGACTCGACATGGAACCTGGAAGCTCACCATGTCGTTTCCCAGGCCCGGCTGCAGCTGCCGGGAGGATTGCGGAGGCCTCCTCGACCAGGGGCCCAAACACGCGTGTGGCCTTGGCAGCCAAAGACGGATCCTGACCGGCAGCCTCCCTTGTGCCCTCAACTCAGCCCTTGGGGGCGACCACTGCCCTACTGTGGGTTGGGCGCCTGGAGCCTCCTGGGACCTAACCCTAACCCTAACCGTACCCCGAACCGGGACCCTCCACCACAACCTAAGCCTGCCTCGAACCCTAACCCTACTATGGAGCCGCCTTCTGGCATGGGCCCTCACTTCAGCCCTCGAGGGAGATCACGAGACTGGAGTCGATTCAGCCCTGGCGACGTCCCTGGACAAAACCCTAACCCTAGCTAAGGCTCCCTCCCCATGGGGACCCCATGCCAAACTCTGACAACACCACGCGCCTGGGGTCCAGAAGCAGTGCAGGCAGACTCGGCCTGGAAGCTGCAAGCTCACCATGTGGTTTCCAGACCCGTCTACAGCTGACCGAGAGGATTCCTGAGGCCTCCTGGAACAGGGGCCGATCGACGTCTGTGGCCTTGGCAGACAAAGACGGATCCTGAACGGCAGCCTCCCTTGTGTCCTCAACTCAGCCCTTGGGTGCGACCACTGCCCTGCTGTGGGTTGGGCGCCTGGAGACTCCTGGGACCTAACCCTAACCCTAACCGTACCCCGAACCGGGACCCTCCACCACAACCTAAGCCTGCCTCGAACCCTAACCCTGCTATGGAGCCGCCTTCTGGCATGGGCCCTCACTACAGCCCTCAAGGGAGATCACGAGACTGGAGTCGATTCAGCCCTGGCGACGTCCCTGGACCAAACCGTAACCCTAGCTAAGGCTCCCTCCCCATGGGGACCCCATGCAAATCTGACAACACCACGCGCCTGGGGTCCAGAAGCAGTGCATGCTGACTCGGCATGGAAGCTGCAAGCTCACCATGTCGTTTCCAGGCCCGTCTGCAGCTGACCGAGAGGATTCCGGAGGCCTCCTCGAACAGGGGCCGATCGACGTCTGTGGCCTTCGCAGCCAAAGACGGATCCTGACCGGAACCGTCCCTTGTGCCCTCAACTCAGCCCTTGGGGGCGACCACTGCCCTGCTGTGGGTTAGGCGCCTGGAGCCTCCTGGGACCTAACCCTAACCCTAACCCCACACCCAACGGGGACCCTCCACCGAAACCTAAGCCGGCCTCGACCCCTAACCCTGCGCTTGAGCCGCCTTGCTGCATGGGCCCTCACTTCATCCCTCGAGGGAGATCACGAGACCGGAGTCGCTTCGGCCCTGGCGACGTCCCTGGACCGAACCCTAACCCTAGCTAAGGCTCTCTCCCCAAGGGGACCCTATGCCAACGTCTGACAACACCACGCGCCTGGGGTCCGGGAGAGGTGCAGGCTGTCTCGGCATGGAACCTGGAAGCTCACCATGTCGTTTCCCAGGCCCGGCTGCAGCTGCCGGGAGGATTGCGGAGGCCTCCTCGACCAGGGGCCCAAACACGTGTGTGGCCTTGGCAGCCAAAGACGGATCCTGACCGGCAGCCTCCCTTGTGCCCTCAACTCAGCCCTTGGGGGCGACCACTGCCCTGCTGTGGGTTGGGCGCCTGGAGCCTCCTGGGACCTAACCCTAACCCTAACCGTACCCCGAACCGGGACCCTCCACCACAACCTAAGCCTGCCTCGAACCCTAACCCTGCTATGGAGCCACCTTCCGGCATGGGCCCTCACTTCAGCCCTCGAGGGAGATCACGAGACTGGAGTCGATTCAGCCCTGGCGACGTCCCTGGACCAAACCCTAACCCTAGCTAAGGCTCCCTCCCCATGGGGACCCCATGCCAAAGTCTGACAACACCACGCGCCTGGGGTCCAGAAGCAGTGCAGGCTGACTCGGCCTGGAAGCTGCAAGCTCACCATGTCGTTTCCAGACCCGTCTGCAGCGGACCGAAAGGATTCCTGAGGCCTCCTTGAACAGGGGCCGATCGACGTCTGTGGCCTTGGCAGCCAAAGACGGATCCTGACCGGCAGCCTCCCTTGTGCCCTCAACTCAGCCCTTGGGTGCGAACACTGCCCTGCTGTGGGTTGGGCGCCTGGAGACTCCTGGGACCTAACCCTAACCCTAACGGTACCCCGAACCGGGACCCTCCACCACAACCTAAGCATGCCTCGAACCCTAACCCTGCTATGGAGCCGCCTTCTGGCATGGGCCCTCACTTCAGCCCTCGAGGGAGATCACGAGACTGGAGTCGATTCAGCCCTGGCGACGTACCTGGACCAAACCCTAACCCTAGCTAAGGCTCCCTCCCCATGGGGACCCCATGCCAAAGTCTGACAACACGACGCGCCTGGGGTCCAGAAGCAGTGCATGCTGACTCGGCATGGAAGCTGCAAGCTCACCATGACGTTTCCAGGCCCGTCTGCAGCTGACCGAGAGGATTCCGGAGTCCTCCTCGAAAATGGGCCGATCGACGTCTGTGGCCTTGGCAGCGAAAGACGGATCCTAACCGGCAGTCTCCCTTGTGCCCTCAACTCAGCCCTTGGGGGCGACCACTGCCCTGCTGTGGGTTGGGCGCCTGGAGCCTCCTGGGACCTAACCCTAACCCTAACCGTACCCCGAAACGGGACCCTCCACCACAACCTAAGCCTGCCTCGAAATCTAACCCTGCTATGGAGCCACCTTCTGGCATGGGCCCTCAATTTACCCCTCGAGGGAGATCACGAGACTGGAGTCGATTCAGCCCTGGCGACGTCGCTGGACCAAACCCTAACCCTAGCTAAGGCTCCCTCCCCATGGGGACCCCATGCCAAAGTCTGACCACACCACGCGCCTGGGGTCCAGAAGCGGTGCAGGTTGACTCAGCATGGAAGCTGCAAGATCACCATGTCGTTTCCAGCCCCGTCTGCAGCTGACCGAGAGGATTCCGGAGTCCTCCTCGAACAGGGGCCGATCGACGTCTGTGGCCTTGGCAGCCAAAGACGGATCCTGACCGGCAGCCTCCCTTGTGCCCTCAACTCAGCCCTTAGGGGCGACCACTGCCCTGCTTTGGGTTGGGCGCCTGGAGCCTCCTGGGACCTAACCCTAACCCTAACCGTACCCCGAAACGGGACCCTCCACCACAAGCTAAGCCTGCATCAAACCCTAACCCTGCTATGGAGCCGCCTTCTGGCATGGGCCCTCACTTCAGCCCTCGAGGGAGATCACGAGCCTGGAGTCGATTCAGCCCTGGCGACGTCCCTGGACCAAACCCTAACCCTATCTAAGGCTCCCTCCCAATGGGGACCCCATGCCAAAGTCTGACCACACCACGCGCCTGGGGTCCAGAAGCGGTGCAGGTTGACTCGGCATGGAAGCTGCAAGATCACCATGTCGTTTCCAGCCCCGTCTGCAGCTGACCGAGAGGATTCCGGAGTCCTCCTCGAACAGGGGCCGATCGACGTCTGTGGCCTTGGCAGCCAAAGACGGATCCTGACCGGCAGCCTCCCTTGTGCCCTCAACTCAGCCCTTAGGGGCGACCACTGCCCTGCTTTGGGTTGGGCGCCTGGAGCCTCCTGGGACCTAACCCTAACCCTAACCGTACCCCGAAACGGGACCCTCCACCACAAGCTAAGCCTGCATCAAACCCTAACCCTGCTATGGAGTCGCCTTCTGGCATGGGCCCTCACTTCAGCCCTCGAGGGAGATCACGAGCCTGGAGTCGATTCAGCCCTGGCGACGTCCCTGGACCAAACCCTAACCCTAGCTAAGGCTCCCTCCCCTTGGGGACCCCATGCCAAAGTCTCACAACACCACGCGCCTGGGGTCCAGAAGCGGTGCAGGCTGACTCGGCATGGAAGCTGCAAACTCACCATGTCGTTTCCAGGGCCGTCTGCAGCTGACCGAGAGGATTCCGGAGGCCTCCTCGAACAGGGGCCGATCGACGTCTGTGGCCTTGGCAGCCAAAGACGGATCCTGACCGGCACCGTCCCTTGTGCCCTCAACTCAGCCCTTCGGGAAGACCACTGCCCTGCTGTGGGTTGGGCGCCTGGAGCCTCCTGGGACCTAACCGTAACCCTAACCCCACATCGAACGGGAACCCTCCACCGAAACCTAAGCCTGCCTCGAACCCTAACCCTGCGATGGAGCCGCCTTCTGGCATGGACCCTCACTTCAGCACTCGAGGTAGAACACGAGACTGGAGTCGATTCAGCCCTGGCGACGTCCCTGGACCAAACCCTAACCCTAGCTAAGGCTCCCTCCCCATGGGGACCCCATGCCAAAGTCTGACAACACCACGCGCCTGGGGTCCAGAAGCAGTGCATGCTGACTCGGCCTGGAAGCTGCAAGCTCACCATGTCGTTTCCAGGCCCGTCTGCAGCTGACCGAGAGGATTCCGGAGGCCTCGTCGAACAGGGGCCGATCGACGTCTGTGGCCTTGGCAGCCAAAGACGGATTCTGACCGGCAGCCTCCCTTGTGCCCTCAACTCAGCCCTTGGGGGCGACCACTGCCCTGCTGTGGGTTGGGCGCCTGGAGCCTCCTGGGACCTAACCCTAACCCTAACCGTACCCCGAAACGGGACCCTCCACCACAAGCTAAGCCTGCATCAAACCCTAACCCTGCTATGGAGCCGCCTTCTGGCATGGGCCCTCACTTCAGCCCTCGAGGGAGATCACGAGACTGGAGTCGATTCAGCCCTGGCGACGTCCCTGGACCAAACCCTAACCCTAGCTAAGGCTCCCTCCCCATGGGGACCCCATGCCAAAGTCTCACAACACCACGCGCCTGGGGTCCAGAAGCGGTGCAGGCTGACTCGGCATGGAAGCTGCAAACTCACCATGTCGTTTCCAGGGCCGTCTGCAGCTGACCGAGAGGATTCCGGAGGCCTCCTCGAACAGGGGCCGATCGACGTCTGTGGCCTTGGCAGCCAAAGACGGATCCTGACCGGCACCGTCCCTTGTGCCCTCAACTCAGCCCTTCGGGAAGACCACTGCCCTGCTGTGGGTTCGGCGCCTGGAGCCTCCTGGGACCTAACCCTAACCCTAACCCCACACCCAACGGGGAACCTCCACCGAAACCTAAGCCGGCCTCGACCCCTAACCCTGCGCTTGAGCCGCCTTGCTGCATGGGCCCTCACTTCATCCCTCGAGGGAGATCACGAGACCGGAGTCGCTTCGTTCCTGGCGACGTCCCTGGACCGAACCCAAACCCTAGCTAAGGCTCTCTCCCCAAGAGGACCCTATGCCAACGTCTGACAACACCACGCGCCTGGGGTCCGGAAGAGGTGCAGGCTGACTCGGCATGGAACCTGGAAGCTCACCATGTGGTTTCCCAGGCCCGGCTGCAGCTGCCGAGAGGATTGCGGAGGCCTCCTCGACCAGGGGCCAAAACACGTGTGTGGCCTTGGCAGCCAAAAACGGATCCTGACCGGCAGCCTCCCTTGTGCCCTCAACTCAGTCCTTGGGGGCGACCACTGCCATGCTGTGGGTTGGGCGCCTGGAGCCCCCTGGGACCTAACCCTAACCCTAACCGTACCCCGAACCGGGACCCTGCACCACAACCTAAGCGTTCCTCGAACCCTAACCCTGCTATGGAGCCGCCTTCTGGCATGGGCCCTCACGTCAGCCCTCGAGGGATATCACGAGACTGGAGTCGATTCAGCCCTGACGACGTCCCTGGACCAAACCCTAACCCTAGCTAAGGCTCCCTCCCCTTGGGGACCCCATGCCAAAGACTGACAACACCACGCGTCTGGGGTCCAGAAGCAGTGCAGGCTGACTCGGCATGGAAGCTGCAAGCTCACCATGTCGTTTCCAGGGCCGTCTGCAGCTGACCGAGAAGATTCCGGAGGCCTCGTCGAACAGGGGCCGATCGACGTCTGTGGCCTTGGCAGCCAAAGACGGATCCTGACCGGCACCGTCCCTTGTGCCCTCAACTCAGCCCCTCGGGAAGACCACTGCCCTGCTGTGGGTTCGGCGCCTGGAGCATCCTGGGACCTAACCCTAACCCTAACCCCACACCGAACGGGGACCCTCCACCGAAACCTAAGCCGGCCTCGACCCCTAACCCTGGGCTTAAGCCGCCTTGCTGCATGGGCCCTCACTTCAGCCCTCGAGGGAGATCACGAGACCTGAGTCGCTTCGGCCCTGGCGACATCCCTGTACCGAACCCTAACCCTAGCTAAGGCTCTCTCCCCAAGAGGACCCTATGCCAACGTCTGACAACACCACGCGCCTGGGGTCCGGAAGAGGTGCAGGCTGACTCGGCATGGAACCTGGAAGCTCACCATGTGGTTTCCCAGGCCCGGCTGAAGCTGCCGAGAGGATTGCGGAGGCCTCCTCGACCAGGGGCCCAAACACGTGTGTGGCCTTGGCAGCCAAAGACGGATCCTGACCGGCAGCCTCCCTTGTGCCCTCAACTCAGCCCTTGGAGGCGACCACTGCCCTGCTGTGGGTTGGGCGCCTGGAGCCTCCTGGGACCTAACCCTAACCCTAACCGTACCCCGGACCGGGACCCTCCACCACAACCTAAGCCTGCCTCGAACCCTAACCCTGCTATGGAGCCGCCTTCTGGCATGGGCCCTCACTTCAGCCCTCGAGGGAGATCACGAGACTGGAGTCGATTCAGCCCTGGCGACGTCCCTGGACCAAACCCTAACCCTAGCTAAGGCTCCCTCCCCATGGGGACCCCATGCCAAAGTCTGACAACACCACGCGCCTGGGGTCCAGAAGCAGTGCAGGCTGACTCGGCCTGGAAGCTGCAAGCTCACCATGTCGTTTCCAGACCCGTCTGCAGCTGACCGAGAGGATACCGGAGGCCTCCTGGAACAGGGGCCGATCAACGTCTGTGGCCTTGGCAGCCAAAGACGGATCCTGACCGGCAGCCTCCCTTGTGCCCTCAACTCAGCCCTTGGGGGCGACCACTGCCCTGCTGTGGGTTGGGCGCCTGGAGACTCCTGGGACCTAACCCTAACACTAACCGTACCCGAACCGGGACCCTCCACCACAAACGAAGCCTGCCTCGAACCCTAACCCTGCTATGGAGCCGCCTTCTAGCATGGGCCCTCACTACAGCCCTCGAGGGAGATCACGAGACTGGAGTCGATTCAGCCCTGGCGACGTCCCTGGATCAAACCCTAACCCTAGCTAAGGCTCCCTCCCCATGGGGACCCCATGCCAAAGTCTGACAACACCACGTGCCTGGGGTCCAGAAGCGGTGCAGGCTGACTCGGCATGGAAGCTGCAAGCTCACCATGTCGTTTCCAGGCCCATCTGCAGCTGACCGAGAGGATTCCGGAGGCCTCCTCGAACAGGGTCCGATCGACGTCTGTGGCCTTGGCAGCCAAAGACGGATCCTGACCGGCACCGTCCCTTGTGCCCTCAACTCAGCCCTTGGGGGCGACCACTGCCCTGCTGTGGGTTGGGCGCCTGGAGCCTCCTGGGACCTAACCCTAACCCTAACCGTACCCCGAAACGGGACCCTCCACCACAACCTAAGCCTGCCTCGAAACCTAACCCTGCTATGGAGCCGCCTTCTGGCATGGGCCCTCAATTTACCCCTCGAGGGAGATCACGAGACTGGAGTCGATTCAGCCCTGGCGACGTCCCTGGACCAAACCCTAACCCTAGCTAAGGCTCCCTCCCCATGGGGACCCCATGCCAAAGTCTGACCACACCACGCGCCTGGGGTCCAGAAGCGGTGCAGGTTGACTCGGCATGGAAGCTGGAAGCTCACCATGTCGTTTCCAGCCCCGTCTGCAGCTGACCGAGAGGATTCCGGAGTCCTCCTCGAACAGGGGCCGATCGACGTCTGTGGCCTTGGCAGCCAAAGACGGATCCTGACCGGCAGTCTCCCTTGTGCCCTCAACTCAGCCCTTGGGGGCGACCACTGCCCTGCTGTGGGTTTGGCGCCTGGAGCCTCCTGGGACCTAACCCTAACCCTAACTGTACCCCGAAACGGGACCCTCCACCACAACCTAAGCCTCCCTCGAAATCTAACCCTGCTATGGAGCCACCTTCTGGCATGGGCCCTCAATTTACCCCTCGAGGGAGATCACGAGACTGGAGTCGATTCAGCCCTGGCGACGTCCCTGGACCAAACCCTAACCCTATCTAAAGCTCCCTCCCCATGGGGACCCCATGCCAAAGTCTGACCACACCACGCGCCTGGGGTCCAGAAGCGGTGCAGGTTGACTCAGCATGGAAGCTGCAAGATCACCATGTCGTTTCCAGCCCCGTCTGCAGCTGACCGAGAGGATTCCGGAGTCCTCCTCGAACAGGGGCCGATCGACGTCTGTGGCCTTGGCAGCCAAAGACGGATCCTGACCGGCAGCCTCCCTTGTGCCCTCAACTCAGCCCTTAGGGGCGACCACTGCCCTGCTTTGGGTTGGGCGCCTGGAGCCTCCTGGGACCTAACCCTAACCCTAACCGTACCCCGAAACGGGACCCTCCACCACAAGCTAAGCCTGCATCAAACCCTAACCCTGCTATGGAGCCGCCTTCTGGCATTGGCCCTCACTTCAGCCCTCGAGGGAGATCACGAGCCTGGAGTCGATTCAGCCCTGGCGACGTCCCTGGACCAAACCCTAACCCTATCTAAGGCTCCCTCCCCATGGGGACCCCATGCCAAAGTCTGACCACACCACGCGCCTGGGGTCCAGAAGCGGTGCAGGTTGACTCGGCATGGAAGCTGCAAGATCACCATGTCGTTTCCAGCCCCGTCTGCAGCTGACCGAGAGGATTCCGGAGTCCTCCTCGAACAGGGGCCGATCGACGTCTGTGGCCTTGGCAGCCAAAGACGGATCCTGACCGGCAGCCTCCCTTGTGCCCTCAACTCAGCCCTTAGGGGCGACCACTGCCCTGCTTTGGGTTGGGCGCCTGGAGCCTCCTGGGACCTAACCCTAACCCTAACCGTACCCCGAAACGGGACCCTCCACCACAAGCTAAGCCTGCATCAAACCCTAACCCTGCTATGGAGCCGCCTTCTGGCATGGGCCCTCACTTCAGCCCTCGAGGGAGATCACGAGCCTGGAGTCGATTCAGCCCTGGCGACGTCCCTGGACCAAACCCTAACCCTAGCTAAGGCTCCCTCCCCATGGGGACCCCATGCTAAAGTCTCACAACACCACGCGCCTGGGGTCCAGAAGCGGTGCAGGCTGACTCGGCATGGAAGCTGCAAACTCACCATGTCGTTTCCAGGGTCGTCTGCAGCTGACCGAGAGGATTCCGGAGGCCTCCTCGAACAGGGGCCGATCGACGTCTGTGGCCTTGGCAGCCAAAGACGGATCCTGACCGGCACCGTCCCTTGTGCCCTCAACTCAGCCCTGGAGGGCGACCACTGCTCTGCTGTGGGTTGGGCGCCTGGAGCCTCCTGGGACCTAACCCTAACCCTAACGGTACCCTGAACCGGGACCCTCCACGACAACCTAAGCCTGCCTCGAACCCTAACCCTGCTATGGAGCCGCCTTCTGGCATGGGCCCTCACTACAGCCCTCGAGGGAGATCACGACACTGGAGTCGATTCAGCCCTGGCGACGTCCCTGGACCAAACCCTAACCCTAGCTAAGGCTCCCTCCCCATGGGGACCCCATGCCAAAGTCTGACAACACCACGCGCCTGGGGTCCAGAAGCAATGCATGCTGACTCGGCATGGAAGCTGCAAGCTCACAATGTCGTTTCCAGGACTGTCTGCAGCTGACCGAGAGGATTCCGGAGGCCTCGTCGAACAGGGGCCGATCGACGTCTATGGCCTTGGCAGCCAAAGACGGATCCTGACCGGCACCGTCCCTTGTGCCCTCAACTCAGCCCTTCGGGAAGACCACTGCCCTGCTGTGGGTTCGGCGCCTGGAGCCTCCTGGGACCTAACCCTAACCCTAACCCCACACCCAACGGGGACCCTCCACCGAAACCTAAGCCGGCCTCGACCCCTAACCCTGCGCTTGAGCCGCCTTGCTGCATGGGCCCTCACTTCATCCCTCGAGGGAGATCACGAGACCGGAGTCGCTTCGGCCCTGGCGACGTCCCTGGACCGAACCCTAACCCTAGCTAAGGCTCTCTCCCCAAGAGGACCCTATGCCAACGTCTGACAACACCACGCGCCTGGGGTCCGGAAGAGGTGCAGGCTGACTCGGCATGGAACCTGGAAGCTCACCATGTGGTTTCCCAGGCCCGGCTGCAGCTGCCGAGAGGATTGCGGAGGCCTCCTCGACCAGGGGCCCAAATACGTGTGTGCCCTTGGCAGCCAAAGACGGATCCTGACCGGCAGCCTCCCTTGTACCCTCAACTCAGTCCTTGGGGGCGACCACTGCCATGCTGTGGGTTGGGCGCCTGGAACCTCCTGGGACCTAACCCTAACCCTAACCGGACCCCGAAACTGGACACTCCACCACAACCTAAGCGTTCCTCGAACCCTAACCCTGCTATGGAGCCGCCTTCTGGCATGGGCCCTCACTTCAGCCCTGGAGGGAGATCACGAGACTGGAGTCGATTCAGCCCTGGCGACGTCCCTGTACCAAACCCTAACCCTAGCTAAGGCTCCCTCCCCATGGGGACGCCATGCCAAACTCTGACAACACCACGCGCCTTGGGTCCAGAAGCAGTGCATGCTGACTCGACATGGAAGCTGCAAGCTCATCATGTCGTTTCCAGGCCCGTCTGCAGCTGACCGAGAGGATTCCGGTGGCCACCTCGACAGGGGCCGATCGATGCTGTGGCCTTGGCACCCAAAGACGGATCCTGACCGGCACCGTCCCTTGTGCCCTCAACTCGGCCGTTCGTGAAGACCACTGCCCTGCTGTGGGTTGGGCGCCTGGAGCATCCTGGGACCTAACCCTAACCCTAACCGTACCCCGAACCGGGACCCTCCACCACAACCTAAGCCTGCCTCGAACCCTAACCCTGCTATGGAGCCGCTTTCTGGCATGGGCTCTCACTTCAGCACTCGAGGGAGATCACGAGACTGGAGTCGATTCAGCCTTGGCGACGTCCCAGGACCAAACCCTAACCCTAGCTAAGGCTCCCTCCCCATGGGGACCCATGCCAAAGTCTGACAACACCACGCGCCTGGGGTCCAGAAGCAGTGCATGCTGACTCGGCATGGAAGCTGCAAGCTCACCATGTCGTTTCCAGGCCCGTCTGCAGCTGACCGAGAGGATTCCGGAGGCCTCCTCGAACAGGGGCCGATCGACGTCTGTGGCCTTGGCAGCCAAAGACGGATCCTGACCGGCACCGTCCCTTGTGCCCTCAACTCAGCCCTTCGGGAAGACCACTGCCCTGCTGTGGGTTGGGCGCCTGGAGCCTCCTGGGACCTAACCGTAACCCTAACCCCACATCGAACGGGAACCCTCCACCGAAACCTAAGCCTGCCTCGAACCCTAACCCTGCGATGGAGCCGCCTTCTGGCATGGACCCTCACTTCAGCACTCGAGGGAGAACACGAGACTGGAGTCGATTCAGCCCTGGCGACGTCCCTGGACCAAACCCTAACCCTAGCTAAGGCTCCCTCCCCATGGGGACCCCATGCCAAAGTCTGACAACACCACGCGCCTGGGGTCCAGAAGCAGTGCATGCTGACTCGGCCTGGAAGCTGCAAGCTCACCATGTCGTTTCCAGGCCCGTCTGCAGCTGACCGAGAGGATTCCGGAGGCCTCGTCCAACAGGGGCCGATCGACGTCTGTGGCCTTGGCAGCCAAAGACGGATTCTGACCGGCAGCCTCCCTTGTGCCCTCAACTCAGCCCTTGGGGGCGACCACTGCCCTGCTGCGGGTTGGGCGCCTGGAGCCTCCTGGCACCTAACCCTAACCCTAACCGTACCCCGAAACGGGACCCTCCACCACAAGCTAAGCCTGCATCAAACCCTAACCCTGCTATGGAGCCGCCTTCTGGCATGGGCCCTCACTTCAGCCCTCGAGGGAGATCACGAGACGGGAGTCGATTCAGCCCTGGCGACGTCCCTGGACCAAACCCTAACCCTAGCTAAGGCTCCCTCCCCATGGGGACCCCATGCCAAAGTCTCACAACACCACGCGCCTGGGGTCCAGAAGCGGTGCAGGCTGACTCGGCATGGAAGCTGCAAACTCACCATGTCGTTTC
Source organism: Neofelis nebulosa (assembly GCF_028018385.1). Taxonomy (NCBI): domain Eukaryota; kingdom Metazoa; phylum Chordata; class Mammalia; order Carnivora; family Felidae; genus Neofelis; species Neofelis nebulosa. The sequence continues at coordinate 46,008,810 of NC_080799.1, read as the reverse complement.
CAGGGCCGTCTGCAGCTGACCGAGAGGATTCCGGAGGCCTCCTCGAACAGGGGCCGATCGACGTCTGTGGCCTTGGCAGCCAAAGACGGATCCTGACCGGCACCGTCCCTTGTGCCCTCAACTCAGCCCTTCGGGAAGACCACTGCCCTGCTGTGGGTTCGGCGCCTGGAGCCTCCTGGGACCTAACCCTAACCCTAACCCCACACCCAACGGGGAACCTCCACCGAAACCTAAGCCGGCCTCGACCCCTAACCCTGCGCTTGAGCCGCCTTGCTGCATGGGCCCTCACTTCATCCCTCGAGGGAGATCACGAGACCGGAGTCGCTTCGTTCCTGGCGACGTCCCTGGACCGAACCCTAACCCTAGCTAAGGCTCTCTCCCCAAGAGGACCCTATGCCAACGTCTGACAACACCACGCGCCTGGGGTCCGGAAGAGGTGCAGGCTGACTCGGCATGGAACCTGGAAGCTCACCATGTGGTTTCCCAGGCCCGGCTGCAGCTGCCGAGAGGATTGCGGAGGCCTCCTCGACCAGGGGCCAAAACACGTGTGTGGCCTTGGCAGCCAAAAACGGATCCTGACCGGCAGCCTCCCTTGTGCCCTCAACTCAGCCCTTGGGGGCGACCACTGCCATGCTGTGGGTTGGGCGCCTGGAGCCTCCTGGGACCTAACCCTAACCCTAACCGTACCCCGAAACGGGACCCTCCACCACAACCTAAGCCTGCCTCGAAATCTAACCCTGCTATGGAGCCACCTTCTGGCATGGGCCCTCAATTTACCCCTCGAGGGAGATCACGAGACTGGAGTCGATTCAGCCCTGGCGACGTCCCTGGACCAAACCCTAACCCTAGCTAAGGCTCCCTCCCCATCGGGACCCCATGCCAAAGTCTGACCACACCACGCGCCTGGGGTCCAGAAGCGGTGCAGGTTGACTCAGCATGGAAGCTGGAAGCTCACCATGTCGTTTCCAGCCCCGTCTGCAGCTGACCGAGAGTATTCCGGAGTCCTCCTCGAACAGGGGCCGATCGACGTCTGTGGCCTTGGCAGCCAAAGACGGATCCTGACCGGCAGCCTCCCTTGTGCCCTCAACTCAGCCCTTAGGGGCGACCACTGCCCTGCTTTGGGTTGGGCGCCTGGAGCCTCCTGGGACCTAACCCTAACCCTAACCCCACACCGAACGGGAACCCTCCACCGAAACCTAAGCCTGCCTCGAATCCTAACCCTGCTATGGAGTCGCCTTCTGGCATGGGCCCTCAGTTCCGCACACGTGGGAGATCACGAGACTGGAGTCGATTCAGCCCTGGCGACGTCGCTGGACCAAACCCTAACCCTAGCTAAGGCTCCCTCCCCATGGGGACCCCATGTCAAAGTCTGACAACACCACGCGCCTGGGGTCCAGAAGCAGTGCAGGCTGACTCGGCATGGAAGCAGCAAGCTCACCATGTCGTTTCCAGGCCCATCTGCAGCTGACCGAGAGGATTCCGGAGGCCTCCTCGAACAGGGGCCGATCGACGTCTGTGGCCTTGGCAGCCAAAGACAGATCCTGAACGGCACCGTCCCTTGTGCCCTCAACTCAGCCCTTGGGCGCGACCACTGCCCTGCTGTGGGTTGGGCGCCTGGAGCCTCCTGGGACCTAACCCTAACCCTAACCGTACCCCGAAACGGGACCCTCCACCACAAGCTAAGCCTGCATCAAACCCTAACCCTGCTATGGAGCCGCCTTCTGGCATGGGCCCTCACTTCAGCCCCCGAGGGAGATCACGAGACTGGAGTCGATTCAGCCCTGGCGACGTCCCTGGACCAAACCCTAACCCTAGCTAAGGCTCCCTCCCCATGGGGACCCCATGCCAAAGTCTGACAACACCACGCGCCTGGGGTCCAGAAGCGGTGCAGGCTGACTCGGCATGGAAGCTGCAAGATCACCATTTCGTTTCCAGGCCCGTCTGCAGCTGACCGAGAGGATTCCCCAGGCCTTCTCGAACAGGGGACGATCGAAGTCTGTGGCCTTGGCAGCCAAAGACGGATCCTGACCGGCACCGTCCCTTGTGCCATTAACTCAGCCCTTGGGGGCGACCACTGCCCTGCTGTGGGTTGGGCGCCTGGAGCCTCCTGGGACCTAACCCTAACCCAAAACGTACCCCGAACCGGGACCCTCTACCACAACCTAAGCCTGCCTCGAACCCTAACCATGCTATGGAGCCGCCTTCTGGCATGGGCCCTCACTTCAGCCCTCGAGGGAGATCACGAGACTGGAGTCGATTCAGCCCTGGCGACGTCCCTGGACCAAACCCTAACCCTAGCTAAGGCTCCCTCCCCATGGGGAAACCATGCCAAAGTCTGACAACACCACGCGCCTGGGTTCCAGAAGCGGTGCAGGCTGACTCGGCATGGAAGCCCGAAGATCACCATGTCGTTTCCAGGCCCGTCTGCAGCTGACCGAGAGGATTCCGGAGGCCTCCTCGAACAGGGGCCGATCGACGTCTGTGGCCTTGGCAGCCAAAGACGGATCCTGACCGGCACCGTCCCTTGTGCCCTCAACTCAGCCCTTCGGGAAGACCACTGCCCTGCTGTGGGTTGGGCGCCTGGGGCCTCCTGGGACTTAACCCTAACCCTAACCCCACACCGAATGGGGACCCTCCACCGAAACCTAAGCCGGCCTCGACCCCTAACCCTGCGCTTGAGCCGCCTTGCTGCATGGGCCCTCACTTCAGCCCTCGAGGGAGATCACGAGACCGGAGTCGCTTCGGCCCTGGCGACGTCCCTGGACCGAACCCTAACCCTAGCTAAGACTCTCTCCCCAAGAGGACCCTATGCCAACGTCTGACAACACCACGCGCCTGGGGTCCGGAAGAGGTGCAGGCTGACTCGGCATGGAACCTGGAAGCTCACCATGTCGTTTCCCAGGCCCGGCTGCAGCTGCCGAGAGGATGGCGGAGGCCTCCTCGACCAGGGGCCCAAACACGTGTGTGGCCTTGGCAGCCAAAGACGGATCCTGACCGGCAGCCTCCCTTGTGCCCTCAACTCAGCCCTTCGGGGCGACCACTGCCCTGCTGTGGGTTGGGCGCCTGGAGCCTCCTGGGACTTAACCCTAACCCTAACCGTAACCCGAACCGGGAAACTCCACCACAACCTAAGCCTGCCTCGAAACCTAACCCTGCTATGGAGCCGCCTTCTGGCATGGGCCCTCACTTCAGCCCTCGAGGGAGATCACGAGACTGGAGTCGATTCAGCCCTGGCGACGTCCCTGGACCAAACCCTAACCCAAGCTAAGGCTCCCTCCCCATGGGGACCCCATGCCAAAGTCTGACAACACCACGCGCCTGGGGTCCAGAAGCAGTGCAGGCTGACTCGGCATGGAAGCTGCAAGATCACCATGTCTTTTCCAGGCCCGTCTGCAGCAGACCGAGAGGATACCGGAGGCCTCCTCGATCAGGGGCCGATCGACGTCTGTGGCCTTGGCAGCCAAAGACGGATCCTGACCTGCAGCCTCCCTTGTGCCCTAAACTCAGCCCTTTGGCGCGACCACTGCCCTCCTGTGCCTTCAACTCAGCCCTTGGGGGCGACTCTGCCCTGCTTGGGTTGGGCGCCTGGGGCCTCCTGGGACCTAACCCTAACCCTAACCCCACACCGAACGGGGACCCTCCACGGAAACCTAAGCCGGCCTCGACCCCTAACCCTGCGCTTGAGCCGCCTTGCTGCATGGGCCCTCACTTCAGCCCTCGAGGGAGATCACGAGACCAGAGTCGATTCAGCCCTGGCGACGTCCCTGGAACAAACCCTAACCCTAGCTAAGGCTCCCTCCCCATGGGGACCCCATGGCAAAGTGTGACAACACCACGCGCCTGGGGTCCAGAAGCGGTGCAGGCTGACTCGGCATGGAAGCTGCAAGCTCACCATGTCGTTTCCAGGGCCGTCGGCAGCTGACCGAGAGGATTCCGGAGGCCTCGTCGAACAGGGGCCGATCGACGTCTGTGGCCTTGGCAGCCCAAGACGGATCCTGACGGGCACCGTCCCCTGTGCCCTCAACTCAGCCCTTGGGGGCGACCACTGCTCTGCTGTGTGTTGGGCGCCTGGAGCCTCCTGGGACCTAACCCTAACCCTAACCGTACCCCGAACCGGGACCCTCCACCACAACTTAAGCCTGCCTCGAACCCTAACCCTGCTATGGAGCCGCCTTCTGGCATGGGCCCTCACTTCAGCACACGAGGGAGATCACGAGACTGGAGTCGATTCAGCCCTGGCGACGTCCCTGGACCAAACCCTAACCCTAACTAAGGCTCCCTCCCCATGGGGACCCCATGCCAAACTCTGACAACACCACGCGCCTGGGGTCCAGAAGCAGTGCATGCTGACTCGGCATGGAAGCTGCAAGCTCGCCATGTCGTTTCCAGGCCCGTCTGCAGCTGACCGAGAGGATTCCGGAGGCCTCCTCGAACAGTGGCCGATCGACGTCTATGGCGTTGGCAGCCAAAGACGGATCCTGACCGGCACCATCCCTTGTGCCCTCAACTCAGCCCTTCGGGAAGACCACTGCCCTGCTGTGGGTTCGGCGCCTGGAGCCTCCTGGGACCTAACCCTAACCCTAACCCCACACCGATCGGGGACCCTCCACCGAAACCTAAGCCGGCCTCGACCCCTTACCCTGCGCTTGAGCCGCCTTGCTGCATGGGCCTCACTTCATCCCTCGAGGGAGATCACGAGACCGGAGTCGCTTCGGCCCTGGCGACGTCCCTGGTCCGAACCCTACCCTAGCTAAGGCTCTCTCCCCAAGAGGACCCTATGCCAACGTCTGACAACACCATGCGCCTGGGGTCCGGAAGAGGTGCAGGCTGACTCAGCATGGAACCTGGAAGCTCACCATGTGGTTTCCCAGGCCCGGCTGCAGCTGCCGAGAGGATTGCGGAGGCCTCCTCGACCAGGGGCTCAAACACGTGTGTGCCCTTGGCAGCCAAAGACGGATCCTGACCGGCAGCCTCCCTGGTGCCCTCAACTCAGTCCTTGGGGGCGACCACTGCCATGCTGTGGGTTGGGCGCCTGGAACCTCCTGGGACCTAACCCTAACCCTAACGGTACCCCGAAACGGGACCCTCTACCACAACCTAAGCGTTCCTCGAACCCTAACCCTGCTATGGAGCCGCCTTCTGGCATGGGCCCTCACTTCAGCCCTCGAGGGAGATCACGAGACTGGAGTCGATTCAGCCCTGGCGACGTCCCTGGACCAAACCCTAACCCTAGCTAAGGCTCCCTCCCCATGGGGACCCATGCCAAAGTCTGACAACACCACGCGCCTGGGGTCCAGAAGCAGTGCAGGCTGACTCGGCCTGGAAGCTGCAAGCTCACCATGTCGTTTCCAGACGCGTCTGCAGCTGACCGAGAGGATTCCTGAGGCCTCCTGGAACAGGGGCCGATCGACGTCTGTGGCCTTGGCAGCCAAAGACGGATCCTGACCGGCAGCCTCCCTTGTGCCCTCAACTCAGCCCTTGGGGGCGACCTCTGCCCTGCTGTGGGTTGGGCGCCTGGAGACTCCTGGGACCTAACCCTAACCCTAACGGTACCCCGAACCGGGACCCTCCACCACAACCTAAGCCTGCCTCGAACCCTAACCCTGCTATGGAGCCGCCTTCTGGCATGGGCCCTCACTTCAGCACTCGAGGGAGATCACGAGACTGGAGTCGATTCAGCCCTGGCGACGTCCCTGGACCAAACCCTAACCCTAGCTAAGGCTCCCTCCCCATGGGGACCTCATGCCAAACTCTGACAAGACCACGCCCCTGGGTCCAGAAGCAGGGCATGCTGACTCGGCATGGAAGCTGCAAGCTCACCATGTCGTTTCCAGGTCCGTCTGCAGCTGACCGAGAGGATTCCGGAGGCCTCCTCGAACAGGGGCCGATCGAAGTCTGTGGCCTTGGCAGCCAAAGACGGATCCTGACCGGCACCGTCCCTTGTGCCTTCAACTCAGCCCTTGGGGGCGACTCTGCCCTGCTGTGGGTTGGGCGCCTGGGGCCTCCTGGGACCTAACCCTAACCCTAACCCCACACCGAACGGGGACCCTCCACCGAAACCTAAGCCGGCCTCGACCCCTAACCCTGCGCTTGAGCCGCCTTGCTGCATGGGCCCTCACTTCAGCCCTCGAGGGAGATCACGAGACCGGAGTCGATTCAGCCCTGGCGACGTCCCTGGACCAAACCCTAACCCTAGCTAAGGCTCCCTCCCCATGGGGACCCCATGGCAAAGTGTGACAACACCACGCGCCTGGGGTCCAGAAGCGGTGCAGGCTGACTCGGCATGGAAGCTGCAAGCTCACCATGTCGTTTCCAGGGCCGTCTGCAGCTGACCGAGAGGATTCCGGAGGCCTCGTCGAACAGGGGCCGATCGACGTCTGTGGCCTTGGCAGCCCAAGACGGATCCTGACGGGCACCGTCCCTTGTGCCCTCAACTCAGCCCTTGGGGGCGACCACTGCCCTGCTGTGGGTTGGGCGCCTGGAGCCTCCTGGGACCTAACCCTAACCCTAACCGTACCCCGAACCGGGACCCTCCACCACAACTTAAGCCTGCCTCGAACCCTAACCCTGCTATGGAGCCGCCTTCTGGCATGGGCCCTCACTTCAGCACACGAGGGAGATCACGAGACTGGAGTCGATTCAGCCCTGGCGACGTCCCTGGACCAAACCCTAACCCTAGCTAAGGCTCCCTCCCCATGGGGACCCCATGCCAAACTCTGACAACACCACGCGCCTGGGGTCCAGAAGCAGTGCATGCTGACTCGGCATGGAAGCTGCAAGCTCACCATGTCGTTTCCAGGCCCGTCTGAAGCTGACCGAGAGTATTCCGGAGGCCTCCTCGAACAGTGGCCGATCGACGTCTGTGGCGTTGGCAGCCAAAGACGGATCCTGACCGGCACCGTCCCTTGTGCCCTCAACTCAGCCCTTCAGGAAGACCACTGCCCTGCTGTGGGTTCGGCGCCTGGAGCCTCCTGGGACCTAACCCTAACCCTAACCCCACACCGAACGGGGACCCTCCACCGAAACCTAAGCCGGCCTCGACCCCTTACCCTGCGCTTGAGACGCCTTGCTGCATGGGCCCTCACTTCATCCCTCGAGGGAGATCACGAGACCGGAGTCGCTTCGGCCCTGGCGACGTCCCTGGACCGAACCCTAACCCTCGCTAAGGCTCTCTCCCCAAGAGGACCCTATGCCAACGTCTGACAACACCATGCGCCTGGGGTCCGGAAGAGGTGCAGGCTGACTCGGCATGGAACCTGGAAGCTCACCATGTGGTTTCCCAGGCCCGGCTGCAGCTGCCGAGAGGATTGCGGAGGCCTCCTCGACCAGGGGCTCAAACACGTGTGTGCCCTTGGCAGCCAAAGACGGATCCTGACCGGCAGCCTCCCTGGTGCCCTCAACTCAGTCCTTGGGGGCGACCACTGCCATGCTGTGGGTTGGGCGCCTGGAACATCCTGGGACCTAACCCTAACCCTAACCGTACCCCGAAACGGGACCCTCTACCACAACCTAAGCGTTCCTCGAACCCTAACCCTGCTATGGAGCCGCCTTCTGGCATGGGCCCTCATTTCAGCCCTCGAGGGAGATCACGAGACTGGAGTCGATTCAGCCCTGGCGACGTCCCTGGACCAAACCCTAACCCTAGCTAAGGCTCCCTCCCCATGGGGACCCCATGCCAAAGTCTGACAACACCACGCGCCTGGGGTCCAGAAGCAGTGCAGGCTGACTCGGCCTGGAAGCTGCAAGCTCACCATGTCGTTTCCAGACCCGTCTGCAGCTGACCGAGAGGATTCCTGAGGCCTCCTGGAACAGGGGCCGATCGACGTCTGTGGCCTTGGCAGCCAAAGACGGATCCTGACCGGCAGCCTCCCTTGTGCCCTCAACTCAGCCCTTGGGGGCGACCTCTGCCCTGCTGTGGGTTGGGCGCCTGGAGACTCCTGGGACCTAACCCTAACCCTAACCGTACCCCGAAACGGGACCCTCCACCACAACCTAAGCCTGCCTCGAACCCTAACCCTGCTATGGAGCCGCCTTCTGGCATGGGCCCTCACTTCAGCACTCGAGGGAGATCACGAGACTGGAGTCGATTCAGCCCTGGCGACGTCCCTGGACCAAACCCTAACCCTAGCTAAGGCTCCCTCCCCATGGGGACCTCATGCCAAACTCTGACAAGACCACGCCCCTGGGTCCAGAAGCAGGGCATGCTGACTCGGCATGGAAGCTGCAAGCTCACCATGTCGTTTCCAGGTCCGTCTGCAGCTGACCGAGAGGATTCCGGAGGCCTCCTCCAACAGGGGCCGATCGAAGTCTGTGGCCTTGGCAGCCAAAGACGGATCCTGACCGGCACCGTCCCTTGTGCCTTCAACTCAGCCCTTGGGGGCGACTCTGCCCTGCTGTGGGTTGGGCGCCTGGGGCCTCCTGGGACCTAACCCTAACCCTAACCCCACACCGAACGGGGACCCTCCACCGAAACCTAAGCCGGCCTCGACCCCTAACCCTGCGCTTGAGCCACCTTGCTGCATGGGCCCTCACTTCAGCCCTCGAGGGAGATCACGAGACCGGAGTCGCTTCGGCCCTGGCGACGTCCCTGGACCGAACCCTAACCCTAGCTAAGGCTCTCTCCCCAAGAGGACCCTATGCCAACGTCTGACAACACCACGCGCCTGGGGTCCAGAAGGTTTGCAGTGTCACTCGGTATGGTATCTGGAAGCTCACCATATCTTTTCCCATGCCGGTTACAGCTGCCAGAGAGGATTTCTGAGGCTTCCTCGACCAGGCGCTCATAGAGTTGTGTTGCCTGGAAGAACAGAGTCTGATCCTGCCCGGCACCCTCCCTTGTGTCCTGAACTCAGTCCTTCGGGGAGAACACTGCACTGCTCTGGCTTCAGCACCTGGCGCCTCCTGGGACCTAACCCCAACCCTACCCTTAATCGGACCCTCCACCAAATCCTAAGCCGGCCTTGAACCCTAACCCTTCGTTTTAACCCCCCCCTCACATGGGCCCTCACTTCATCTCTCAAGGGAGATCACAAGACTGGAATCGCTTCGGCTCTGGCTACGTCCCTGGTCCAAACACTAACCCTAGCTAAGGCTCTCTCCCCTTGGGGACCCAGTTCCAAGGTCTGGCAACACCATGTGCCTGGGGTTCCAGAAGCGGGGCAGTGTCACTCGGCATGGTGCCTGGAACCTCACAATGAGGTTTTGCAGGCCCGGCTGCAGTTGTCTGACAGAATTCCTGAGGCCTAACCGACCAGTGGCCCATAGAGTTCCGTGGCCTTGGAAGCCAAAGACTGAACCTTACCGGCCCTCTCCCCTGTGCCCTCAACTTAGCCCAATCGGGAGACCACTGCCCTGCTGTGGGTTCAGTACCTGGAGCCTCTTGGGTCCTAAACCAAACTCTACCCCTAACCTGAAACCTCAACCGAATCCTAACCCGATCTTGAAACCTAATCAAACACTTGACCCCCGCTGTCTCCTGGTCCTTTACTTCATTCCTCTAGGGAGATCAAGAGACTGGAGTTGCTTTGGCCCTGGCAACGTCCTGGACCGAACCTTAACCCTAGCTCAGACTCTCTCCCAATGGGGATGTAAGTAACAAACCATAAATCGTCTATGAGAAAAATTGAAGAAACCCAAAGAAATGGAAAACATTCCATGCTCACGAATTAGAAGAACAAACTTTGTGAAGATGTCAATACTACCAAACCAATCGACACACTCAATGCAATCCCTATCAAAATAACACGAGCTTTCTCCACAGAGCTAGAACAACCCTAAAATGTGTAAGGATCCAGAAAAGATACCAAAAGCCAAAGTCATGTTGAAAAAGAAAACAAAGGTGGAAACATAACTATTTTGGATTTGTGGTGTATTAGAAAGCTGCATTCATCAAGACAGTATGTACAGGCACAGAAACGGAGACAGACGTCAATGGAACAGAATATGGAACCCAGAAATTATACCCTCCAACATATGGTGTTTAATCTTTGTTAACACAGAAAGAATATCCAATGGAATAAGAGTCTCTTCAGCAAATGGTACTAGGAATACTGGACAGTGAGAATGATGAACCTGGACACTTGTCTTAAACGACACACATACACACTCACACACACACACACACACACACACACACACACACACACACCTCAAAATGGATGAATGATCTAAATGTAAGTCAGGAACCATCAAAATCCTAGAGGAGATGACAGGCAATGTACCTCCTTGATCTTGGCCGCAGCAACTTCTCGCTTGTCATGTCTCCAGAAGCAAGGGCAATAAAAACCACAATGAACTATTGGGTCCTGAGGATAAAAAGCTTCTGCACAGCAGGGGACAAAATCAGCCAAACTACAAAGCAACTGAATGAAATGGGAGAAGATATTTGCAGGTGACATATCAGATAAAGGGTTAGTATCCAAAATCTATACAAAAACGTATCACACTCAACAGCCAGAAACCAAATAATCCAGTGAAAAAATGGGCAAAAGACATGAAGAGACACTTTAAGAACGATGACATCCAGATTGGTCACGCATGAAAAGATGCTCAATCTCACTCGTCATCACTGAAATACAAATCAAAACCACAATGAGATATCTCCTCACCCCTATCAGAATGGCTAAAATTAACATCTCTGGAAACGACAGATGTTGGCAAGGATGCAGGCAAAGGGAACCCTTTTGCAATGCTGGTGGGAATGCAAAGTGGTGTAGCCATTCTGGAAAATAGTATGGAGATTCGTCACAAAAACAAAACATAGAACTACACTAGGACCCAGCAATTGCACTACTAGGTATTTATCCAAAAGATACATTAACGCTGACTCGAAGTGGCACATGTACTCCAGTATTTATAGCAGCATTATCAACAATAGCTAAGTTATGCAAAGAGCCCAAATGACCACTGACAGATGAATGGATAAAGAAGATATGGCATATTCATACAATGGACTATTACTCGGCGATCAAAAAGAATGAAATCTCGCTATTTGCAACAACGTGGATGGAACCGGACTTTATTAAGCTAAGCAAAATGTGTCAGAGAAAGACACACATCCTATGATTTCTCTCTTATATCGAATTTAAAAAAAAACTGATGAACATAGTGAAAGGAAAGCAAAAATAAGATACAAACAGAGAGGGAGTCAAATGATAAGAGACTGTTAAATAGAGGGAAGAATCTCAGGGTTCCTGGAGGGTTACTGAATAGGGGTATGGGCTCAATGGGTGATGGGCATTAGGGGTGGACCTTGGGATGAGTATTGGGTATATTTTGCACTTGATGGATCACTAAATTCTACTGCTGAAACTGTATTCCTCTATAAGGTAACTAACTTGGGCTTAAATTTAAAAAAAAGAAATATTAAAAATAAGTAAAGAAATGTACCACCAGGCAAAAGAAAAGGATATTTAAATCGGGCTCTTGAGTGGAAATGAAAGACTAAAAGTGTTACAAGCAAGAAAGGATCAGAGAAAACATCAAGAAACAATGACAAAACAACTAGTAGAATGGGACCAAATATATACCTATCAATAATCACTCGGAATATAAATGGACTAAATGCTCCAATCAAAAGACATTGGATAGGGCGTCAGAATGGACAAAACCATCAAACAAACAAACAAACAAACAAAAAACAATGTCTATCTAGATGCTGCCTACAAAGACTTATTTGGACTTAAGTCTCCTGCAGATTTGAAGTGAGGGAATGAAGAAATATTTATCATGCCAATAATGTCAAAAGAAAGCCAGTAGCAATACTTATATCAGGAAAAATAAACTTTAAAACCGAGACTCTACTTTGGTACCCTTTGGGTAAATACCTAATAGTGACATTGCATGCACCCAATATTTATAGCAGAATTATCAACAGTAGCCAAACTATGGAGAAAGCCCAAGTATCCATCAACTGAGGAAGGTGTAAAGAAGCTGTGGTGTGTGTGTGTGTGTGTATATATACGTATGTATATGCATATGTACATATATGCATGTTCATATATACATACATATGTATATACAACGAAATATAACTCAGCTTCAAGAAGAATGAAATCTTGCCATTTGCAACGATGTGGATGGAGCTCGAATGTATTATGCTAAGTGAAATATGTCAATCAGAGGAAGACACATATATGGTTTCACTCATGTGGAATTTAAGAAACAAAACACATGAAAACTAGGGAAGGAGGTAGGAAAAGAGATGTGTGGTAACAAACCACATGAGTCTCTTAATGTTAGAGAAAAAAAAGTGAAAGTTGATGGAGGGAGATGGGTCAGCGCAGGGCTAGATGGAGGATGAGTATTAAGGAGAGCACTTGTTGTGATGAGCACTGGATGTTGTATGTAAAGGATGAATCACCGAATTCTACTCCTAAATCCGAGAATGCACTGTATGTCAACTAAGACTTAAATTAAAATAAATACATACATACATACATACATACATACATACATACATAAAGCTATAACAAGAGATGAAGACAGAAACGATCTCATACTAAAGGGGACAGCCAAACAAGAAGATCCAATGATTGTAAATTTTGATGCACCCAAGATGCGATCACCAAGTATATAAAACATTTAGCAACAACCATAAAGGAACTCATTTATAATAATATGATGATAGTAGAGGACTTTAAGACATCACTCCCATCAATGGACAGAACCTATAAACAGAAAGTTAACAAGGAAACAATGGCTTTGAATGACACACTGGACCAGATGGGTTTAACAGATATATTCAGAACACTCCATACTAAAATGGCAGAGTACACAATCTTTTCAAGCATACATGGGGCGTTCTCCAGAATTGATCACATTCTAGGTCACAAATCAGGCCTCAAGAGGTACCCAACGACAGAGATCAGACCAAGCATCTTTTCTAACCACAAAGCTAGGAAACTTGAAGTCAACCACAAAAAAAGGGCTGGGGGGGGGGGGAAGGCCACGAATAAAGGGAGGTTAAATAACATGCTACTAAATGAATGGGTCAGACAGGAAATCAATGAGAAAATACACTGAAACAAATGAAAATGAAAATGAAAATACACTGGTAAAACCCTTTGGAATGCGGCAAAAGCAGTCTATGATGGAAGTATATAGCAATACAAGCCTACCTTAAAGAGCAAGAAAAATCTCAAACAATCCTAACTTACACCTAAAGGAATGAGAAAAAAGAGCAGCAGAAGGAAGGAAATAATAGAGTTTAGGGCAGAAATAAGGAATATAGAAACCAAAAAGACACTAGACCAAATCAATGAAACCAGGGGCTGGTTCTTTGAAAACAGTAATCAACTTGAAAACCTCCTAGGCAGACTCTTCACAAAGAATACAGAAAGGACTCAAATAAATAAAATCACAAATAAGAAAGGAGAAATAACAGTCAACACCACAAAAATACAATTAGAAGATAATATTATGAACAACTACATGCAACATATTGGACACTCTGAGAAAAATAGACAAATTCCTAGAAACACACAAACTACCAAAACTGAAACAGGAAGATATCTAAAATCTGAAAACAGAAAGATACCACATCAGTAATTAAAAAAATCTCCCCCCAACACAAGAGTTCATGGCCAGATGGCTTCATTGATGAATTCTACCATCCATTTAAGGAAGAGGTAATATGTATTCTCCTCGAATTATTACAAAAAATAAAAAAAAGAAGGAAAACTTACAAATTCATCGTATGAGGCCATCATTACCCTGATACCAAAACCAGATGAATCCTCCACTAAAACCGAAAACTGCAGCAGCACCTGTGTGGGTCAGTCGGTTTACTGTCAACTCTTTTTTTTAATTTTTTTTATTATTTTTTTTATTTATTATTTTTTTAAATTTTTTTTTCAACGTTTTTTATTTATTTTTGGGACAGAGAGAGACAGAGCATGAACGGGGGAGGGGCAGAGAGAGAGGGAGACACAGAATCGGAAACAGGCTCCAGGCTCCGAGCCATCAGCCCAGAGCCTGACGCGGGGCTCGAACTCACGGACCGCGAGATCGTGACCTGGCTGAAGTCGGACGCTTAACCGACAGCGCCACCCAGGCGCCCCTGTCAACTCTTAATTTTGGATTAGGACATTATCTTGCGGTGCGTGGGTTCGAGTCCCATGTTGGGCCCTGCCATGACAGTGTGGGGCATGGCCAGGATTCTCTCCCTCCCTGTCTCTCTGCCCCTCCCTCACTTTTATGTACTCTATCTAAGGAAAGAAATAAACATTTAAAACAATGTTTAAAAATTTTTAAATAAAACTGCAGAGCAATAGCCTGATGACTATGTATGCCGAAATTCTCATTAAAATACCTTCAAATTAAAGTCAACAATACATTAAAGGAATCATATACCATAATCAAGTGGGATATATTCCTGGGCTGCAAGGGTGGTTCCACATTCACAGATCAATCAACATGATGCACCACAGTAATAGAAGAAAGGATAAGAACAATAGGATGCTTTCAACAGATGCAGGAAAACTATTTGATAAAATGCCACATCCATTCATGATAAAAACCCTCAGCAAAGTACATTGAGACTCAACCTACCTGCACATAATAAAGGTCATCTAGGAAAAACCCACAGCTCATCTCATCCTCAATGGGTACAAATTGAAAGGTTTTCTTCCAAAGTCAGGGACAAGATAGGAATGACCCCTCTCACCACTGTTATCCCACATAGTACGGGAAACCCTAACCAGAGCACTCAGACAACAAAAAGAAATAAGAGGCATCCAAATCTGCAAGGAAGAAGTAGCACTTTCGCTATTTGGAACTGACATGATGTGTTCTATAAAAAGCATGAAAGATTCCCTTAAAAATTGCTAGAATTGATATATGAATTTGACAAGTCACAATCTACAGAAATCAAGGAACATAGATGTATTGAATTTCTAACACAAATCATGAATTAACACCGAGAGAAAGTAAGGGATCAATCCCATTGACAGGCTCACAAATACCACAAGAAACCAGGAATAAACCTAACCAAAGAGGTGAAAGACCTGTACTCTAAAGGCTATGAAACACTGATGAAATAAATGGAAGAGGACACAAAGAAATGGACATACATTTCATGTTCATGGATGGGAAGCACAAAATACTGTTAAAATGTCTACACTCCTCAAAACAATCTACACATATAATGAAATCCCTATCACACTAACAAAAACATTTGTCACAGAACAAGAACAAATAATCTCAAAATTCGTATGGAATGACAAAAGTCCCCAAACAGCCAAAACAAACTTGTAGAAGAAAAGCAAAGCTGGAGACATCACAATTCCAGACTTTAGGTTACATTACAAAGCTATACTGATCAGAACAGTATGATCAGTATGTCAGTACTGAACAGTACTGACAAAACAACAACAAAAAATAACAACAGCAACAAACTCATACGCATAGATCAATAGCATGGAAACCCAGAAATAAACTCACACCTCTATGGTCAACTAATTCTCAACAAAGCAGGAAAGAACATCTAATGGAAAAAAAGATAGTCTTGGGACACATGGGTGGCCCAGTCACGAAACCGTGTGATGGTGGATTCAGCTCAGGTCATGATCTCAGGGCAGTGCAGAGCATGCGTGGGATTCTCTCTCTCCATTTCTCTCTGCCCCTCTTCTGCATGCTCGCTCGCTCTCTCTCTCTCTCTCTCTCTCTCAAAAATAAATACATAAATTTAAAAAAAGGCTCCTCAACATATGGTTTTGGAAAAACTGGACAGCAATCTGCAAAGCAAAACAAAACAACGGACCACTTTCTTACAACATACACAAAAATAAATCCAACATGGACAAAGACCTATACGTGAAACCCGAAACCATAAAAATCCCAGAGGATAACACGGGTAGTATCTTATTTGACATTGCCTGTACAAACGTCTTTGTAGATATATCTCTAGACGTAAGGGAAACACAAGCAAAAATAATGAGACTTTATAAAAATTAAAACCTTCTGTCACCAAGGAAATAATCAACAAAACTAAAACATCAACAGAATGATATTTGCAAACGACATCGGATAAAGGGTTAGTGTCCAAAATATATACAGTTATACAGCACCCAAAAAATGAGAAATCTGATTAAAAATGGGCAGAAGACAAAAATGGACATTTCCCGAAGGAAGACATATACATGGCCAAGAGACACATGAAAAAATGCTCAACAATACTGATCTTCAGGGAAATACAATTCAAAAGTACATTGAGATAACACATCACATCTGTCACATTGACGAAAATCAATGAAGGATGAAACAGCAGGTGTTGCCAAGGATGTGGGGAAAGAATAACCCTCTTGCACTGTGGGTAAGAATGCAAACTGGTGCAGCCACTCTGGAAAACAACATGGAGATGTCAAAAAAAAAAAAAACTGGAAATAGAAGTACCTTACAATCCAGCGATTTCACTACAAAGTATTTCCACAAAGAATACAAAATCTTCAAAGGGATACATGCACCGTGATGTTTACAGCAGCATTTTTTACAAAAGCCAAATTACGGAAACTATCCAAACATCCATCAACTGATGAATAAATTGAGATGTGGTATATGGAATGTAATATTATTTAGCCATAAAAACATGAAATCTTGTCATTTGCCACGAGGTGGATGGAAAGAGAGAATGTTATGCTGGGTGAAATAAGCCTGTCAGAGACAGACAAATACCCAATGATTTCACTAACACATGGCAAGAAAACAAAACAAAGGTGGGGGGGAGGAGGAGACAAACGGACTCTTAACTAGGAAACAAACTGAGGAGTTCCACAGCGAGGTGAGGGAATGGGTGAAGCAGCTGATGGGGATTAAGAAGTGCACCTGGGAAGAGCACCGGGTGACCTGTGGAAGTGTTGCTCTATATTGGACACCTGCAACTAATATTACACTATTTCTTCACTCACTGGAATTTAAATTAAAAGATAACATAAGGTTAATGAGACTTACCTACCAGGTTTTCTGTAGTTTTTCAATCGCTTCACTAGGTTGGAAAAATAACCATGAAATTTTTAAAAAAGCATGTATGATGTGCGGGACAGTTTGTGCCCTTACCTCCGTCTCTGGTTCCAGCAGGACTCGGAACATGGGTCCCAGCTCATTCTTCTAGAAGGTCGTGAGACGAGCATTTCATGTATCCACGTTCTAATTGAATGCAGCTCCCGTGCTTCTGAATTTCTGTTAGGGTTACTTCCCGGAAACAAGCCTGAATCTGGAACAAACCATCGACTTCATCTATGAGGTGATGTCATGGGACCCCGCAATCCACAAGTCCTTTAGTAAAATACGTCTTGTTCCAAAACTGTCCGGGAAGGGGTGGAATGAAACACGGGAACAGCCCAGAAATTGCAAAGGCCTGTGCAGCTCAGCAACCAGCTTGACCAGGGAAGCCACCCGGCGCCCCCTCCTCAGCACTCAGTACAACAAGGCAGCTTCTCTCTGGCGACTCAGGAGATGCCAAGTTGCTATAAAGCTCCCAAGGTCTCCCCTGGGGCGGGTGGCAGAACCTGCTGGAAATGCAGCTCTGCTCTCTGTCCTGAGGCAGCAGCAGAGGCCTGAGTCCTCTGAGAGCAATCTAAGCCCTTCCTGCTCTGAGGTGCCCTGGGACAGAAAAGCAGATGGTGCGCCCTCTGCTGGCTATCACTGCCCAGCAGAGGAACCCGCCCCTTGGGGGTCTGTGGTTCTTGGGCTCTCTCTGCTGGCCACCATGGGAATTCCTTCAATGTGGAAGGCCCTGGTTGCTCAGCTGAGAGACTGAAGGTGCTCTGGGCAACTAAGCCTGTTCTCCTCCTTGGGAAGGTTTTAGTGACAGGGCCTGGGACACAAAATCTTTTCCTTCTCTTTCTTGTGAGTGAAGAATGAAACCGAATTTATTAACGTAACGACATCATTTGTAATGTTTTAAGCAATATTCACAGAAAAATAGACCACCGATTTACACATGCTGAACAAGAGGTAATTTTGTTTACCACCAAAATACTTAGGTTAGATAAAGAATGGACACCTTTGAGAGAGAGAGAGAGAGACCGGCGTCCAGCTATGGAGTGAATGAGTCCTAGGGATACAAGGGACAGCCAATGGAATGGAGTCAATCCCGTCATAATATTGTTGCATGCTTTCACATGATAGCTACACTTGTGGTTGAGTACAACATAATGTATAGACATATGGAATGACTGAAATGTATGCCTAAAACTAACACAACAAGTGTGTGAACAATCTTTCAATTAAAAATAGACATCCTTTACACTATCTTTAATTTCTTCTTCTCTGCCACTAAACTATCCTTCCTGGGGCGCTTGGGTGGCTTAGTCGGTTAAGCGTCCGACTTTGACTCAAGTCATGATTTTTCAGTCCATGAGTTTGAGCCCCACATCAGGCTCTGTTCTGAGAGCTCAGAGCCTCGAGCCTGCCTCATATTCGGTGTCTCCCACTCTATCCCCCTCCCCAGCTCGGGTTCTCTCAAAAAAAGAAACATTAAAAATGAAAAATCATTCCTCATTTAGAATCTGCGAATTTCCATTTATACCAGATTCTCTAACATCACCTTCTTGATGTTGAAAGCTTATCTGAAAAGTCACTAATAATATCTTAGATGAAACATATGTGACAAGATCAGAATGCAACTTCCAGGGAGCTACACATCTGTTGTGAATTTACAGTGCGTATCCTTGGCTAATATTTCCAATGAAATGTGCTTTAGGGATACGGATGGATGAAATAACGTCCATCAGTCATATAGGTCAATTTCCTATAGGACTATTATGCCTTCAATTACTAATTGCCATCTCTTCAGAATTAAAAGAAAGCTGGGTCAAGAAAATGTCTTTGAATTTAATGTAAGAGAAGACTATGGTGTTTTAAAGGGTCCACCTACCTTCTCGATTCCTCAGATTGGTTGGGGAGAGAAGGATAGCAACCTATGATTTGGATGCACACCGCTAGTCCCAGAGGGAGGATATGTATCTTATTGACAAATAATTTTTTTTTTAATCAATATTACTAGTCCACCTCTGCCTGGTCCAGACTTCAGGACCTGGGGGCAACACAATGCCTGATGCCTGGGTTCAGAACTTGAGGAAGGCCAGCTGGTGGGGGAGGGGGGAAATCCAACAGAGCCTGGGGCAGTGAGGGAGATGGCCCTGGGACACCTCCCCACAGGGCAGGCTATGGAGTTTACCTGCCAAAGAGCAGCACACTCTCCCTCAAGACATCCCTCTCCATGACAGAACGTGAGGCTGAACCTCACAATTCCAGAAGAAATGAGGGCTACCCATCTTTTCAATTCCAATGGCCTCTGCAGAACTTGGACCCAGGGATGTTGGAGTCTTGGGGCCACGGAACTCTGATGCCCATGATAGAAGCCCTTTCTGCCCCAGCACTCAGAGCCACTTCATACATCCCCTCTCCCCTGGCCCATCTAACCCTGTCCACATACCCAGACCAGGTCTCTACTTTCCTTCTCGTACTTCCTCTTTGTCTCTGTTTCTCTCTAACCACATCTCTCTCTATTTCTTCCTTTCACTCTCTAGGGAGCGGTGTATTATACGGTGCCAAACTTTGTTGTTATACATGGGAATATCCAATTCTCCCAGCACCAGTTATTCAAAAGACTACTCTTCTCCACTGTGTATTATTGACTCCCTTGTCGAATGCTAGGTGACTGTGATGCATGGGTTTAGTTTGGGCTCTCAATTTCTGTTCCATTGTCTTGTGTGTGTGCTTATTCCAGTGACATAATTGATTTCTTTGTGTTAGAATGACGCTTGAAAGCAAGAAGTGTGATGCCTCCTGTTTTGTTCTTTGTTGCGTTGGCTACTTGGGGTCTTTTTGTGGTTCCAAATAAATTTTAGGATATGATTTTCTAATTGCATAAAAATTGCATAGGAGTCTTGATAGAGATTGCACTGAATCTCTAGATGGCTTTGGGTAATATGGACATTGTATCTGTATTAATTCCTCCAAAAGATGGACATGGGATGGATTTTCACTGACTTGTGTGTTCTCCCCTTTCTTTCACCCAAATTGAATTTCTTCCATTCCTGCACACAGGTTTTATAGTTTTCTGTAAAGAGAGTTTCATTTCCTTGGCTAAATGTATTGCTATAATTTTTATTGTTTTTGATTCTCTTGTAAATGGGATTGTTTTCTTTACTTCTTCTTAGATAATTGGGTTAGTGTATAGGAATGATACAGAATTTGATATGGTGACTTTCTAGTTTGGAACTTCACTGCATTTCTTGGTTAGATATTAACAGGTTATTTTACATTACATTTTTTAATTCAGTCCTTTACCTTGTTTAAAAAAAACATGTTATTTGGAAATAGCTGACACACTATGTTACATTAGTTTCAGATGAACAACATAGTGATTGGACAAATGCATACATTCTGCTACGCTAACACAGGTGTAGCTATCATCTGTCACCATGCATCACTACTCCAGTACCATTCTCTATGTCCCCTATGCTATATCTTCTAGCTGTGATTCATTCATTGCATCACCAGAAGCCTGCATCACGCAATCCCCTTCACATATCTAGGGCATCCTTGTCTTGTGCCTGATCTTAGTGGAAAATCTTTCACAATTTCACTACTGAGTATGATATTAACTGTGGGCTTCACATACATGGCCTTTCTTATGTTGAGATATGTTCCTTCTACACAGAATCTTAAAGAGATTTTTAGCACAAATGGATACCAAATTTTCTCAGAACGGTTTTTCTGTGTCTATTGACATCATCACATGAGTTTTCTTTTTCTTTTTTAACATGTACTTATTTAGTTTAGTTTAAATGTATTTATGTATTTCTTTAGTATTTATTTTTTCAAGTTTTTATTTAAATTCCACTTGGTTAACATACAGTGTAATGTTAGCGTCAGGTATAGAAGGTAGTCATCCATCACTTACATACAACACCCAGTGATCCTCACTACTAGTGCCTTCCTTAGCCCGTCACCCATTTAAACCATCCCCTTACCCACCTCCCTTATAGTAACCCTCCGTTTGTTATTTATAATTAAGAATCTTGTTTCTGGTTGATTTTCTTTCATTCAATTATGTGAGGGGTCCTACTGATTGATTTGCATTTCTGAAACATCCTTCCTTTGCAGGGAAAAAAATCCTTCATCACGGTCAATGATCCTTTTAATGTGCTGCTGAATTTGGTTTGCCTGTCCATTATTGGGAATCATTCATCTATATTCATCACGGAGATACTGGCTTATAGATTTCTGTTCAGGTAATATCCTTCTCTGGCTTCCTACCAGGGTAATTCCAGTGTCATGAAATGAGTTTGGTGGTGTTCATTCCTTTTCAGTCTGAGAGAGGACTGCTGTTAGTTCTTCTACAAACATTTGGTCAAATTCACCAGTGAATCCACCTGGTCCTGGGCTTTTCTTCCCTGGGAGAACTTCGATTACTGATTCAATTTACTTGCATTGGTTATCTTCTTGTATTGATACAGTCTTCCTTTAATGGGTCTGTGCAAACCTTCTATTTCTTCCTGGTACAGTCTTGGTAGGTTGTGTGTTTCTAAGAACCTATCCATTTCTTCTAGGCAGGCGGTTTGCTGGCATCTAATTTGGCCATAGTCCCCTCTTTGTCTCCTTTATGTTTCTTCGGTATAAGGCGTAATGTCTTCTCTTTTATTCATAATTATTTTGAACTGCGTACTCTCTGTGTCTTAGCATAGTCTATGTGTAGTCTTGACAATTTTGTTTCACTCTTCTGAAAACCCCTGTTGGTCTTCTTCATATTTTCTCTTGACTTCATGGTCTCAGTTTCATTGGTTTGCACTCTCGTATGGATTACTTTCTCCCTTTTGAGTACACTGTACATAGATTGTTGTTTTTTTCTAGTTCTTTGAAGTTAAAGGTAGGTTGTTCATTTGACTCCCAAATCTATCCTCCACGCATGCAAATCCAGTGGCTCATCAGAGAACCTTCAATAGGTCTTTTCTGTCCTATTTCTCATTTTCAGAACTCCGAGAAATTAGAATCAGAAAATTTATTTGAAGACACAATAGATGAAAACTTCCCTAGTGCGGGGAAAGAGACAGATCCAGAAGCAGGAGGCACAAAGAACCCCCAATATATTCAACGGAAGCAGATCCACACCAAGTCATATAGTAATGAAAACCCAAAATAGCGTGACAAAGAAAAATTTTCAAAGCAGGAAAACAAAAGATGGCATTTACCTACAAGGGAAACCCCATAAGGTTATCACTGGATGTTTTTCAGAAGAAACTTTGAAACTGTAAGTGACCAGCATGGTATGGTAAAGTTGCTGAATGGAAAACATCTGCAGCCAAAGAGAGTCTATCCAGCAAACTATCATTCAAATGGGAGGAGAGATCAAGAGGTTCCCAAATAAATACTCAGCGAGCTCAACACCAACAAACCACCCCTGCAAGAAATGTTAAAGGGGACTCTTTAAGTGGAAAAGAAACACCGAAAGTGACCATAGTAAAGTGCGAAATGCAGAAGCAATAAAAAGGTGTATATCTGTAAAACATCAGTCAAGGTATTCATGATATTAAAGGTTTTGAAAGAGGAACACTACATAGCTATAACACGGGGAGGAGAGGAGTAAAGAACCGGTTCAAACTTAAGCAACTATCAACTTAATATAGACTTCTATATGCAGAAGTGGTTAGGTACAAACCTCATAATAACCACAGAACAAACACCACTAATACATATGCAGAGTATAAAGACAAGCAATTTCAACTGTGAAATTGTGATGAAACCCAGCAAACCAAAAAAAGAGAAAGAGAAGAAAGGATCAGAAAAATTCAGAAACAACCAACATCAAGTAGTAATAGGACACATACATGTCTATCAATTACTTGGAATGGTAACAAAACAAATGATCAAATCAAAGGCACTGGGTGCCAGAGAGGGGCAACTGGATGGCTCAATCGCTTGAAATTTAGACTCTTGATTTCGACTTAGGCTATGATCCCAGGATCATGGGATTGAGCCCCAATTGAGCTCTGCACTGAGCATGTAACTTGGGGAGGATTAATTCTCATTCTTATTCTCTCTCTCCCTCTTTCTCTCTTTGTCTCTCTCTTCCCCCATTCCCCCCACCCCGCCCTACCATGCCTGTGCTCACTCTCTTCATAATAAAAAGCACTGGGTGATAGAATGATTACAATATAGGACCCATCTATTTCCTACCTAGAAAAGACTAGTTAAGGAACAAAAGCATCAAAAGAAAACTGCAGTAGCTCTACCTATATCAAACAAAATAGATTTAAAAATAAAACGGTAACAAGAGACAAAGAAGACACTATACTAATAAAAGGTACCATCCAGCAAAAAGATGGAACAATTGTAAACATACAAGCATTCAACCTGAGAGCATCCAAATACACAAAACAGTCCAAAACTAAAGTAAAGAATCGATAGTCATACCATCATAGTAGGGCACTTTAACACCCCAATGACATCAATGGAGAGATCATTCCATCAGAAAATCAACAAGAAAGTAGTGACTTTGAATGATAGAGTAGACCAGATGGACTTAACCGATATATTTTAGACATTCCATCCTAAAACAGCACAATACACATTCTTTTCATGTGCACATGGAACATTCCCACACTCGATAAAAAATTAGGTCATAAAACAAGCCAAAACAAAATCAAACTGATCGACGTCATACCATGTGTCTTTTCAGACTAGAATGCTATGAAAGTAGAAGACTACAACAAGAAACAAAAATCTGGAAAAGGCACAAAACATGGAAGTTAAATAACATGCTACTAAACAATCAATGGTTCAACCAAAAATCAAAGACAAAATCCAAAATGGCATGGAAACAAAAGACAATGAAAACACAGCAATCCAAACTTCTGTAAAGCAGGAAAACTGGTTCTAACAGGGAATTTTACAGCAATACATGTCTGCCTCAAGAAAAAGAAAACCCTGAAATAAACTCCATGAGCTTATAATTATAAAAGCCAGACAGAGGACAACAAACACAACCCCCAAAGAGAAGAATGATGAAAATAATTAAAGGCAGAGGAGAAATAAATGATATAAAGATTAAAAGGATGCACCCCAAGGACCAAAATTGGATGAGGCAGTAAGTGAAATCCTACCACACCGAGAGAGGGCAGGGTGATGGCGTGAAACACTCCACACCCAAGCTGGAGAGGGGCGAGGCAAAAACAATCTCCAGTGCAGGAAGACAGGGGCGATATAATGAACACAATCCCTCAGGATGGAGGGCGGTGTCCACACATGAACATCCTCCCACTACATTTGGGAGTGCAAACATGACCTACTTCTTGCTGTAGTCCTAACGCTAACACTAACCCAAATCCCACACCTAAACCTAGCAGCTAACGCAAACCATGGTACTAACTCTAAACCCTGCCCTTATCCCTAGGTCTAAACCCAACCCTAACCCAACCGAACTGTAAAAGTAAACATATCCCGTACTAACCCTAACCATCTTACCAGAATCCTACAACTCTAATCCTAAAACCCTAACCCTAATGCTCTAACTCTACCTGCTAACACTAAAATTATAAACCCAAACACTAACACTAACCCTAACCATAAAATCCTAACACTAACCCAAACGCTAACCCCTGATCCAATCCCCTAACCCGTAAGCGAACCAAAGTCCTAGACCTAGATCTCACCTTATCCCTAAAACTAAGGCAAACCCTAACACTAACGCTAACACCTAACCCTAACCCTACCATCTAACCCTAACCCTAACTCTCAAACCCAAACAATAACCCTAAACCTAAGCCTAATCCAAGTCCAAAGCTAACACCTAAACCTAACTCTAACTCAAAACCCTAACCCCTAACCATAACCCTAAACACTAACCATAACCCTAAACCCCACCCTAAAGCATAAACCTAATTCTAGCCCCTAACACTAACACCTAACACCAACCCTAACCGTAACCCTGACCCCTAACACCGAACCCAATCCCAAACCCTAAGCCAACACACACGACACACAGGAATGGTGTCACCTCGGCACTGGTGAAGTCCCTGAACAGAACATTAACCCTAGTTAAGGATCTCTCTGGATGGGGACCCAATACCTATCTCTGAGAACACCACAAACAAATGGCCCAAAGCGGTGCAGACTTACTTGGCATGGAACATCAAACATCATCATGACATTTCCAATGCCCTCATGATGCTGCACAAGGGGGTTGATGAAGCCCAACTGAAGATGCCACACACAGCTGGCCCTGGCTCACAAAGACTAAGCCTGAACAGCCCGCTCCAATGAGGCCTACACTCAATCCTCTGGGAAGACCACTACCCTGCAAGAGTTTCAGCGCTTGGAGCTTCGTGGGACCTAACCCTAACCTTAACTGTGACCCTCACATACCGCTCAAACTAAACCTCACCCCAACTCAAACCTAACCCTACACATGACCCGCACCCGCACATGGACCCTCATCCAGACTTCCAGGGTGATCATGGCAATGGTGTCGCTTCGGCCCTGGCAACGTCCCTGGACCAAAACTTAACCTTGGCTAAAGCTTTCTCCTAATGGGGACCCAATTCCTAAGTCTGAGGACATGACGGACATGGGCCCCAGAAGCGGAAGAGGATTACTCAGCATGGAACCTGGAATATCACAATTTCATTTCCAAAGACTAGAAGGAGCTCCACAGGGGACTTCTTGAGGTCTAACCGAGGAGTGACCCTGGCACCCAAAACTCAGCCTGACTGGGACCCTCCTTAGACCCCTCTACTCAGCCCTGCGGGGGGACAACTGCCCTACTGGGGGTATAGTGCCACGAACCTCCTGTGCCCAAGCCCTAATCTTAACAGTGACCCACAGTATATACGTGAACCTAAACCTCACCTCATCTTTAACACTCACCCAAAACCTGACTCGCACCATGCATGTGCCCACACATCATCGATACAGGGAGATCACAGGACTGGTGTCACTTCAGCCCTGGAGATTTCCCTGGCACAAAACCCAAACGGAGCTGAGGCTATCTCCACATGGGGACTGAATACCACAGTGTGACAAGAGCACACACACTGGGTTGAGAAGCGGTGCAAGATAATTCTGTGTGAAACGTGGAACATCACCATGTCATTTCCAAAGCATGGCTTCTGATGCACAGGAGGAATCTTGAGGCCTACATCCTGAGTGCAAAAATAGATGTCTGGCCTTGGACGCAAAGACTAATGCTGATCAGTACCCTTCTGCACACCAGTCAGCCCTTCGGGGAGACAACTGCACTACTGTACAATAAGGGCTTGGAAATGTTTGGGTAATACTGTTACCCCTAAACAGAACTGTAAACTGAACCCTAAACCTAAACCTAATACAAACTCTCACACTAACTCTACACCAGACCGACAACCGCCCAAGTGCCCACATTTTAGCCCTCCAAGGAACTCATGTGAATGGTGTTACTTTGGCCCTGGTGATGTACCTAGACTGAACACAAACCCTAACTGAGGCTCTCTCCCCATTAGGGACTTAACACCAAAGTCTGACAACACTGCGTGCCTGGGGTCCAGAAGCAGTGCAGGATGCCTCAGCATAGACCAGGAACCTCACCATATCCTTTGACACAACCGGCAACAGCTTGCCGAGAGGATTCCTGAGGCCTACCCGACCAGGGGCCCATAGAGTTGTGTGGCCTTGAAAGCCAAAGACTAGTGCTGACTGGGACCCTCCCGTCTGCAATCAAATCACCATTCGGGGAGACAACTACCCTGCTGTGTGTTCAGCATCTGGAGCCGCACAGGAGTTAACAAAAACACTAAACCTACAGAACCCTAACCAGAACCCTAAACCAAATATAACCCTATATAGGACACTAACCCTACATTCCCCAAGTAACATGGGCCCAGAAATCAGCCCTCCAGGGAGATCACAAGACTGGAATCGCTTCGGCCGTGGTGACATCCTTGGACCGAATCCTAACCCTAGCTAAGGCTCTCTCCCCATGGGTACCCAATACCAAAGTCTGACAACACCATGCGCCTGGGGTCCGGAAGCGGTGCAGGCTGACTCGGCATGGAACCTGGAAGCTCACCATGTCTTTTCCCAGGCCCGGCAGCAGCTGTCCGAGAGGATTCCTGAGACCTCCCCGAACAGGGGCCCAAAGACGTGTGTGACCTTGGCAGCCAAAGACGGATCCTGACCGGCAGCCTCCCTTGTGCCCTCAACTCAGCCCTTCCGGGAGACCACTGCCCTGCTGTGGGTTCAGCGCCTGGAGCCTCCTGGGACCTAACACTAACCCTAAACCTATCCCAAAACGGGACCGTCCACCAAAACATAAACCGGCCTTGAAACCTAACCCTACACTGGAGCCGCCCCGTCGCAGGAGCCCTCAATTCAGCCCTCAAGGGAGATCACGAGACTGGAGTCACTTCGGCCCTGGCGACGTCCCTGGACCAAACCCTAACCCTAGCTTAGGCACTCTCCCCATGGGGAACCTATATCAAAATCTGACAACACCACGCGCCTGGGGTACATAAGCGGTGCAGGCTGACTCGGCATGGAAACTGGAAGCTTACCTTGTCGTTTGCCAGGCCCGGATGCAGCTGCCCGAGACGATTCCGGAGGCATCCTCGACCAGGGGCGCATCGACGTGTGTGGCCTTGGCAGCCAAAGACGGATCCTGACCGGCACCATCCCTTGTGCCTTCAATTCAGCCCTTTGGGGAGAACAATTCCCTGCTGTGGGTTCATCGCCTAGAACCTGCTGAGACCTAACCCTAACCCTAACCCTACGTCAAACCGGGACAGTCCACCGAAACATAACCGGGCCTCGAACCCAAAACGTACACTTGAGCCTCCCCGTCACCTAGGCCCTCACTTCACCCCTCGAGGGAGATCACGATACTGGAGTCGCTTCGGACCTGGCGATGTCCCTGGTCCGAATTCTAACCCTAGCTTAGGCTCTCTCCCAATGAGATCCCAATACCAGAGTGACAACACCATGCGCCTGGGGTCCACAAGCCGTGTAGGCTCACTGGACATGGAACCTGGAGGCTCACCATGTCCTTTCCCAGGTCCGGATGCAGGTGCCCGAGACAATTTTGAGGCATTCCCGACCAGGTGCCCATCGACGTGTGTGGCCTTGGCAGCCAGAGACCGATCCTGACCGGCACCCTCCCATGTACCTCAACTCAGCCCTTCGGGGAGACTACTGCCCTATTGTGGGTTTGGTGCCTGGAGCCTCCTGGGACCTAACCCTAACACTAACCCTACCCTGAACTGGGAACTTCCACTGAAACCTAGGCGGACCTCAAAACCCAACGCTACACTTGAGTCACGCTTTCGCATGAGCCTTCATGTCTGCCCTTGAGGGAGATCACGAGACCAGAGTCGCTTCAGCCCTGACGACGTCCCAGGACTGAACCATAACTCTAGCAAAGGCACTCTTCCCGGGGGACCCAATACAGAAATCTGATAACACCACGCGCCTGGGGTGCACAAGCGGTGCAGGCTTACTCGGTATGGAACATGTAAGCTGACCATGTCGTTTACCAGGCCCAGCTGCAGCTGCCCGAGAGGATTCCTGAGACCACTCTGACCAGGGGCCCATCGACATGTGTGGCCTTGGTAGCCTAAGACTGATCCTGACAGACACCCTCCCTTGTGTCCTCAACTCACCGCTTTGGGGAGACCACGGCCCTGCTGTGGGTTCGGCTCCAGGAGCCTCCTGGGACCTAACCCTAACCCTAACCGTACCCCGAACCGGGACACTCCAATGAAATCTAAGCCGGCCTCGAACTGTAAACGTACACTTGAGCCACCCCATCGCCTGGGCCCTTCCTTGCCCCCCCCCCCGAGGGAAATCACTAGACCAGAGTCGCGTCGGCCCTGGCGATGTCCCTGGTCTGAACTATAACACTAGCTAAGGCTCTCTCCCCATGTGGTCCCAAACCAAAGTCTGACAACACCATGCGCCTGGGGTCCACTAGCAGTGCAGGCTCAGTCGGCATGGAACATGGAAGCTGACAATGTCGTTACCCAGGCCCGGATACAGCTCCCCAAGACCATTCGTGAGACCTCACCAACAAGGGGCCCATTGATTGACGTGTGTGGCCTTGGCAGCCAAAGACAGATCCTGACCGGCACCCTCTCTTGAGCCCTCAACTCAGCCCTTCAGGGAGACCATTGCCCGGCTGTGGGTTCGGCGCCTGGAGCCTCCTGGGACCTAACCTTAAGCCTAACACTACCCCGAACCGGGACCCTCCACCGAAACATAAAGCGGCCTCGAAACCTAACCCTACACTTGAGCGGCCCAATCGTAAGAGCCCTCACGTCCGCCCTCGAGGGAGATCACAAGACCAGATTCGTTTCGGCCCTGGGGACGTCCTAGGATAGGACCCTAACCCTACTAAGGCATTCTCCCCATGGGGACCCTATACAAAAATCTCACAACACCACGCACCTGGGGTCCACAAGTCATGCAGGCTCTCTCAGCATGGAACCTGGAAGTCACCATATCGTTTCCCATTCCCGGCTGCAGCTGCCTGAGAGGATTCCGGAGGCCTCCTCGACCAGGGGCCAATCAACGTATGTGGCATGGCAGCCAAAGACTGATCCTGACTGTCACTGTCCCTTGTGCCCTCATCTCAGCCCTTTGGGGAGACCACTGCCCTGCTGTGGGTTCCGAGCCTGGAGCCTCCTGAGACCTAACCCTAACCCTAACCCTAAACGGGCCCCTCCACCGAAATCTAAGCCTGCCTCGAACCCTAACCCTGCATTTGAGCCACCTTGTCTCATGTGCCCTCAATTCAGCCATCGAGGGAGATTATGAGACCGGAGTGGCTTCGGTCCTGGTGACGTCCCTGGACCGAACGCTAACCCTAGCTAAGGCTCTATCTGCATGGGGACCCAATTCCAATATCTGTCAACACCTAGTGCCTGCGGTTCAAAAGGGGTACAGGCTACCTCGACATGGAACCTGGAAGCTCACTATGTTGTTTCCCAGGCCCGGCTGCAGCTGCCCGAGAGGATTCCGGAGGCCTCCTCGACCAGGGCCCATCGACGTGTGTGGCCTTGGCAGCCAAAGACTGATCTTAACTGTCACCGTCCCTTGTGCCCTCAACTCAGCCCTACGGGGAGACCACTGCCCTGCTGTGCATTTGGCGCCTGGAGCCTCCTGAGAACTAACCCTAACACTAACCCTGCCCTGAAACACGATCTTCCAACGAAACTTAAGGTGTGCTCGAACACTAACCCTACACTTGACCCGCCACGTCGCATGGGCCCTCACCTCAGCCCTGAGGGAGATCAAGAGAACGGTGTCGCTTCGGCCTTGGCGGCGTCCCTGGACAGAACCCTAACCCTACCTAAGGCTATCTCCCTATGGGTATCCAATACCAAAATCTGACAACACCACACGCCTGGGGTGCATAAGCGGTGCAGGTTCACACGGCATGGAACGTGGAAGCTCACCATGTCATTTCCCAGGCCGGGCTGCAGCTGCCCGAGAATATTCCTGAAGCCTCCCAACCAGGGGGCAATCGACGTGTGTGGAATTGGCAGCCAAGGACTAATCCTGACCGGCACCATCCCTTTTGCCCTCAACTCAGCCCATCCGGGACACCACTGCTCTGTTGTGGGTTCGGCGCCTCGTGCTTCCTGGGACCTAACCCTAAACCTAACCCTAAACCGATCTGGGACCCTCCACCGAAACCTAAACCGGCCAGGATCCCTAACCTTACACTTGAGCCGTCCAGTCACATGGGCCCTCACTTCAGCCTTCGAAGGACATGAAGAGAACTGAGATGCTACGGCCCTGGCGACGTCCCTGGACAGAACCCTAACCATAAGTAAGGCTCTCTCCCTATGGGGACCCAATACCCAAGTCTAACAACACCACGCGCCTGGGGTGCACAAGCAGTGCAGGGTCACTCGACATGGAACCTGGAAGCTAAACTAGTCGTTTCCTGGGCCTGGCTGCAACTTCCTGAGAGGATTCCTGAGGCCTCCCTGACCTGGGACCCATCGATGTGTGTGGCCTTGGAAACCAAAGACTGATACTGACCGGCAACCTCCCTTGTGCCCTCAACTCAGCCTTTCGGGGAGACAACTGCCCTGTGTGGTTTCAGAGCTGGGAGCCTCCTGAGACCTAACCCTAACCCTACCCCGAACCGGGTCCCTCCTCCGAAACCTAAGCCAACCTCGATCCCTAACCCTACACTTAAGCCACCTTGTCGCATGGACCCTCACTTCAGCCCTCGAGGGAGATCAAGAGAACTGAGTCGCTTCGGCCTTGGCGACTTCCATGGACCGAACCCTATCCCTGCCTATGGTCTCTCCCCATGGGGATCCAAAAGCAAAGTATGACAACACCATGCGCCTGGGGTGCACAAACAGTGCGGTTTCACTCGGCCTGGAACATGGAAGCTCACCATGTCTTTTCCAAGGCCCAGCTGCAGCTACCCGAGAGGAGTCCTGAGGCCTCCCGACCAGGGGCCCATCAACTTGTGTGCCTGTGGCAATCAAAGACTGATCCTGACTGGCACGCTCCCTTGTGGCCTCAATGCAGCCCGTCAGGGAGACCACTACCCTGCTGTGGGAACGGTGCCTGAAGCCTCCTGGTACCTCACCCTAACCCTACCACGAACAGGACCCCCACACCGAAACCTAATCTGGCCTCGAACCCTAACCTACACTTGAGCCACCCCGTCACATGGGCTCTCACTTCAGCCCTCGAGGGAGATCACAAGAATGGACTCGCTTCGGGCCTGGCGACGTTCCTGGACCTAACCCTAACCCTATCTAAGGCCCTCTCCCCATGGGGACCCAATACCAAATATGAGAACACCACGTGCCTGGGGTCCAGAAGCAGTGCAGGCTCACTTGGCATGGAACCTGGCATCTCACCATGTCGTTTCCCAGGCCTAGTCACAGCTGCCCGAGGGTATTCCTGAGGCGTCTTCGACCAGGGGCCCATCGACTTGTGTAGCCTTGGCAGCCAAAGATTGATCCTGATCGGCACCCTCTGTTGTGCCCTCAACTCAGCCCTTTGGGGAAACCACTGCCCTGCTGTGGCTTCGGCGCCTGGGGGCCCCTGGGAACGAACACTAACACTAACCCAATTCCGAACCGGACCCCTCCACTGAAACCTAAACCGGCCTCAAACCCTAACCCTCAGTTGAGCCGCCCCTTCACATGGGCCCTCATTTCAGCCCTCGAGGGAGATCATGAGACCGGAATCGCATCAGCCCTGGCGACGCCCTGGACAGAACCCTAACCCTAGCTAAGGCTCTCTCCCCATTGGGACCCAATACCAAAGTCTGACAACACCATGCGCCTGGGGTCCACAAGCAGTTCAGGCTCACTCAGCAAGGAACCTGGCAGCTCGCAATGTCATTTACCAGGCCCGGGTGCAGCTGCCCAAGAAGATTCCTGAGGCCTCCCTGACCAGGGGCCCATCGACGTGTGTGGCCTTGGCAGCCAAACACAGATCCTGACCTGCACCCTCCCTTGTTCCCTCAACTCAGCCCTTCAGGGAGACCACTGCCCTGCTGTGGGTTCAGGGCCTGGAGCCTCCTGGGACCTAACACAAATCCCAACCCTACTCTGAGACGGACCGTACCAGACTGTGGGTAAGAATGCAAACTGGTGCAGCCACTCTGGAAAACATCATGGAGAATCTCCAAAAAATAAAAAAAAAAAACAAAAAACAAAACTGGAAATAGAAGTACCTTACAATCCAGAAATTTCACTACAAGGTATTTCCAGAAATAATACAAAATATTCAAAGGGATAAATGCACCGTGATGTTTACAGCAGCATTTTCCACAACAGCCAAATTACGGAAACTTCCCACGCATCCATCAAGTGATGAATAAATTGAGATGTGGTATACGGAATGTAATATTTAGCCGTAAAACCATGAAATCTTGTCATTTGCCATGAGCTAGATGTAGCGAGAGAATGTTATCCTGGGTGAAATAAGCCTTTCAGACAAAGACAAATACCAGATGATTTCACTAACACATGGAAATAAAAGAAAGCGGGGGTAGGGGGGAGGAAACAGTGACCAACAGACTTTTATCTAGGAAAGAAACTGAGAGTTTCCAGAGAAAGTTGGAGAATTGGTGAAACGGCTGCTGGGGATTAAGAAGTGCACCTGGGATGAGCACCGGGTGATGTGTGGAAGGGTTGTTCTCTATTGTACACCTGAAAGTAATACTACACTGTATCTTTACTCACTGGAATTTAAATTAAAGTTAACGTACATTAATGACTGGTACCTACCAGGTTTTCTGTATTTTGCACTCACTTCACTAAATTGGAAAAACAACCATGAAATTTTTTAAAAAGCATGTATGATGTGGGGGACAGTTTGTGCCCTTACCTCGGTCTCTGGTTCCAGCAGGCCTCGGAAAGCGGGTCCCAGCTCATTCTTCTAGGAGTTCCCAAGAGCATTTCATGTATTCATGTCCTAAAGGAATGCAGCTCCCATTCTTCTGAATTTCTGTCAGGGTTTCTTCCCAGAAACAGCCTGAATCTGGAACAAACCATCGATTTCCTCGAAGAGGTGATGTCGTGGGACCCTGCAATCCACGAGACCTTTAGTAAAATACGTCTTGTTCAAATACTGACCGGGAAGGGGAGGAATGAAACACAGGAACAGCCCAGAAAATGCAAGGGCCTGTGCAGCTCAGCAACCAGCTTGCCCAGGGAAGCCACCCAGCGCCCACTCCTCAGCACTCAGTACAATAAGGCAAATTCTCTCTGGCGACTCAGGAGATGCCAAGTTGCTATAAAGCTCCCAAGGTCTCCCCTGGGGCGGGCGGCACAACCTGCTGGAAATGCAGCTCTGCTCTCTGTACTGAGGCAGCGGCAGAGGTCCTGAGTCCTCTGGGAGCAATCAACGCCCTTCCTGCTCTCAGGTGCCCTGGGTCAGTAAAGCCGATGTTGCGCCCTCTGCTGGCCATCACTGCCTGGGCAGAGGAATCCGCCCCTCCGGGTCTGTGGTGCTCGAGCTCTCTCTGCTGGCCATTATGGGCATTCTTGCAATGTGGAAGGCCCTGGTCGCTCAGCTGAGACACTGAAGGTGCTCAGTGCAACTAAATCTGTTCTCCACATTGGGAAAGGTTTTAATGACAGGGCCTGGGACACAAAGAAATCTTTTCCTTCTCCTTTCTTGTGAGTGAAGAATGAAACCGAATTTATTAACGTAATGACATCATTTGTAATGTTTTAAGCAATGTTCACAGAAAAATAGACCGCCAATTTACACTTGCTGAGCAAGAGATAATTGTGTTTACCACCAAAATACTTAGGTTAGATAAAGAATGAACACCTTTGAGAGAGATACCGGAGTCAGCTATGGAATGAATGAGTCCTAGGGATACAAGGGACAGCCAATGTAAGGAGTCAACCCTGTAATAATACTGTTGCATGGTTTCACAGGATAGCTACACTTGTGCTTAAGTACAATATAATTTATAGACATATGGAATGACTACAATATATGCCTAAAACTCATACATCAAATGTGTGAACAATATTTCAATTAAAAATAGACATCCTTTACACTATCTTTAATTTCTCCTTCTTTGCCAATAAACTATAATTCCTGGGGTGCTTGGGTGGCTTAATTGGTTAAGCATCTGACTTTTGCGCAAGTCGTGATCTTGCAGTCCATGAGTTTGAGCCCTGCGTCAGGCTCTGTTCTGAGAGCTCAGAGCCTCGAGCCTGCCTCAGATTCAGTATCTCCCACTCTGTCCCCACTCCCCAGCCACGGCTCTCTCAAAAAAAAAGAAAAAAGAAACATTAAAAATGAAAAATAATTCCTAATTTGGAATATGTGAAATTCCATTTATACCAGATTCTCTAACATCACCATCTTGATGTGGAGGGCTTATCTGAAAAGTCACTAATAATATCTTTGATGACACATATGTCACAAGGTCAGAATGAAACTTACAGGGAGCTATGAATCAGTTGTGAATTTATAGTATGTATCCTTGGATAATATTTCCAATGAAACATGCTTTAGGGACACGGATGGATGAAATAATGTCTACCAGTCATATAGGTAATTACTGTATAGGACCATTATGCCTTCAATTACTAATTGCCATCTCTTCAGAATTAAAAGAAAGCTGGGACAAGAAAATGTCTTTGAATTTGATGTAAGAGAAGACTAGAGTGTTTTAAAGTGTTCACTTACCTTCTGGAATCCTCAGATAGTTGTGTGTAAAGGAGGATAGCAACCCACGATTGGGATGCAAACCGCTAGTCCCAGAGGGAGGATATGGACTTTATTGTCAATTTTTTTTTAATCAATATCAGCATTCCACCTCTTCCAGGTACAGACTTCAGGACCTGGGAGCAACATGATGCCTGATGCCTGGGTTCAGAACTTGAGGAAGGCTAGCTGGTGGGGGAGAGGGGAAATCCAAAAGGGCCTGGGGCAGTTAGGGAGATATCCCTAGGACACCTCCCCACAAGGCAGGCTGGGAGTTTATCTGCCAAAGAGCAGCACAATCTCTTGCCTAAGTCACTCCCAGTGACTGAAGTAAAAGTCACACTCAGTGTCTGCAGTTACTCCTAGTGACGGCAGTCATCATTCCCAGTGACTGAAGTCGACACTCCCAGTGCTGAAGGAACTGCAAGGGAAGAACAGAGAGACAGGAGACACAGAATCCCAAGCAGCATCCAGGCTCTGTCGCCTCAGCACAGAAATTCTAGGGGAAGGTCAGAGAGAGAGGGAGACATAAAATCCCATGCAGCCTCCAGGCTCTGTGCCACGAGCACCATGCCTCCAGGTTCTGTGCCGCGAGCACCAGGCATCCAAGCTCCGTGCCGCGAGCACCAGGTTTCCAGGTACGGTGCCGCAAGCACCAGGTCTCCAGGATCTGTGCCACGAGCACAGATCCTCCAGGCTCTGTGCTGCGAGCCCAGAGGCTCCAGGCCCTGAGCCGCTCACCATGGAAGACTGCACTCCCCGTGCCTGAAATGCACAGGCACACCCTGAGGATGCATGCCATGCCTGAGAGTAGTCTCTCTGTCTCCTTGAGTTCCCTGTGCATGATGGGCCACCCGTTTATGAAGGACACATATACTCCCCTTTCCGGAATGGCACAAGAGCTCGCCGTCCTGAAGTGTGCCACATGCCTCAAAAAGCTCCCAGTGCCTGAAGGCAAGCCCCTTGACTCAAGGCGCTCCCCTTGACTCAAGGGCACAGACACTCCCTGAAATAGCCCCATGCCTGACTGAACACCCCTTGCCTGAGGGTGCCCTGAGCCTGATGGCGAGCACAGTGCCTAATGGCGCGCCCCGTGCCTGAAGAGCACAGAGGCTCCCCTTGTCTGAAGTCACTCCCTGTGCATAAAGCAGCTCACTGTACCTGAAGATGCACCCAGTGCCTGAAGACAAGCCCCATGGTTGAAGGTGTGCCCCATGACTCAAAACGCTCCGTGTACCTAAAGCCGCCCCCTGTACCTGAGAGAAAGGAGTCACAGAATCCTAAACGCCCTCCACACCCTGTAGACTCAGCTCAGAAACTCCCGAGGAAGGTCCGAGGAATGGGAGACACAGAATCCCAGGCCCCCTCCAGAGGCTGTGCAGCGAGCACAAAATCCCAAGCGAGACAAAAGCTAGAATCCGAAGAAGCCTCCAGACCCTGGGGTCTCAGCTCAGAAACTCCCGGGATAGGTCCGAGGGATACGTGACACAGAATCCCAAGCAGCCTCTGTGAGCCCCGGGCCTCCAGGTCCTGAGTCACTTACCATGGCTCACCATGGCTGAAGCCGCTCCATGTACCTGAGAGAAAGGGGTCACAGGATCCCAAACAGCCTCCAGACCCTGGGGTCTCAGCTCAGAAACTCCAGGGTAAGGTCAGAGTGAAGGAAGACACAGAACCCCAAGCAGCCTCTCCAGGGACTATGAAGCGAGCACAAAATCCCAAGCGAGACAAAAGCTAGAATCCAAAGAAGCCTCCAGACCCTGGGGTCTCAGCTCAGAAACTCCTGGGATAGGTCCGAGGGATGCGTGACACAGAATCCCAAGCAGCCTCTGTGAGCCCCGGGCCTCCAGGTCCTGAGTCACTTACCATGGCTCACCATGGCTGAAGCCGCTCCATGTACCTGAGAGAAAGGGGTCACAGAATCCCAAACAGCCTCCAGACCCTGGGGTCTCAGCTCAGAAACTCCAGGGTAAGGTCAGAGTGAAGGAAGACACAGAACCCCAAGCAGCCTCTCCAGGGACTGTGCAGTGAGCACAAAATCACAAGAAAGACACAAGCTAGAATCCGAAGAAGCCTCCAGACCCTGGGGTCTCAGCTGAGAAACTCCCGGGGAAGGTCCGAGAAATGGGAGCCACAGAATCCCAAGCAGCCCCTCCAGGGGCTGTGTAGTGAGCACAAAATCCCAAGCGAGACACAAGCCTGAATCCCTAAAAGCCATCAAACCCTGTGGTCTCAGCTCAGAAAATCCTGGGATAGGTGCGAGGAATGCGAGACACAGAATCCCAAGCAGCCGCTGCGAGCCCCGGGTCTCCAGGCCATGAGTCACTTACCATGGCTCACCATGGCTGAAGCCGCTCCCTGTACATGACAGAAAGGAGTCACAGAATCCCAAACAGCCTCCAGACCCTGGTGTCTCAGCTCAGAGTCCCGGGGAAGGTCCAACGGATGGGAGACACAGAATCCCAAGGAGCGCCTCCAGGGGCTGTGCAGCGAGCCCAAAATCCCAAGCGAGACACAAGCGAGTATCCCAAAAAGCCTCCAGACCCTGGGGTCTCAGCTCAGAAATTCCCGGGGAAGATCTGAGGGATGTGAGACAAAGATTCCCAAGCAGCCCCTCCAGGGGCTGTGCAGTGAGCCCAAAATCCCAAGCGAGACACAAGCGACAATCCCAAACAACGTCCAGACCCTGTGGTCTAAGCCACAAATCCATGGTATATGTCTGAGGGATAGACACAGAATCCATAGCAGCCCCTGCCAGCCCCGGGCCTCCAGGTCCTGAGTCACTTACCATGGGTGACGGCATTCCCTGTCAGGGAGCTGAAGCTGCTTCCTGTACTTGAGAAAAGGGAGTCACAGGATCCCAAACAGCCTCTAGACCCTGTGGTCTCAGCTCAGAATCTCCCGGGGAAGGTCCGAGGCATGGAAGACACAGATTCCCAAGCAGCCCCTCTGGGGGCTGTGCAGCGAGCCCAAAATCCCAAGCGAGACACAAGCGAGAATGCCAAAAAGCCTCCAGACCGTGTGGTCTCAGCTCAGAACCTCCTGGGATTGTTCCGTGGGATGGGAGACCCAGAATCCCAAGCAGCCGCTGCGAGCCCCGGGACTCCAGGTCCTGAGTCACTTACCATGGCTTACCATGGGTGAAACCGTTCCCTGTACCTGAGAGAAAGGAGTCCCAGAATCCCAAACAGCCTCCAGACCCTGGGGTCTCAGCACAGAAACTTCCAAGGAAGGTCCCAGGGATGGGAGACAAAGAATCCCAAGCAACCCCTCCATGGGCTGTGCAGCGAGCATAAAATCCCAAGCGAGACACAAGCTAGAATCCCAAAAAGCCTCCAGACCCTGTGGTCTCAGCTTAGAAAGTCTCGGGATAGGCCCGAGGTATGCGAGACAGAGAATCCGTGGCAGCCCCTGCAAGCCCCGACCCTCTAGGTCCCGGACTGCGACCCCTGGCCTCCAGGCCCGGGGCTTCAAGCCCCGGCCTCCAGGCCCTGAGTCACTTACCATGGCTTACCATGACTTAAGCCGCTCCCTGTACCTGAGAGAAAGGAGTCACAGAATCACAAACAGCCTCCAGACACTGTGGTTTCAGCTCAGAAACTCCCGGGGAAGGTCTGAGAGATGGGAGATACAGAAGCCCAAGCAGCCCTTCCAGGGGCTGTGCAGTGAGCACAAAATCCCAAGCGAGACACAAGCTACAATCCCAAAAAGCCTCCAGACCCTGGAGTCTCAGCTCAGAAACTCCCAGGATAGACCCAAGGGATGCGAGACACAGAATCCCAAGCACCCACTGCGAGCCCCGGGCCTCCAGGTCCTGAGTCACCTACCATGGCTTACCATGGCTGAAGCCGCTCCCTGTACCTGAGAGAAAGGAGTCAAAGAATCCCAACCAGACTCGAGAGCCTGTGGTCTCAGCTCAGACACTCCTGGGGTAGGTCCGAGGGATGGGAGACACAGAATCCCAAGCAGCTGCTGCGAGCCCCGGGCCTCCAGGTCATGAGTCACTTACCATGGCTTACCATGGCTGAAGCCTCTCCCTGTACCTGAGGGAAAAGAGTCACAGAATCCCAAACAGCCTCCAGACCCTGTGGTCTCAGCTCAGAAACTCCCAGGATAGGTCCGAGGCATGCGAGACACAGAATCCGTAGCAGCCCCTGCGAGCCCCGGGCCTCCAGGTCCTGAGTCAATTTCCATGGCTGACGGCACATCCCGTCAGGTAGATGAAGCCGCTCCCTGTACATGACAGAAAGGAGTCACAGAATCCCAAACAGCCTCCTGACCCTGTGGTCTCACCTCAGAAACTCCCGGGGAACTTCCGAGGGATGGGAGGCACAGAATCCCAAGCAGACCCTCCAGGAGCTGTGCAGTGAGCACAAAATCCCAAGCGAGACACAAGCGAGAATGCCAAAAAGCCTCCAGACCCTGTGGTCTCAGCTCAGAAACTCCCGGGATAGGTCCGAGGGATGCGAGACCCAGAATCCCAAGAAGCCCCTGCTAGGCCAGGGCCTCCCTGCCCTGCTGGGCTGTGAGCCCAGGGCCTCCAGGCGCTGCTGGGCTGAGAGCCCAGTGCCTCCAGGCGTTGCTGGGCTGCCAGCCCTGGGCCTCCAG
This sequence comes from Neofelis nebulosa, assembly GCF_028018385.1. NCBI lineage: Eukaryota > Metazoa > Chordata > Mammalia > Carnivora > Felidae > Neofelis > Neofelis nebulosa. The sequence continues at coordinate 45,969,021 of NC_080799.1, read as the reverse complement.
GCGTTGCTGGTCTGCTAGCCCAGGGCCTCCAGGCACTGGGCTCGCTGCCCTGGGCCTGCAGGCCCTGGGCTCGCAGGCCAGAGCTGCTAGGCACAGGGCTCGTAGCCCAGGCCCTCCATGCGCTGGGCTCCTAGCCCTGACCCTCCATGCGCTGGGCTTGCGGCCCAGGGCCTCCAGGCACTGGGCTGAGAGCCCAGTGCCTCCGTGTGCTGGGCTGAGAGCCCAGTGCCTCCATGTGCTGGGCTGAGAGCCCACGGCCTCCAGGCATTGGGCTGCGAGCCCAGGGCATCCAGGTCCTGAGTCACTTCCCATGGCTGACTGCACTCCCCTTGCCTGAAATGCATAGGCACACACTCTGAGGATGCACGCCATGTCTGAGGGTAGTCTCTCTGTCTCCTTGAGTTCCCTGTGCATGATGGGGCACCCCTTGTTGAAAAACACATGTACTCCACTTTCCTGAATGGCACAGGAGCTCCCCGTCCTGAAGCTGCGCCCCATGCCTGAAAAAGCTCCCAGTGCCTGAAGGCAAGCCTCATGCCTCAAGGGGCTCCCCTTGACTCAAGGGCACAAGTACTCCCTGAAGACTTGCCCCATGCCTGACTGAACACCCCTTGCCTGAGGGCACCCTGTGCCTGATGGCGAGCACAGTGCCTGATGGCGCACCCTGTGCCTGAAGAGCACAGAGGCTCCCCTTGCCTGAAGTCGCCCACTGTGCATGAAGCATCTCCCTGTACCTGAAGTTGCTCCAAGTGCCTGAAGACAAGCCCCATGGTTGAAGGTGTGCCCCGTGCCTCAAAATGCTCCGTGTGCCTGAAGCCGCTCCCTGTACCTGAGAGAAAGGGGTCCCAGAATCCCAAACAGCCTCCAGACCCTGTGGTCTCAGCTCAGAAACTCCCGTGGAAGGTCCGAGGGATGGGAGACACAGAATCCCAAGCAGCCACTCCAGGGGCTGTGCAGCGAGCACAAAATCCCAAGTGAGACACAAGCAAGAATCCCAAACAGCCTCCAGACCCTGTGGTCTCAGCTCAGTAACTCCCGGGATAGGTCCGAGGGATGCGAGACACAGAATCTGTAGCAGCCCCTGCGAACCCCGGGCCTCCAGGCCTGGAGCTCGCAGCCCAGGGCCTCCAGGTCCTGAGTCCCTTACCATGGCTGACAGCACTCCCCGTGACTGGGTTCACTGCAGGCTGCCGTGCGGCGGGAACTGGGTTCACTGGATGGTGCAGTGCTGCGGTCACTGCGTGAACAGGAGGGTGCAGTGCACTCTGTATTAGCTGCACTGGAAGCTACATTGTCGCAGGCACTGGGTGCACTGGAGGGTTCAGGGCCTGGCGGTCAGGCTTCACTGGAGGCTGCAGTGCTGCGGGCACTGGGTTCACTGGGGGCTGTAGTACCGCGGGCACTGGGTTCACTGCAGGCTGCAGTGTACCAGTCACTGAGATGAGTGGAGGCTGAAGTGATGCGGACATTGGGTTCACTTGATCTGTAGTGCCGCGGGCACTGGGTTCAAGGCTGGCTGCAGTGCCATGGGCACTGGGGTCACTGGAGGGTGCAGTGCCACGGGCACTGGAGGGTGCAGTGCCACGGGCACTGGAGGGTGCAGTGTCGCGGGAAGTGTGTTCACTGGAGGCTGCAGATCCGCAGGCAGTGGGTTCACAGAAGCCTGCAGTGCCACAGGCACTGTGTTCACCGGAGGGTGCAGTGCCGCGGGCCCTTGGTTCACTGGAGTGTGCAGTGCCACGGGCTCTAGGTTCACTGCAGGTTCAATGGCCGCGGGCACTTTGTTCACTGGAGGCTGCAGTGCCGCGGGCAGTGGGTTCCCTGTTGGCTGCAGTGCAGTGGGAACTGGGTTCACTGGAGGGTGCAGTGCCATCTAGGTTCACTGGATTGTGCAGTGCTGTGGGCTCTGGGTTCACTGCTGGATGCATTGCCATGGGAACTTTATTCACTGGAGGCTGCAGTGTTGTGGGCACCGGTTCACTGCACGGTTCAGTGCCAGGGGAACTGGGTTCACTGGAGGCTGGAGTGCTTAGGACACTTGTTTCACTGGAGGGTGAAGTGCCCCATGCATTGCGTTCACTGGAGGGTGCAGTGCAGCGGGCGCTGCCTTCACTGGAAGTTGCAGTGCCGCGGGCAGTGGGATCACTGGAGGCTGCAGTGCCGTGGGAACTGGGTTCACTGAAGGGTGCAGTGCCGCGGGCACTCGGTTCACTGCAGGCTGCAGTGCCACGGGCACTGGGTTCACTGAAGGGTGCAGTGCGGCAGGCACTACCTTCACTGGAGGGTGCAGTGCCGTGGACAGTGGGTTCACTGGAGGCTGCTCTGAAGTGGGAACTGGCTTCACCTGAGGGTGCAGTGCACGGGCACTGGGTTCACTGCAGGCTGCATTGCACCGGTCACTGAGATAACTGGAAGCGGCAGTGCTGCGGGCACGGGGGTCACTGGAGGATGCAGTGCGTCGGGCACTGGCTTCACTGGAGGCTGCAGTGCCGCGGGCACTGGGTTCACTGGAGGTTGCATAGAAGCGGGAACTGGGTTCACAGCATGGTGCAGTGCCACGGGCACTGGGTTCACTGGAGTGTGCAGTGCAGCAGGCACTGCCTTCACTGGAGGCTGCAGTGTTGCGGGCAGTGGGTTCACTGGAGGCTGCAGTGCCGCGGGCACTGGGTTCACTAGAGGGTGCAGTGCCACGGGCACTGGGTTCACTGGAGGGTGTAGTGTCGCAGGCAGTTGGTTTACTGGTGGCTGCACTGTCACGGGAAGTGGGTTCACAACAGGCTGCAGTGTCATGGGAACTGGGTTCACTGGAGGCTGCAGTGCCGCGGACACTGGGTTCACTGGAGCATGTAGTGCCGCAGGCACTGGGTTCACTGCAGGATGCAGTGCCGTGAGCACTGGGTTCACTGGAGGGAGCAGTCCCGCGGGGTCTGGGTTCACTGGAGGGTGCAGTGCCGCGGGCACTGGGTTCACTGGAGGCTGCATTGCCGCAGGCACTGGGTTCAGTGCAGGCTGCATTGCTGCGGGCACTGGGTACACTGCAGGATGCCGTGCCGCGGGCACTGTGTTCACTGGGTAGTGCAGTGCCGCTGCGACTGGGTTCACTGGAGGGTGCAGTGTGGCGGGAACTAGATTCACTGGACTGTGCAGTGCCGTGGGCTCTGGGTTCACTGCAGGATGCATTGCCTTGGGCACTGTGTTCCCTGCAGACTGCAGTGCCGCGGGCACTGGCGTCATGGGAGGGTGCAGTGCCATGGGCACTGGGTTCACTGGAGTGTGCAGTGTCGCGGGAAGTGGGTTCACTGGAGGCTGAAGTTCCGCGGGCAGTAGGTTCACAGCAGGCTGCAGTGCCTCGGGCTCTGTGTTCACTGCAGACTGCAGTGCCGCGGGCACTGGGTTCACTAAAGGGTGCAGTGCGGCTGGCACTGCCTTCACTGGAGGGTACAGTCCGCGGGCAGTGTGTTCACTGTAGGCAGCAGTGCAGTGGGAACTGGCTTCACTGGAGGGTGCAGTGCTGCGGGCACTGGGTTTACTGCAGACTGCAGTGCCACGGGCACCGAGGTCACTGGAGGTTGCAATGCCACGAGCACTTGGTTCACTGCAGGGTGCGGTGTCTCAGGCAATGGGTTCACAGGCGGCTTCAGTTCCGCGGGCACTGGGATCACAGCAGGCTGCAGTGCCACGGGCACTGGGTTCACTGGAGGGTGCAGTGTCGCGGGCAGTGGTTTCACTGGAGGCTGCAGTGCCATGGACAGTGGGTTCACAACAGTCTGCAGTGCCACAGGAACTCGGTTCACTGGAGGGTGCAGTGACTTGGGCACTGGGTTCACTGGAGTGTGCAGTGCCGCGGATTCTGGGTTTACTGGAGGCTGCAGTGCTGCGAGCACTTGGTTCACTGCATGCTGCAGTTCTGCGGACACGGGGTTCATGGCAGGCTGCATGTCGCGAGCACAGGGTTCACTGCACACTGCCGTGCCGCCTGCTCTGGGTTTACTGGAGGCTGCAGTGCCATGGACACTGGGTTCAAGGAGGATGTAATGTATCAAACACTGGTTTCACTGCAGGATGCAGTGCCTCCGGGACTGGGTTCCCTGCAGGCTGCAGTGCGGCGGGAAATGGGTTCACTGGAGGGTGCAGTGCTGCGGTCACTGCGTTAACAGGAGGGTGCGGTGCACTCAGGACTGGCTTCACTGGAGGCTGCAGTGCTGCGGGCACTGTGTTCACTGCAGGCTGCATTGCCGCGGGCACTGGGTTCACTGCAGGATTTAGTGCCGCTGACACTGTGTTCACTGGATGGTGCAGTTTCGCCGGCACTGTGTTCACTGGAGGCTGCAGGTCCGCGGGAACTGTGTTCACTGGTGCCTGCAGTGCCGCCGGATCTTTGTTCACTGGAGGCTGCAGTGCTGCGTGCACTGGGTTCACCGGAGGGTGCAGTGCGGCAGGCACTGCCTTCACTGGAGTGTGCAGTGCCACGGGCAGTGGGTTCACTGGAGGCTGCAGTGCAGTGGGAACTGGGTTCACTGCAGGCTGCAGTGCCCCGGCACAGGGTTCACAGCAGGATGCAGTGCTTCGGACACTTTTTCACTGGAGGGTGCAGTGCCGCGTGCACTGGGTTCAGTAGAGCCTGCAGTGCTGCCACCACTGTGTTCAATGGTTGGTGCAGTGCTATGGGTACTGTGTTAACTGGCGGGTTCAGTGCACCCAGCATTGGCTTCACTGGAGGGTGCAGTGATGCAGGATCTTGGTTCACAGGTGGCTGCAGTGCCGAGGGCACTGGGTTCACTGGAGGGTGCAGCGCCACGGCACTGCATTCACTGGAGGCTGCAGTGCCGCGGGCAGTGTGTTCACTGTAGGCTGCAGTGCCGCGGGCACTCAATTCCATAGAGGCTGCAGTGCAGTGGGAACTGGGTTCACTGGAGGGTGCAGTGCCGCGGACACAGGGTTCACTGCATGCTGCAGTGCGCCGGTAACTGGGATAAATGGAAGATGCAGTGCTGTGGGCACTGGGTTCACTGGAGGATGCAGTGCAGCGGGCACTGTGTTCAATACAGGCTGCAGTGCCTCGGGCACTGGGTTCACTACAGGCTGCAGTGCCGCAGGCAGTGGGCTCACTTGAGGCTGCAGTGGTGCGCACCCTGGGTTCACTGGAGGGTTCAATGCCCCAGTCACGGGGTACACTGGAGGATGCAGTGCCTAGGGCACTGTGTTAACTGGTGGGTGCAGTGCCTTGGTCACTGCCTTATCGGAGGATGAAGTGCCGCGGGGACTGGGTTCACTACAGGGTGCAGTGCCGAAGGCACGAGGGTTCACTAGAGGCTCCAGTGCCACAGGCTCTGACTTCACTGCAGTGTGCAGTACCGCGGGCTCTGGGTTCAGTCGAGGGTGCAGTGCCACGAGCACTGTGTTCACTGGAGCCCACAGTGTCGTGGGCTTTGCGTTCACTGCAGGCTTCAGTGCCGCAGGCACTGGGTTCACTGGAGTCTGCAGTGCCGCGGGCAGTGGGTTCACTGGAGATTGCATAGAAGCTGGAACTGAGTACACTGCATGGTGCAGTGCCGCAGGTCCTGGGTTCACTTGAGGCTGCAGTGCGGCAGGCACTGCCATCACTGGAGGGTGCAGTGCCGCGGGCAGTGGGTTCACTGGAGGGTGTAGTGCAGTGGAACTGGGTTCACTGCAGGCTGCAGTGCCGTGGACACTTTTTTTCACTGGAGGGTGCAGTGCCCCGGGCATGGGTTCAGTAGAGTGTGCAGTGCCACGGGCTCTGGGTACACTGGAGACTACAGTGCCGTGGGCACTGGGTTCACTGCAGGCTGCTCTGCCTCGGGCACTGGGTTCACTGCAGGCTGCTCTGCCTCGGGCACTGGGTTCACTGCAGGCTGCAGTGCCACGTGCAGTGGGTTCACTGCATGCTGCAGTGCCACTTGCAGTAGGTTCACTGGATCCTGCATTGCTGCGGGCAATGGGTTCATGCAGGCTGCAGTGCACCGGTCACTGGCATAACTGGAGGCTGTAGTGCTGCAGGCACTGGCTGCACTGGATGCTGCTGTGCCGCGGGCACTGGGTTCACTGGAGGCTGCATTGCCTTGGACACTGGGTTCACTGGAAAGTGTAGTGCCGGGGGCACTGACTTCACTGGAGGCCCAGTGCCATGGGCACGGTCATCCCTGGAGGATCCAGTGCCACGGTCACTGAGGTCACTGGAGGCTCCACTGCCGCGGTCACTGGGGCCTCCTGTGCCCCAGTCCCGCTGGCACTGGAGCCTGGATGGGCTGCTTGGGATTCTGTGTCTCCCTCTCTGTTTTTCCCCGGGTGGTCTCTGGTTTGAACACAGACCTGGAGGCTGCATGGGATTGTGTGTCTCCCTCTGTCTCTGTCCTTCCCCAGGAGTTTCCGTGCTGAGACCACAGAGCCTGGAGGCTGCTTGGAATTTTGTGTCTCCCTCTCTCTCTGTCCTTCCCCTCCAGTTCCTTCAGGCACTGGGATTGCCGACTTCAGGCTCTGGGAGTGACTTTGACTTCAGTCACTGGGAGTGACGTCAGGAGTGACTTAAGTCACTGGGAGTGACTTCGGGAGTGTTCCGTCAGTGGGAGTGACTTCAAGAGGGTCTTCCGTCAGTGTGTGTGACTTCGCGAGGGACTTCCGTCACTGGGAGTGACTTCAGTCATTGGGGTGACCGACTTCAGTCACTGGGCATGCCCTCAGGCCCTGGGCATGCCTGTGCCCTTCAGGCAGGGGGCTAGACTTCAGGCACAGGATGAGAATTCAGGCATGGTGCAAGCCCTCAGGCAAGGGGCGTGCCTGCAGGCACTGGGCGGGGCTCCATGCTTGTGGCAAGTCTTCAGGCAAGGGGCTTTTCTTCAGGCACGGGCCTTGCCTGCAGGCAAGGGGCCTGAGTACAGGCACCTGGAGCTGTTTCAGGCAAGAGGCATGCCTTCAGGAACAGGGAGCGGCTTCAGGCACATGGAGCGTTTTGAAGCACGGGGCGCACCTTCAACCATGGAGCTTATCTTCAGGCCCTGGGAGCACCTTCAGGTACAGTGAGCGGCCTCATGCACAGGGTGCGACTTCAGGCACGGGGAGCCTCTGTGCTCTTCAGTCACAGGGCGCGCCCTCAGGCACTGGGCGCACTCAGGCAAAGGGTGTGCCCTCACCCACGGGGTGAGCACTCAGAGAGTGCTTGTGCCTTTCAGGCAAAGGGAGTGCCTTCAGGAACGGGGAGTGCATTCAGGCACGGGGAGTGCCTTCAGGCATGGTGAGTGGCTTCAGCAACTGGAGGTTCTGTGCTGCCAGCACTGGGGCCTGGAGGCTCAGTGCTGGGAGCACCGGGGCCTGGAGGGGCTGCTTGGGATTCTGTGCCTCCCTCTCTGTCCTTCCCCAGGAGTCTCTGTGGTGAGACCACAGAGCCTGGGGGCTGCATGGGGTTCTGTGTCTCCTTCTGTCTCTGTCCTTCCCCGGGAGTTTCTGTGCTGAGACCACAGAGCCTGGAGGCTGCTTGGAATTCTGTGTCTCACTCTCTCTGTCCTTCCCCTGCAATTTCTTCAGGCACTAGGAGTAACTTCAGACACTGAGTGTGACTTTGACTTCAGTCACTGTGAGTGACTATGACATCAGCCACTGGGAGTGGCTTTGACTTCAGCCCCTGGGAGTGACTTCAGTCCCTGGGAGTGACTTCCATCACTGGGAGAGGGACTTCGAGAGGGACTTCCATCACTGGGAGGGAATTCGCGAGTGACTTCCATCACTGGGAGTGACATCGGGAGTGACTTCTGTCATGGGGAGTGACTTCGGGAGAGACTTCCCTCACTGGGAGTGACATAGTGAGTGATTTCCGTCACTGGGAGTGACTTCGGGAGAGGCTTCCGTCACTTGGAATGACTTTGGGAGTAACTTCCTTCACTGGGAGTGACTTTGACTTCAGTCACTGGGAGTGACTTTGGGAGTGACTTCATGTACTGGGCATGACTCAGTCATTGGGGGTGACTGACTTCAGTCACTGGGCATGCCCTCAGGCACTGGGCATGCCTGTGCCATTCAGGCATGGGGCGTGCCTTCAGGCAAGGGGTGGGCTTTCAGGCACTGGGCGGGGCTTCATGCATGGGGCAAGGCTTCAGGCACCAGGCTTGCATTCAGGCACCGGGCTTGCCTTCAGGCAAGGTGCTTGAGTACAGGCACCTGGAGCTGTTTCAGGCAAGAGGCATGCCTTCAGGAACAGGGAGCAGCTTCAGGCACAGGGAGCGTCCTTAGGCACGTGGCGCACCTTCACCATGGGGCTTGTCATCAGGCACTGGGAGCACTTTTAGGTACAGCGAGCGGCTTCAGGCACAGGGAGCGACTTAAGGCACGGCGCAGGGGAGTCTGTGCTCTACAGGCACGGGGCGCCCTCTGGCCAGGGGTGCGCTGTCAGGCATGGTATGCGCCTTCAGGGAGTGCCTGTGCCCTTCATTCAAGGGGAGCGCCTTCAGGCATGGAACATGCCTTCAGGCACATGGTGTGCCTTCAGGCACTGGGCGAGGCATCATTCATGGGGCGCTGCTTCAGTCAAGGGGCTTACTTTCAGGCAGTGGGCTTGCCTACAGGCATGTGGAGCTCTATCAGGCATAGGTCCTGTCTTCTGGAACAGGGAGTGGCCTCAGGCACAGGGAGAATCTTCAGGCAAGGGGTGAACCTTCAGCCATGGGGCTTGTCTTCAGGCACTGGGAGCGCCTTCAGGCACAGGGAGCAGCTTCATGCAAGGGGTGCGCCTTCAGGCAAGGGGAGCATCTGTGCTCTTCAGGCATGGGGCACGCAGTCAGGCATGGGGCGACCCATCAGGCATAGGGAGTGGCTTCAGGCATGGTGCATGGCTTCAGGCATGGGGCGTGGCTTCAGGCAAGAGGAGGTCCTGTGCCATTCAGGCAAGGGGGGCTCCTGTGACTTTCAGGCACAGAATGCCCCAACCTGCACAGGGAGCTCAGTCAGACTCAGGGCATGTCTTCAGGCATGGGGTATGCCTATAGAGAGTGCTGGTGCCTTTCAGGCAAGGGGAGTGCCTTCAGACAAGGGGAGTGCCTTCAGGCATTGGAGGCTCTGTCCTGTGATCACAGAGCATAGGGTTTCTGTGCTGGGAGTACAGAGCCTGGAGGAGCTTCTTGGGATTCTATGTCTCCCTCTCTGTCCTTCCCCAGGAGGCTCTGTGGTGAGAGCACAGAGCCTGGAGCCTGCTTGGGATTCTGTGTCTCCCTCTCACTCTGTCCTTCCCCTGGAGTGTCTTCAGGCACTGGGAGTGCCAATTTCAGGCACTGGGAGTGATGACTGCAGTCCCTGTGAGTGGAGACTCCAGTCACTGGGAGTAACTGCAGACACTGAGAGCGACTTTGACTTCAGTCTCTGGGAGTGACTATGACATCAGTCACTGGGAATGACTTTGGCTTCAGTCACTGGGAGTGACTTTGGGCGTGACTTCAGTCACTGGGAGTGACTTCGAGAGGGACTTCCCTCACTGGGAGTGACTTCGGGCGTGACTTCTGTCACGGAGTGACATCTGGAGTGACTTCCGTCACTGGCAGTCACTTCTGGTGTGTCTTTCATCACTGGGAGTGACTTCGAGAGGGACTTCCCTCACTGGGAGTGACTTTGGGCATGACTTCTGTCACTGGGAGTGATATGTGGAGTGACTTCCGTCACTGACAGTCACTTCGGGTTGACTTTCATCACTGGGAGTGACTTCGGGAGAGACTTCCGTCACTGGGAGTGACTTTGGGATGACTTTCTTCACTGGGAGTGACTTTGTCTTCAGTCACTGGGAGTGACTTTGACTTCATTCCCTGGGAGTGACTTTGGGAGTGACTTCATTCAATAGGCATGACTTCAGACATTGGGAGTGAATGACTTCAGTCACTGGGTATGCCCTCAGGCACTGGGCATGCCTAACCCTTCAGGCAAGGGGCGAGCCTTCAGGCATGGGGAGAGCCTTCAGGCAGGAGGAGCCTTCAGACAAGGGGCAAGGCTTCAAGCAAGGGGCCTTCAGGCAAGGGGCAAGCCTTCAGGCAAGGGGTGAGCCTGCAGGCATTGGACCTGCCTTCAGGCATGGGACATGGCTTCATGCTCGGGGCATGGCTTTAGGCAAGGGGCTTGCCTTCAGGTAAGGGGCTTGTCTTTAGGCATGGGGCATGCCTTCAGGCCCTGGGCATGCCTTCAGGCACAGGGAGCGGCTTCAGGCAAGGGGCTTGTCTTCAGGCATGGGGAGCGCCTTCAGGTATGGGGAGCAGCTTCAGGCATGGGGTGTGCCTTCAGGTACTGGGAGCGTCTGTGCCCTTCAGGACACTTTCCATGGAAAGTAACGCTGTACCACTTCTCTCCCCACATGTGTGTGGTCATATCAGATTTAGGAATTTTGTCCTCATTGAGAGAGAGAGAGAGAGAGAGAGAGAGAGAGAGAGAGAGAGTGTCTTAGCTAGTGTTTGGGTTTGGGCCAGGGACTTAGATAGGGCTGAATGGACAGGAGACCTGTGATCACCCTGGAAGGCTGCAGTGAGGGCCCATGCACTAATGCGTGTAAGGTTTAGGATTATGGTAAGAGTTGGTGTGAACTTTAGGTTGAGGGGTATGGTGCGGGTCAAGGTTACTGTTAGGTTTAGGTCCCAGGAGGTTGTAGGCGGTGAACCCCTAGCAGTGCAGTGGTCTCCACATAGGGTTGAATGGAGACTGCATGAAAGCCTCTAGTTCAGGCTTCGTCTTTCCATGCCAGAGCCAGCCTCCCGTGTGTGCCACTCTTCAGTTGGGCCTCAGCACCCTCCTTGTGAAACTCCATGCCAGCAGTGGAATTGACATGATGATGTTCCAATTCCATACCGAATAATACTTCAGGGTTCTGGGCCCTATGGGCGTGATGTTCTCAGAATTCGGAACTCGATCCCCATTGGGAGAGAGCCATCGCTAGGGTTAGGGTATGTTCCAGCGACATAAGCACGGCTGAAGCGACACCAGTCCCTTGAGCTACATGGAGGGCTGAATAGGGCGCATGCACAGGTGCAGGTCAGATGTAGGGTTACGGTTAGAGTTGGTGAGGTTGGTGTGTATAGTTATGTTCATTGTTTTAGTTCTGTTCATAGTTATGTTCATGGTGAGGTTGGTGTGTATAGTTATGTTCATTGTTTGGTTTGGGGTTAAGTCCTAGGTGGCTCCAAGCGATAAATGAACAGCAATGCAGTCAGCTTCCCGGAGGGCTCAGTGGAGGGCATATTGCAGGTTGTCTGTCATGCTTAGTCTTTGTTTGCCAGGGCAAGCCTCCATCGTGGGCCATTCTTTGATTGAGCCTCAGCAACTACTTCTGCAGCAACATCTGGGCTTTGGATATTACATGGTGATATTCCACATTCCACGCTGAGTAATACTCCTCCTCCTCTGGACTCCATGTGTGTGGTATCCTCAGACTAAAGAATTGAGTCACCATCAGGAGAGAGCCTTAGTTTTAGTTAGGGTTTGCTTCAGGGCCATAAGCAGCGCTGAAGCAACACTACTCATGTGATCTACATGGGGTGTTGTATGAGGGACCATGCGCACGTGAGCGTCTGGTGTAGGATTAGCATTAGATTTGGAGTGAGGTTTAGGTTGAGGAGTACTGCGAGGGTCATGATTAGGGTTAGGGTCCAGGAGGCCCTAGGTGCTGAAACCCAAGCAGTGCAGTGATCTCCCTGGAGGGCTGAGGGAGGTCGCATTGGAGGGTGCCGGCCAGGCTTAGTCTTTAGGGGCTAGGGCCAGCCTCGGATATGGACCACACTTTGGTTGGGCCTCAGCAACCCCCTTGTGCAGCTCCCTCTGGGCTTTGGAAATTACCTGGTCATGTTCCACGTTCCATGCCGAGGAATCCGGCTCCTCTTCTGAACCCCACGTGTGTGGTTTGCACAGAAGTAAGTATTAGGTCACCATGGGGAGACAGCCTAAAATGGAGTTAGGGTTCAGTCCAAGGACATAAGCAGGGCCGAAGCGACAGCAGTCCCGTGATCTCCCTGGAGGGCTGAAGAGAGGGTCCCTGAGAGGGTGCAAGTCAGTTGTAGGTTATGTTTAGAATAGGGGTGATGTTTAGGTTGAGGGGTACTTTGAAGGTCATGGTTATTGTTAGGTCTCACGAGGCTCTAGGTGCAACAACCCCAGGAAGGATGTGGTCTCCCAGAAGGGCTGAGTGGATCCCACATGGGATTGTGCTGATCAGGCTTTGTCTTTGAGTGCCCGATCAAGCCTCTCGTGTGAGTCACTCTTCAGTGTGGCCTCAGGAACCCCCTTGTGCAGCTCCTTATGGGTAATGGAAATGACACGATTTGCTCCAAGATCCATGCCGAGGAATCCTGCAAAGCTTTGGGCCCCATGTGTGTGGTCTCTCAGAGTTAGGCATTGGATCCCCATCGGGATTCAGCCACAACTAGGGTTAGGGTTCGGTCCAGGGAGGTAAGCAAGGCTGAAGCAACAGCAATCCCATTACCTACATGGAGGTTTGAATGAGGGCCCATGAGCGGGTGAGGGTCAGGTGTAGGGTGTCAGGTGAAGCCTTAGAGTTGGGGTAAGGTTGAGGTTGAGGAGTATGTTGATGGTCACGTTTACGGTTTGGGTTAGGTTCCAGGAGGTACGAGGTGCTGTACCCCAAGCAGTCCAGTGGTCTCACTGGAGGAATCAGTGGAGGGAAAATGGTAGGTTGCTGCTCAGGCTTAGTCTTTGGGTGCCGAAGCCAGCATCAGTTGTGGGGCAATCTTCAGATGGGCCTCAGCAAACCCTTTTTGCAGCTTCCTCTGGGCTTTGTAAATTACCTGTCGATGTTCCACGTTCCATGTGAGTAACACTGCAGCACTTCTGGGCCCCATATGCATGGTGACTGAGACTTAGGAATTTGTTCCTCAATGGGAGAGAGCCATTACTAGGGTTAGGTATTGGCCCAGGGATGTAGATAGGGCCAAATCCACATGAGTCCGTGATCATTCTGGAGGACTCCATAGGGCCCATGCTTGGGTGCGGGTCATGTGTAGGGTTAGCGTTAGAGTTGGTGTGAAGTTTAGGTTGAGGTGTATGGTGAGGGTCAAGTTTAGTGTTAGTGTTAGGTCCCAGGAGGTTCCAGGCAGTGAACGCCTAGCAGTGCAGTGGCCTCCACAGAGGGCTGAGTGGAAGCTGCATGGAAGTCTACAGTTCAGACTAAGTCTTTGCGTCCCAGGGCAGCATCCTATGTGTGACACTCTTCAGTTGGGCCTCAGCAACCTCTTTGTGCAGCTCCATCCCAGCAGTGCAAATGAAATGGTGATGTTCCAATTCCATCCTGAAGAATACTGCAGGGGTTTGGACACTATGTGCATGGTGTTCTCAGAGTTAGGAACTGGATCCCCTTTGGGGGAGAGTCATAGCTAGGGTCAGGATTCGGTCCAGGGACATAAGCAGGGCCGAAGCAACACCAGTCCCATTATCTACATGGAGGGCTGAATGAGCACCCATGCAGGGGTGCAGGTCAGGTGTAGCGTTACCTTTAGAGTTGGGGTGAGGTTGAGGATGATGTGTATGGTTCTTGTCAATATAATGGTTAGGTTTTGTCCCGGGTCCTCCAGAAGCTGGAGCACCTGCAGTGCTGGTCTTCCTGCAGGGTTCAGTGGTGAGCACATGGGAGGGTGTAGGTCATGCTTAGTCTTTGAGAGCCAGGGTGAGCCTCCTTTGTGGGCCACACTTTGGTTGAGCCTCAGGAACCGCTTCTGAAGCAACATCTGGGCTTTGGATATTACATGGTGATATTCCACGTTCCATGCCGAGGAATCTGCCTCTTCTTCTGGAAGGGAGATATCCTCAGACTTAATAATCGGGTCACCATCTGGAGAGAGCTTTAGATAGAGTTGGGTTTCAGACCAGGGCCATAAGGAGGGCCAAAGTTACCCCATTCCACTTACTTCCATGGGGTGATGAATGATAGCCAGTGTGCAGGTGAGGGTCAGGTGTAGGGTTAGTGTTAGTGTAGGAATGAGTTTGAGGTTCAGGGTATGGTGAGGGTCACGGTTAGTGTTAGGGTTAGGGCCCAAGAAATTCCAGGTGGTGAACCCCTAGCATCGCAGTGGTCTCCACGGAAGGCTGAGTGGTGGCTGCATGGGAGCCTTCAGTTCAGACATTCTTTGTGTTTCAAGGCCAGCCTCCCATGTGTGCCACTATTCATTTGGGTCTCAGCAACCTCCTCAGGCAGCTCCATCCCAGAAGTGGAAACGAAATGATGATGCTCCAATTCCATACCGAGTAATACTGTAGGGGTTTTGACCTATATGCGTGGTGTTTCAGAATTAGGACCTGGATACCCATTGGGAGAGAACCACGGATAGGGTGAGGTTCTGTCCAGGGACATAAGCAGGGCTGAAGAGAAACCGGTCCTGTTATCTCCATGAGGGCCTGTATGAGGGCCAATGCATGGGTAAGGGTCAGGTGTAGGGTTAGCATTAGCGTTGGGGTGAGGTATAGGTTGAGTAGTATGGGGAGGGTCATAGTTGGCATTATGGCTAGGTTCCAGGAGGCCCAAGGTGCTGAATCCAAGGCAGTGCAGTTGTTTCCCTGGGGGACCAAGAGGAGGGCGCATGGGAGGGTGCCGGTCATGCTTATTCTTTGGGTGCCAAGGCCAGCCTCTTGTGTGGGCCACTCTTCGGTTGGTCCTCAGCAACCCCCTTGTGCAGGTCCCTCTGGGCATTGGAAATGGTATGTTGATGTTCCCCGTTCCATGCCAAGTAAGCCTGCACCGCATCTGGGCCCCATGTACGTGGTTTTCTCCGAGTCAGGAATTGGGTCCCCATCGGGAATGAGCCATAGCTAGGGCAAGGGTTTGATCCAGGGACGGGACGTAAGCAAGGCTGAAGAAACAACAATCCCTTTACCTCCATGGAGGGCTGAATGAGGGCTCATGCACGGATACGGGTCATGTGTAGGGTTAGCGTTAGACTTAGGGTGAGGTTCCAATTGAGGAGTATGGAGTGGGTCATGAATAGGGTGAGGGATAGCTCCAAGGAGTCCCCAGATGATGAACCCCATGCAGTGCAGTGGTCTGGGAGGGCTCAGTGGAGGGCACATGGGAGGGTGCTGGTCAGGTTTAGTCTTTGGTTACTGGTGCCAGCCTTGCATGTGGGCCACTTTTGGGCCTCAGCAAGCACTTTGGCACCTCCCTCTGGTATTTGGACATGACATGGTGGTGGTCCATGCTCCATGTGGAGTAATCCTGCACCGCTTCTGGGCCACAGGTGCATGATATTCTCTGCATTAGGAATTGGATCCCCATCGGGATAGAGAAATAGGTAGGATTACAGGTAGATCCAGGGACATAAGCAAGGCCGAAGAAACAACAGTCCATTTATCTCCATTGAGTATGAATGAGGGCCATGCGCGGTAGCAGGTCAGGTGTAGGGTTAGTGTTAGAATTGGGGTGAGGTTTCGGTTGAGGAATACAGCGAGGGTCATGGTGAGGGTTAGGGGTAGGTTCCAGGAGGCGCTTAAGTGCAGAAACCTAAGTAGTGCAGTGGTCTCCTAGAGGGTTGAGTGGAGGGTGCAAAGGATGGTGCCATTCCTTCTTAGTCTTAGGGTGTCAAGGCCCTCCTTGGGTGCAGGACACTCCTTAGTTGGGCCTCAGCAGCGCCCTTGTGCAGCTCCCTCTGAGCTTTGGAAATGACATGGTGATGTTCCAGGTTCCAAGCCGAGTGATTTACACCATGAGCGTGCTGTTGTCAGTCATTGGAATTGGGTTGCCATGAGGAAGGAGACTTAGCTAGGGTTAGGGTTCAGTGCAGTGACATCACCAGGGCAGAGTGACTCCAATCTCATGAATTTCATGGAGGGCAGATGTGAGAAACCTTGCGAGGGTACCGGTCTGGTATAGAGTTAGTGTGAGAGATAGGTTTAGGTTTAGGTTGAGTGCTAGGGTCAGGGTTCTGGTTAGGGTTGGGGATAAGTCCCAGAAGGCTCCAGATGCTGAATCCACAGCAGTGCAGTGGTCTCCCCGAAGTGTGGACTGGAGTACACAATGAATGCTGCGGGTCAGGATTAGTCTTTCGGTTGCCAGGCCAGACAACTGTTTCTGGCACTCTTCGGGTAAGCCTCAGGAATGCTCTCAGGCACAACGGAGGCTGCCGGTCCGGATTAGTCTTTGGGTTCCAAGGCTAGACAAGTGTATTGGACACTCTTTGGGGGAGACCTCAGGAATCCTCTTATGCAGCAGCAGCCGGGCTTTGGAAATTACATGGTGATGTTCCACGTTCCACGCTGAGTAATCCTGCACTGCTTCTCGACCCCATGTGCATTCTGTTGTCAGACATTGGAATTGGGCACCCATGGGGAGTGAGTTTTAGCTAGGGTTAGGGTTCAGTGCAGGGATGTGGCAAGGGCCAAAGGACTCCAGTCTCGTGATCTCCCTTGAGGGCTGAAGTGAGGGCACATGCGCTGGTATGGGTCTGGTGTAGAGGTATTGTGAGATATATGGTCAGGTGAGATTGAGGGTTATGCTCAGGGTTATGGTTAGGGTTAGGGTAGGTCAAAGAAGGATCCAGGCGCTGTACCCACAGCAGTGCAATTGTTTCCCCGTAGGGCAGAGTCAGTGCACAATGGAGGCTGCTCGTCAAAATTAGTCTTTGGGTTCCAAAGTGGACAACTCTGTAAGGTCTGGTGTAAATAGGTGGGTCCAGTGTGAAAGAAAATGTTAGATTTAAGTTGAGGGTTATTGTTAGGGTTATGGTTAGGTTTAGAGTTAGGTCCCAGGAGTCTCCAGGCGCTGAACCACAGCAGTGCAGTTGTCTCCCGGAAGGGTTGAACGGACTGCACAACGGAGGCTGCGGGTCAGGATTAATCTTTGGGTTCTAAGGACAGACAACTGTATCTGGTCTGGAGTAGATAGATGTGTCTAGTGTGAGTGATAGGGTTCGGTTTAGGTTGAGGGTTAGAATATGGTCCTGGTTAGCATTAGGGTTAGGTCCCAGGAGGTTCCACGCACTGAAACCACAGCAGAGCATTTGTCTCCCCAAAGGGCAGAAGGGAGTACACAAAGGAGGGTGCTGGTCAGGATCAGTCTTTTGGTTCCAAGGCCAGACAACTGTATGGGCCACCCATCGGTTAGGCCTCAGGAATCCTCTTGTGCAGCTGCAGCTGCGGTTTGGAAATACATGGTGATGTCCACATTCCATGCTGAGTGTTCATGAACCGTTTCTGGTCCTGGTGTGTGTGCTGTTATCAGTCTTTCGATATGGATCCCCATGGGGAGAGGGCCTTAGGTTTATAGTTTTAGATTTAGCGGGTAGAGTTAGAGGGTTAGGATGAGTGTTTTAGGGTTAGAGTTAGAGGCTTAGGGTTAGAGAGTTAGGGTCAGGCTAGGGTTAGTTCGGGTTATGTTTACGTTTACGGTTAGTTAGAGGTAGGGCTATGGTTAGGGGAAGGGTGGCGGCAGGATTTAGCATTAGGGTTATGGTTAGGGTTAGGTGTTAGGTTTAGGTGGTGGGATTTTGTTTAGTGATAGGTTTAGGAGTTGGGCAAGGAGTAGGTCATGCTTGCACCCCTACTTTGAGCAGGAAGGTGTTCATGCGTGGACACCACCCTCCATGTTTGAGGGATTGTGTTCTTCTATCACCCCAGTCTCTCTGCACTGCAGGTTGTTCTTGCCTCGCCCATTCCAGCTTTGCTCTGGAGTTTTTCACACCATCACCCCACACTCTCTCGGTATGGTAGGATTTCACGTACCACCCAATCCTTTTTGGTGCATGGGTTGTGTTCACACATGCAACCCTCCACACCTTCTGCGTGCGATGGTGTCACCCATGAGCCTCACCACTCCTTAGATTGGGATTACTGATGCCAGTATTAAATCTGATACTGATGCCAGTATTAAATCATGAATATCTATTTTCACTTTCACAACTGAAAAAGTAGGCATTTCTTAAGGTAAAGTTTATGTTTAGGATTAATGTTAGGTGTCAGTTAAGGTTTAGCGCATGGTGCAATCCCCCTTGGTGTTGGATCGCTTCCCGATTGTGTCACATCTGCTTCCCTTTATCCACGATGTACCAGTGATAGTCCTTTTAATTCAGATGTTTTCCTTGGCACCTGGATGTCTCTGAGTTAAGCGTCCCGCTTCGTCTTGGTTCATGGGCTCTCGGTTTCTGGTTTGAGCCCTGAGTAGCTTCTGTGCTGATGGCTCTGAATCTGGAGCCTGCTTCAGATACTATCTCTCTCTCTCTCTCTCTCTCTCTCTCTCTCTCTCTCTCTCTCTCTCTGCCCATGGCCCACTTGTGTTCTTTGTGTCTTTCAAAAATTAATGTACCTAAAATCATTTTCAATCCGATGTTTCCTGGATGGCTCTTTTCACTTTCATTGCTGAAGAAGAAGGTGTCTGTCTCATTCATTGTTCTTTTGTTATCTTTGGCATAGCTGACAACATATACGACATTTCCCCAGCCAGCATCGGGGATGCTCAGCATTTCTTCTACCAGCCGGACACCTCTCATCCACTGTAACACTGCATTCCTCTAGAGCATCCCACATGCTCTCGGAAACTGGACTGTAACTGTGGATGGTAGCACTGTCCCATAGTCTTCTGATGGTATTTCAGGAGGTTCTTCATTCGCACCTTTGGTTACCTGAGTGTCTTCTGACATCTCTCGTATTTCCACTAGGCCGCTGCTATGATGCTCAACAGGGAACCCGAAGCACACAGGGATTCAGGGGCAGACCAACTACCGCTTGGCTCCCACAAATGGTCACCTTGGAACTCTTTATGGAAGAGGAGAAAACACCCACCACCACCATTTCATAACCCTGCACCGAATGTGGAGACAACAATCACCCACCCCCAAAAGGAAACTCTAGCAGGGTACATGTATCAAACCTAAGGTGTTGGTTATGTACTTTGGATCAATAAGGGAGGTTATACTTTTGACTGGTAAGTGTACATCTAAATCCCTCAGAGAGGATATTCTCTGAGGTCACCCCAACCTAAATTGTTGGCCCATGGGGAGATGTGTTGTCCCTATTGACTGTATTGATGTTGTCTCTGTAGGCCAGTGAATTAAAGCTCCATAGGGTCTTATCCTGTTCTTGCTTCTTCACGGGAAGGTCCATTTCACTGATTGAAAGAGACAGCAAGGGAGTAGTGTTGCCACTATTAAATCTGACGTTTCATGAATGAGTCTTTTCACTTTCATTGCTGAAGAAGCAGCATCTCTTATGATGAGGGTTTGGGTTTGGATTACCCTGATGATTAGGGTAAGGGTTAGGTCATGCTTGCACCCCCCGTTTTGGCAAGGGAGGAAGGTCACACCTGACCCCCGCCACCCTCCTTGTGGAAGGGTGTTCAGGCATGCAGCCTGCCTCCCCTCCACAAGGGAGTAGTGATGCCACTACTTAATGTGTTGTTTTATGAATGGCTCTTTTCACTTTCACAGCTGAAGAAGCAGGCATTTCTTAAGGTAAGTGTTATGGTTAGGATTGCCGTTCATGGTTCGGGTAAGGGATAGGCCATGCCTGCACCCTCCCTTGGAGTGGGAGGGCGTTCACACATGAGCCACGCCCCCCTCATCTCGGCAGGGTGTTCACCAATAGGAACCAGTCCCCTTCAGCGGGGGGGATGTTGATGTATGCGCCTGCACCCATCTCGTGTGCGAGGGTGTTCATGGGTGGACACCACAACCCTTGGCGAGGGAGGGCATTTGTCCATGCACCATGCCCTCCTTGGCTCAGGAGGTGTTCACGCATGAGCACAGTGCCCCCTTGGCTTGGGAAGGTGTTCAGGTAAGTGCATGAACCTGCCCCCCAGCATGGGAGAGGGTTCACGCATGTGCCCTCCCCCCTCAGGTGCTGGAGGGGGTCACTTGTGCACAGCACCACTAGTCAGTAAGGGAGTAGTGATGCTACTATTAAATCTGATGTTTCATGGACGGCTGTTTTCACTTTCACAGCTGAAGGAGCATGTATCTCTTAAGGTCAGGGGTAGGGTTAGCATTACAGTTAGGGTTTAAGATAAGGGCTAGGTCATGCTTGCTCTCTCCCCTCAGCATGGGAAGACTTCACGCATTACCCCACTATCCTGAGCAAGGGAGAGTGTTCACCCTTTCACCCCAACCCCTGAGAGTGGTAAAATATTGAAGCACGTCCTCCACTCCACTTCTGCTGGGGAGGGCTTTCACACATGCGTAGATCCCCCCTTCGGGACAGATTGCTCACATTTGTGCATGACCACCTGTCGGGTCGGGAGGGTGTTCACTCATGGGCACACCCCACCTCTGCATGGGAGATGGTTCATGCGTGTGTCTTGCTCACCTCAGCAGGGAGGGTTTTTACGCATGTGCACAGCCCCACCTTGGTGTGGGAGGAGGTCACCCATGCAGATTGCCACTTTTCAATGAGGGAATAGTGATGCCATTATTAAATGTGACGTTTCATGAATGGTTATTTTCAATTTCACAGCTGAAGTAGCAGACAACTCTTAAGGTAAGTGTTCGGGTTAGCATTACCATTAACGGTGAGGGTAAGGGTTAGGTCATGCTTCCACACCCACCCCCTCGTCCCTAGTGTGTATTCACGCAATAGCACCGCCCCTCAGTGTGGGAGAATATTCGTGCGTGTGTCCCGCCCCCTTCAGCGTGGGAGGGTGTTCACACATATGCCCCATCCTCTTCAGCTTGGAAGTGCGTTCACGCATTCTCACATTTGCACCACCCGTCCCAAGTTGAGGGAGGGTGTTTCCACATGTGCCCTGTCTCCCTCGGCATGGGAGGTGGTTCACACATGCTCTTCATCCCCTCGGTAATGGAGGGTGTCACCCATGAACAGTGCCACCCCTCGGAGAGGGAGTACTGTTGCCACTATTAAATGTCACCTTTCATCAATGATTCTTTTCACTTTCACAGCTGAAGAAGTATGCATCACTTAAGGTAAGGGTTAGGGTTAGCATTACATTTAGGCTTTATGGTAAGGTTTAGGTCATGCTTGCTCCGCCCCTCTGCGAGAGGTGTTTCACTAATACTCCCTGCCCCCTTTGGCACAGATGGGCACAGCCCTCTGTCCGTGTAGAATGGTGTTCTCACGCACAACCCTCCTTGGCGATGGAGGGCTTTTGTTCACGCACCCTGCCCCATTAGTGCGGGAGTTTGTTCTCACGTGTGTAAGGCCCCCCTCCTGGAGGAAGGGCGTTCACCCATGTGCACCATCCCCCCACTTTGGCATGGGAAGGTGTTGACCTATGTGACGTGACACGTCAGCATGGGGGAGTATTCACGCATCTGCCCCGTCCCCCTCTGCCCGGGAGGGTGTTCATGCATGCGCACAGCCACCAGTCAGTGAGGGACGGTATTCATGCATGCGCACAACAACCCCTCCATGAAAGAGGGCATTCACATATGCGCCATGCATCCCTCAACAAGGGAATGGTTCAAGCATGTGCCCCATACCCATTTTGGCACGGGATGGTGTTGACCTATGCACCTTACCCCCTCAGCGCTGGAGGGTGTTCATAGATGTGCACAGCCCCCGTTATGGCGGAAGTGTGTTCACACTTCTGAACAACCCCGGCTAGGGGAGGGATGCCATTCGCACGTGGGCCCCGCCCCATACCACTGGGTGCTGTTCACACATGTGCACAGCTCTCCCTACTGGCGTAAGAGTGTTCACACATGCACAAAACTCCTGCTCCAAGAGGTAGGGCGTTTCCACATGAGCACAATCCCCATCAGTGAGGGAGGGCATGCATGCATGCTCCTTACCCACTACCGCAGGAGGCTGTACAGGCATGCGCACAGCCCCCCCCCTACTGGTGTATGTTCACGCATGCACACAGCCACCCTCAATGAGGGAAGGCATTTGCACATGCGCCCCCCTCCCCTGGGCAAGGAAGGGTGTTCAGGCATGCACAGAACCACCACCTCAGCCAGGGAGGTCGTTGGTGCATGCACCCTGCCCCATTTAGCACAGGAGGTGGTTCAGGCTTCCGCCTGGCCCCCTGTCAGCATGTGAGTCGGTCACCCATGCACAGCGCCACCCCTCAGGGAGGAAGTACTGATGTCACTATTGAATGTGATGTTTCATGAATGGTTCTTTTCACTTTCACAGCTGAAGAAACACGGCCAGGGAGGGCGTTGACGTATCCTCCCCGCTCCCCTCGCCAGGATGGTGTTCACGCATGTGCAAAGCCCCCCCCTCCTTGCCAAAGGGGGTTCAGGCATGCCCATAACCCCCGCTCTGTGAGGCAGACCATTTGTACAGGCACACAACTCTCCCTCAGCAAGGGACAATGTTCATGCTTGGCCCCACTCACCTCAGTGGGAAGGGTGTTCACACATGCACATAACCCCCCTCAGCATTGGAGGGCATTCAAACATGTGCCCCCCCCCCACTTGACACCAGAGGTGGTTCAGGATTCTGCCTTGCCCCTCGTTGGTGTGTGAGATGGTCACCCATGCACAGTGCCACCTTTTAGGGAGAGAGTAGTGATGTCACTATTAAATGTGATATTTCACGAATGGTTCTTTCACTTTCACAGCTGAAGAAACACACATCTCTTAAGGTAAGTGTTAGGGTTGGCACTGACATAAGGCGTAGGGTAAGGCTTAGGTAGTACTTCCTCCACCCTGGGTATGAGAGGTTTTCAAGCATTAGCGTCCCCCCCCTTTGGACAGGAGGGGGTTAACACATGCGCCCTCCCACATCAAGGGAGGGGGTCACCATTGCGCCACTGTCTCTGCAATGGAGGGGTGTCACTCATGTTCTTTCCCACACCTTGGCACGGGAGGGGATCATGCATGTGCCCCTTCTGCACCCCTTCTTCAGCGATGTAGCCTTGATGTTTCTTTTAGGCCAGACGTATTTTGCACTGCCTCAGCCGCTCAGTGGATTAAGTGTCCCACTTCAGGTCATAGTCTCACAGTTTGTGGTTTCGAACCCTCGCTTCATCTCTATGCTGATGACTCTGAACATGGAGCCTGCTTCAAATACTGTGTCTCACTCTCTGTCTGCCCCTTCCCCACGTGTGTTCTGTCTCTGTCTGTCTGTCTGTCTGTCTCTCTCTCTCAAAAAACAGTGAAGCTAAAAACATTTTAAAGCAGCTCCACCAGCCTACTTGTCTTCTTGCTCTATTCCCGCCTCTTCATGGGAAGGTCCATTTCACCGATTGGAAGAGACAGTAAAACCCTCGTGTGGTCATTCAAATGAGTCACTATTTAGGAAACAAGTGATTATGCTACTTTTTCACGGTCAGGATACCATGGCCATTTCACGAATGTCCCTAGGCAGGTGGGGCCTCTAAAACTAGAAATGCTAGAGGTGATTTTACTGGTAAGCAGGTGGGGTTTGTGTTCACTGAGTTACTTTTACTTCCTTTCATCTTTCCTTGATTGCCTATCTGTGTTGGGTCAACAATTGGTTTGGTATTGACTTTACAGTTAGGTTATTTTTATCTCATGGTTAACTATCCATGGTTATCCGCTCTGATAGAGCTTAAGCAAGTACAAATATTTCTTGTTGCACATACTAGCATTATTGTTTCCTGTGCACCTGCAGCTGTTTCTCCCGGCCCACGGGGAGCAATCACTTCCCATCCAGCACCACCTGCTTTGTCTTCCTATGCCTAGCAGTGCACGTGCCGGTGCCTGCAGAACTTCCCTTGTTTCTCTGTCAGCTGAGTCTGAATGGGCTTCCTCTCCCACTCATCCCTACTTCTCATCTCTTTAATGGATGACACACATCGCTGAAGGTCACAGTGAAGTCTCAAACTTCAGTATGTGGATTACGTGGCACCATTTTACAGTCTCACTTGATTACCCCCTTTCTTTTTTTTTTTTTTTTTTTTCAACGTTTTTTATTTATTTTTGGGACAGAGAGAGACAGAGCATGAACGGGGGAGGGGCAGAGAGAGAGGGAGACACAGAATCGGAAAAAGGCTCCAGGCTCCGAGCCATCGGCCCAGAGCCTGACGCGGGGCTCGAACTCACGGACCGCGAGATCGTGACCTGGCTGAAGTCGGACGCTTAACCGACTGCGCCACCCAGGCGCCCCGATTACCCCCTTTCTTTAAAAATTACTTCCTTCCTCCTCCCAACGTCTGGGCCGCTGCTCACCAGTGTCTGTGTTGGTAGGTCCTCATCTTCTTCCTGCCCCCCATCTGCTTTCCATCCGCCCTTACTCTGGGGTGATCTCACCCAGCCTCAGGCTTCTATATGCCAGAATCTGGGGCCTCTAAGTCTTTATGCGCTGCCCACAGCTGTTCATGTCTCCAGACACCTGACTCCAGCTGTGCACCACACAGGTGCTACCCTCCCCAGACTCTGCTACCTCCTTGTAGGCCTCTCCTATTCCCCTCCCCTTTTTTACTGGGCTGCTGCCACACTGGCCCCTCCCTGTTCCCTGAGCTTGTCAGGCACATACTCCTGCATCAGGTCTTTGCACTCACTTTGCCTCGCTCTGTCGGGGATATACTTCCACGTGTCAACAAGACATACTCCCTCATTTCCGTCATAACCTTGCTCTGACATCACCTGCTCAGTGGATTCTCTGCTAGCTCTCTATATAAAACTGAAAACTGTTCCTTCTCCGACCTGAACACCCGATATCCCTTCCCTGCATTCTTTATCTTCCTGGCCCTTGGCACCATCTGTTTTTCTTTCTTGCTTGCTGGATGTCGCCTACTGCAGTCCCTGCCAGATTGTTGGCTCCATGGGGCCCAAAGACCAAACTCTCTTTGTTTAAGGCTGGTTCCTTAGGGCCCTCGAACAGTGCCTAACTCCTTCAAAGGCTCACACACCATTTGCTGAGCAAGTAAATATTAGGATTTCGTATTATTCTGCTGGGCCCGCCATCACAATGTACCACAGACTGGGTGGCTTAAGCAACAGAAATTGATTTATTTATTTTCTCACACTTCAGATCAAGGTGTGGCCAGGGTGGGTGTCCTCTCTCCATGAATGGTGGATGTCCTCCTTCCCACTGTCTTCACGTGGTCTTCCTTCTGTGTGTATAGTTGCCCACTCTCTTCCTATAGGACACCGGTTATCAGACTAGAGTCCCTCCCCGCAAATGAGCTCATTCGACCTCCACTTTACCTTTCAAGATCTGGTATCCAAGTACAGTCCCACGGGTAGTTAGGACTTCAATGTATGGATTTTTGGGGCAAATCCATTCCATAACAGGTTTCTGTCTGTTGTACCTAGTCACTACCTACACGGGTTTTTTTTTTCTCTATGCCCTTGTGCCCATTATTTGCTCACACAGTGCTAATCCCAGTTTGCCCTTAGCCCAAGTTATAACTCTGTTTGTTAATTTATTTGTATAGGCTTGCATCTTTCCCTTTATCAAATGGAAAACTGTTGCCAAAGCAGTTATTTTATGTTTTATAGGAAAACTACACTTTTATGTCCTTACTGCATTTATGTTATATCCTATTCACTTTTGTTTAATGCTATTTGTGTGTGTGTGTGTGTGTGTGTGTGTGTGTGTGTGTGTGTTTGCAACTAAGTGAAATGTGCAATATTTGGTCATTTAAATAGATTCACTAATTTAGGCAAAGTCAGCCATAAACAAATGCAATACATTATGTCCAAAGTAGTCAAGCAGATTTTGCATCATGAGTAAAAGTTGCTTTATCTTAAATGAATTTGCTTTTCTCTTTTATTTTTAACAAGCCAAGTCCAAGGTGAATATATTCTTTCTGCTCACCTTGAGGCAGGGCAAGAGCAGATTTGTGTCAGAGCGCACTGTCCGTATTTATGAGAAACTAGGGAAATTAAGAAAGCCACTTAGGTACAAATCTTAGTGGGGACTCATGACTGACAGCTTTTCAACAATATTCTGTTGGGATGTCTTTTATTTACTGGGTTAATTTTTTTTTAATTTTTAGTTAATTTATTTTTTAAATTTACATCCAAGTTAGCATAATGTGGAACAATGATCTCAGTAGTAGATTACTTAAAGTCCCTTATCCATTTAGCACATCAGCCCTCTCACAGTCCCTCCAGTAACCCTGTTTATTCTTCACATTTAAGAGGGTTTTTTTTATGTTTTTGTCCCCCTCCATGTTTTTATATTATTTTGCTTCCCATCCCTTATATTCATCTGTTTTGTATCTTAAAGTCCTCATATGAGTGAGGTCCTATAATATTTGTCTTTCTCTGACTAAATTCCCTTAACATAATACCCTCTAGTTCCATCCATGCAGGTTAAATGGCAACATTTTATTTTTTTTGGATTGCTAAGCAATACCCTATTGTGTGTGTGTGTGTGTGTGTGTCTGTGTGTGTACACCACATCTTCTTTATCCATTCATCCATCAATGAACATTTGGGTTTTTTCTATACTTTAGCTGTTGTTGATGGTGCTTCTGTAACTTTGGGGTTCACTTTTCCCTTCAAAATAGCACACCTGTATCATTTGGATAAATACCTAGTAGTGCAACTGCTGGGTTGTGGGGTAGTCCTCTTTTTCATTTTGTGAGGAACCTACCTACTGGTTTCCAGAGTGACTGTGCCAGTTTGCATTCCCGCCAGCAGTGCAAGAGTTCCTCTTTCTCCGCTTCCTCACCAACATCTGTTGTTGCCTGAGTTGTTAGTGTTAGCCATTCTCACGGGGTGAGGTGTTATCTCATTGTGTTTATGATTTGTACTTCCATGATGATCAGTGATGTTGAGCATTTTTTCATGTTTCATTTGGCCATGTGAATGTCATCCTTGGAAAGTGTTTGCTCATGTCTTTGCTCATTTCTTCACTGGATGACTTGTTTTTTGGGTATTGAGTTCGATATGTTCTTTATAGATTTTGTATACTAATCCTTTATCTCATATGTCGTTTGCAAATATCTTCTCCCATTCTGTTGGTTGCCTTTTAGTTTTGCTGATTGTTTCCTTCACTGTGCAGAAGCTTTTTATTTTGATGAGGTCCTAATCGTTCATTTTTGCTTTTGTTTCCCTTGCCTCTGGAGACTTGTTGACTAAGAAGTTGTGGAAGCAAACACCAAAGAGGTTTCTGACAGCTTTCTCCTCGAGGGTTTTGATGGCTTCCTATGTTACATTTAGGTCTTTCATCCATTTTGAGCATATTTCATCCATTTTGAGTGTGAGAAAGTGGTCCAGACTCATTCTTCTGTATGTCGCTGTCCAGTTTTCCCAGCACTCTTTCTGAGGAGACTGTATTTATTCCATTGGATATTCTATCCTTTTTGTCAAAGATTAGTTGGCCATAGGTTTCTGGGTCCATTTCTGTGTGCGTATTCTCTTCCACTCATCTGAGTGTCTGTTCTTGTGCCAAGAGCATACTGTCTTGGTGATTACTGCTTTGAATACAGCTTGAAGTCCAGGATTGTGATGCCTCCTACTTTGGTTTTCTTTTTCAAGATAGCCTTGGCTATTCGGGGTCTTTTCTGGTTCCATACAAATTGTAGGATTCTTTGTTGTAGCTCTGTGAAGAATGATGGTATTATTTTGATAAGTATTGTGTTGACTATGTAGATTGTTCTGGGTACTATTGACATTTTAACAATATTTGTTCTTCCTATCCAGGAGCATGCAATATTTGTCTTTTCTGTGTGTTTGCCATCTGCAATTTCTTTCATATGCTTTCTGTACTTTTCAGTGTATAGATTTTTCACCTATTTGGTTAGATATTGCTAGGTATTGTATGGGTTTTGGTGCAATTTTAAATGGGATCGATTCCCTGATCCCTCTTTCTCTTGCTTCACTGTTGGTGCATAGGAATGCAACTGATTTCTGTGCATTGATTTTGTATCCTGCCACTTTGCTGAATTCCTGTATTATTTCTAGCAGTTTTTTGTTGACTATTGTGGGTTTTCCACATAGTGTTTCATGCCATCTATGAAGAGTGAAAGGTTGAGCTCCTCCTGGACGATTTGGATGCCTTTTATTTCTTTGTGTTGTTTGATTGCTGAGGCTAATACTTCCAATATTATGTTGAATACCAGTGGCGAGAGTGGACATCCTTGTCTTGTTCCTGACCTTAGGAGGAAAGCTCTCAATGTTGCCCCTTTGAGGATGATATTAGCATTGGGTCTTTCTTTCATATATGCCTTTTATGATCTCGAGGTGTGATCCTTCTATCCCTACGTTCTTGAGGGATTTTATCAAGAAAGAATGCTGTATTTTGTCAAATGCTTTCTCTGCATCTATTGAGACGATCATGTGGTTCTTGTCCTTTCTTTTATCGATGTGATAAGTCACATTGATTGTTTTGTGGATATTGAACCCGATTTGCATTCCAGGTATAAATCCCACTTGGTCGTGGTGAGTAACGTTTAAATGTATTGTTGGATCTGGTTGGTTCATATCTTGTGGAAGATT